>NW_028318225.1:1102500-1451666 GCF_062004578.1 Staurois parvus
CACAATTAAAAGCAAATACAAATAACATAATTTGCTGTTTATGTTAGCTGAGCAATTTTCTGTGCCATAAATTGTCTGTGTCTTTCTTTTGGCAGGTCAATAAAGATGTCTAGTCCTTATATGAATAACCTTATTATCCTTGGAGGAATGCTTTCCTATGCATCTATATTTCTGTTTGGCCTTGATGGATCATTTGTATCAGCAAAAACATTTGAGACTTTATGCACTGTAAGTAATTCTCTGTCTGCTGTTTTTATACCTTTTTCACCTTTATGAATCTGTAGTGTCAGTAGAGGCTCTATAGTACAGTGAATCATATGATGGTGTGTTGTGATAATGATGCTTGACATTCTTGTTAGAACAGTTGAACAAACATTTTTTCCTAGTTAGGCATTTATGAACAAGCACAGCACCCTGGTTTAAATTCTAAATGAGCTTCTCACTCTCCTACAGAGTATAATTGGATAATTTTAAAGTAAAAAAAAAAATTTATTTTTTTTTCTTTAAAATAGCAAAAACCAAAATACAAAATATATCTGCATTATATGTAACGTGTGTAAAGAAAATGTGCATAATAAATCTACAAAATGTGTAAGTACTAGAAAAGATAAAGGAATACTATGGTGAATGTTTCCATTTATGCTATAGAAGAAATCTAAAACAAAAATTGTACTGCATTGCTTAAAGGGATATTAAACCTTCAGTTTTTAAGCAATTTCAGCAGCTAATTTAATCACTTAATGAGTATGTAGTTTCTTTATATTTTAATCCTTGCCTGTGTTCTGGTGCCATGACTGCTGCCCCAGGTTCCCTGTTTTAGGGTGGCTCCTTTCTCTTACAGCATCCTATGGAGTCACCCTTGCATGCAGGGACTGGAATTGTATCTCCCTACACTGTGGGGTTGATTTACTAAAGGTAAATATACTGTGCACTGCAAGTACATTTGCTTTATATCCAAGGGGAAGCTCTGAAATGAGGCAAAGCTTTGCTGATTTCTTTTATCCAATCATGTACAAGCAAAAATGCAGTTTTTTTATTTTCCTTGCATGTTCCCCTCAGATCTAAAGTGTACACGGAGTGCACTTGCAGTGCACAGCCTATTTGCCTTTAGTAAATCAACCCTTATGTGTAATAACCGCTTCCCCGTCGCCCTATAGCACAGATACTGCTACAGGGTGGCAGGGCTGCGCAAAATCACATATACATACGATTGGCGGCTATAGCTGTCAATCACTGGGTCCTGGCCGGTGATACCCCACTGACACCCGGCGATCGCCTAAGAACACTGACAGAGGAGAGGTCTGTATGTAAACAGCAGAGAAATACACAGCAATGTGTTTCCCTAGTAAACCACACATAGCACACACAGTAAAGCAGCACATAGCACACAGTTAACCCTTTGATTGCCCCAGATGTTAACCCCTTCCTGCCCAGTGTCAGTGCCTTTTTTAGCACTCATCACTATATTACTGTTACTGGGGATGTCAGTGTCAGTTAGTCAGTGTCAGTTAGTGTTAGAATGCCTGCCACAGACTCACAGTCCCCCTATAAGTCGCTGATCACCACCATTTCTAGTATAATAAAAAAAATTCAAGTATATATGTTGCCATTTGTAGACACTATAACTTTCAAGTAAACCAATTAATTTACACGTATTGGGATTTTTTTAAGCAAAGACATGTAGCAGAATACATTTTGCCCTACATTTATGGTGAAATTTGATATTTATATTTTTCTTACTGGATATGTTTTATAGCAAAAAGTCAAAAATATTGTTTTTTTTTTTTTAAATTGTTGGACTTTTTTGTTTATAGCGCAAAAAATAAAAACTGCAGAGGCAATCAAATACCACCGAAAGAAATCTCTATTTGTGTAAAAAAAAGGACATACATTTCATTTTAGGTGCAGCGTTGCATGACCGTGCAATTGTCAGTTAAAATAACGCCGCTCTGTATGGCAAAAAATGGCCTGGTCAGGAACGGGGGTAAATCCTCAGGAGGGCAAGTGGTTAATGCATTATAGCCTAGTATGGCAAGGCACACCCCTCCTTCTCCCTCCTCCTCCCTCCTCCTCCCTCCTCCCCTCCCTTCTCAAAGGTAACAGAGGGAATGAGACTTCACTGTCCTATAATAACCCTTTCCTCTGAGGACCAGATGTTCAGGAAAGCAGCACTAAGAGGACTGGTTCCAGCAACATTGAAAACTGTAAACTAAGAGTGCTGAGGTAATAACAAATATTTTACTGGGTAATGTCTATTTTATTGTGTTCAATATCTTAAACTAAAAAACATTGAGGATGTAATACTATTTTATATACTGTATAAGTTCATTTGTACTTACAGTTTTATCTTAGTCCCCTTGCAAAGCCCACAAATACATACTGAGCATACCAGTGAAGTCCACCTACTGCAACTTCCTGTGATGGTGTGGCAATTCTGCACTGCTCCTGAATTCAAAGCATTATTGGCACTCTCATGTAGGATGTTCTTGTGTTCACTACAGTTTGATTAAATAATGCAGGGATGTGGTGATAAGTGTTCTCACTGCTGATTCATAAATCTTGTCAATCAACATCTGTCCACACAGTAAACGCTATAACTTTCACGTAAACCAATTAATTTACACGTATTAGGTTTTTTTTTAGCAAAGACATGTCGCAGAATACATTTTGGCAGAAATTTATGGCTAAATTTGATTTTCACTTTTTTTTTATAGCGCAAAAAATAAAAAACGCACAGGCGATCAAACACCACCGAAAGAAAGCTCAATTTGTGGGAAAAAAAGGATGTAAATTTCATTTATGTACCGTATTGCATGACCGCGCAATTGTCCGTTAAACTAGTGCAGCGCTGTATACCAAAAAAATGGCGTAAATTGCAGTATCTATACCATAGTTTGTAGACGCTATAACTTCCACACAAAGCAATCAATATACACTTATTGGGATTTTTTTTACCAAAAACATGGAGCAGAATACATTTTGGCCTAAATCTATAACTAACTTTGAGTTTACTATATATTTTTTATAGCTGAAAGTAAAAAATATCATTTTTCTTCAAAAATTTTGGTCTTTTTTTGTTTATAGCGTGAAAAATAAAAAGCGCACAGCTGATCAAATACCACCGAAAGAAAGCTCTATTTATGTGAAAAAAGGAAGTAAATTTCGTTTGGGTGCAGCATTGCATGACCGCACAATTATCAGTTGAATTAGTGCAGCGCCGAGTAGCAAAAAGAGGCCTGGCCATTAAGGGGGTAAATCCTCGGGAGGGCAAGTGGTTTAGGTGAGATGAAATGAAAAGAGGACTTTTAGTGGTTATACTCAATTTTTTGTCCGGGATTCAGTTTTACATGATGAATGCAATCTGCACTGAGTTTGTGTATTCTCCTTGTCTTTGAGGGGGTTTTCTTTAGATGCTTGGTTTTGTCCTGAACCCCAACACATAATTAATTTGACCCTGTATATGTATGCCTGTGACACAGGGCTGGAAGATTCTTTGGTAGAGAGCAATGTAACGTGGTCACTAAGTGACATGACATAAATGTTACATTACATTTGTACTAAAACTAGCAGTCGAAAATATTGGATATGAGCAGAATTCAAAATTGCCTTGTTATTCAAGTCACTTGGCACCAGACTAAGGAAAAGTTTCTGCCATCTCTGTCCTCTGAAAACTTAATAAATTTAGGAAGAATACTGTAAAAAACATTTTGCTAGAAATGTATTTATTTATTTCATGTACTTATATAGCGCCATCAATTTTACATACAGTTGCAAGAAAAAGTATGTGAACCCCTTGGGATTACGTGGAGTTTTGCATGAATTGGGCATCAAATGTGCTCTGAACGTCATCTAAGTTACAACAATAGAAGAACACAGTCTGCTGAACATAATACTACACAAACATTAGATGTTGCCATGGTTTAATTGCACATAACATGTAAACATTCACAGTGCAGGAAGGAAAAAGTATGTGAACCTTTGGACTTAATAACTGGTTGACCCTCCTTTGGCAGCAATAACCTCAACCGAACGTTTCCTGTAGTTGCAGATCAGACCTGCACAACGATCTGGAGTCATTTTGGACCACTCCTCTTCACAAAACTGTTTCAGTGTAGCAATATTCTTGGGATGTCTGGTGTGAATCGCTCTCTTAAGGTCATGCCACAGCATTTCAATTGGGTTGAGGTCAGGACTCTGACTGGGCCACTCCAGAAGGCGTATTCTGTGCTGTTGCAGCCATTGTTTTGTTGAATTACTTGTATGCTTTGGGTCATTGTCCTGTTGCATCACCCATCCTCTGCGGAGCTTCAGTTGGCGGACAGATGGTCGTACGTTTTCCTGCAAAGTGACTTGATAAAACCTGGAATTCATTTTCCCATCAATGACAACAATCCGTCCAGGCCCTGAGGCAGCAAAGCAGCGCCAAACCATGATGCTCCCTCCGCCATGTTTTACAGTGGGGATGAGGTTTTGATGTTGGTGTGCTGTGCCTTTTTTTCTCCACACATAGTGTTGTGTGTTCTTCCCAAACAACTCAATCTTGGTTTCATCTGTCCACAGTATATTTTGCCAGTAGTGCTGTGGAACATCCAGGTGCTCTTTTGCAAACTTCAAACGTGCTGCAATATTCTTTTTGGACAGCAATGGCTTCCTCTGTGGTGTCCTCCCATGTACTCCATTCTTGTTCAATGTTTTCCTTATTGTAGATGTGTCAACAAAAATGTTAGCATGTGCCAGAGATTTCTGTAGGTCTTTAGCTGACCCTCTGGGATTCTTCTTTACCTCATGCAGCATTCTGCGCTGTGCTCTTGCAGTCATTTTTACAGGACGACCACGCCTAGGGAGAGTAGCAACAGTGCTAAACTTTCTCCATTTGTAGACAGTCTGTCTTACCATGGACACATGAACATCAAGGCTTTTGGAGATACTTTTGTAACCCTTTCCAGCTTCATGCAAGTCAACAATTCTTGATCGTAGGTCTTCTGAGAGCTCTTTTCTGCGAGGCATGGTTCACATCAGACAGTGCTTCTTGAAACCAGTAAACCCAAAACAGGTGTGTGTTTTTTAAGGGCAGGACAGCTGTCAGCAACATATCCAATATCATCACACTGATTGGAGTCAAGGTTGGCTCACCTCTGGCTCCAATTAGCTCTTGGAGAAGTCATTAAGCTAGGGCCTCACATACTTTTTCCTCCCTGCACTGTGAATGTTTACATGTTATGAGCAATTAAACCATGGAAAAATCTAATGTTTGTGTAGTATTATGTTCAGCAGACTGTGTTCTTCTATTGTTGTGACTTAGATGACGTTCAGAGCACATTTTATGCCCAATTCATGCAAAACGCCACGTAATCCCAAGGGGTTCACATACTTTTTCTTGCAACTGTATATAGTTCATTCACATCAGTCCCTAACCCTCAAGGGCCATACAGCCTAACTTACATTCATACATACTAGGGCCAATTTAGACAGGAGCCAATTAACCTACCAGCATGTCTTTGGAGTGTGGGAGGAAATCGGATTACTCAGAGGAAACCCATGCAGGCCCAGGGAGAACATGCAAACTCCAGGCAGGTGGTGCCATGGTTGGAATTTGCACCGACAACCCTAGTACCTCAACCATCTGTTTTGAGTTCAGGAAGCTATGCTGCTGGAGTGCAATAAACCTGTTGGATAGAAATAATAGAGATAAGCCCAGGGAGTAACAGGCACCTCATTGAGCCTAACTCACAGAATGCCTTTGATTTTTAAAAAGTTGCTGAATTCCTGGAATTCAGCTTTAAATGTGTGTCACAGCCATAGGCAGGAGCTCTGGTTCAGGCATGTTTTATCTCACAAGTGCTGTTTTACTAGTCAGTAAGTTCCACTGAACTTCCCCTGGGTCATGGCTAGGAGCCGCCATTGTGCTAAGTATTTGATTCACTTAGCTTACTGCACATATACACACCATTTTCATTGTATTCCTGGTGCAAAGATGATTAGCTCATTATTCCTTCTGCCAGTAATCAGCACAGCAATCTAAGGATCTAAGGATGCTCCCTGGGCTGCAGCTGCTAAGAATGTCGGACAAAGATGGCAATAACCCTTCTCACCCGTCTAAGGCTGTTGTGAGCAATCTCCCACTGGGTATACTCTATCAACATTCATTGTTTAAACAAAATGGTTTTACTTGGATAAGGTTTCTGGATGATGTTTTTGCAATCTAACAGGGTCACCTTGACACTCTTCTTTTGTTTCACAAGCATTTGCATTCGGTGTTTCCCAACCAGGGGCGGGCTGACAACTCATGGGGCCCCCGGGCAATAGGGGATCATGGGTCCCCTGTGTCCTTGCCCAAACTCAAAAAAGCCTATGAAAAAGGTACCAGGGGCATCTCATGGGGCCCCTACTGACCCCGGACCCTCGGGCAGTGCCCGAGTTTCCAAATGGTCAGTCCGCCCCTGTTCCCAACATCTCATCTCTGGACACCAGGGTACACCTGCATGTTGGCTGCCTCTATAGTGATCTTTTCACTAAACCTACTGACTGTAATCAATGACTTACTTTTACTAGTTTTCATCCATCATTGGTATTTAAATCTATCTCGAAGAGCCATTTGCAGTATGTATCCCAGATTGTCCATGATGAATCAATTAGGAAAAATGAGTAACTGTCACAAGGTTATTCAGAACAAGTATTTCTAATGAAGGGATATGACACTAATGACTAATCACATTAAAACTCGATCACAAACTGAATTCTGTTCGTATATCAATATCATGGAATGTCACAAAAAAAAGTCTTGTCCTAAAAGACATTGGCTCATACTGATGAGTAATTACCCACAAATTAGAGAATTTTGTCATTTTCCTCTGTAGTGATAGAAGAAGATGGACAATTTCTAAGCAAGTGGTTTGTGCTGTGTGTTGCCCTCTGCATCTACTACTACTTTTTTTAGGTACCAGAAATAGGGGTAATTTTTCTTGCCTATTATGCATTCGTTGTTCAGATATCAATAAAGGGAGTTTTTATCTTCACCCACACCAGGGTTATCTTATAAAAATAAATAACTACTGTACTTGCTTGAGTTCTTTTGTTACCTATGTAATTAAGTGTCCATGTGGACTTTGTTACAGTATATAGGGGAGACAACCCAGCAAGTTAAAGACAGAATTGCAAGGCACAAACATACAATCAGGGATAAAAGAGTAGAACAGCCTTTGGCAAGGCATTTTGTTAAACAGGGAATTTTAGCGTCCCAGTTGAAATATACTATTATTGATTTGGTGCCTAAGCCTAACCACTTGCCTATCGGGCACTTTTATCCCCTTCCTGCCCAGGCCAATTTTCAGCTTTCAGTGCTGTCGCACTTTGAATGACAATTGCGCGATCATGCAACACTGTACTCATATGAAACGTTTACACTTTTTTCACACAAATAGAGCTTTCTTTTGGTGGTATTTAATCACCACTGGGTGTTTTATTTTTTGCACTAAAAATGAAAAAGAGCGAAAATTAAAAATAAAGGTTTTCTCTGTTTCTATTATAAAATTTAGCAAACAGGTAATTTTTCTCCTTCACTGATGTGCGTTTATGAGGCAGCCGTGATGGACACTGATAGGCAGCACTGATGGACACTGATGAGGCAGCACTAATATGCAGCGCTGATGGGCACTAATAGGCAGCACTGATGAATACTGATGAGGTGGCACTGATAGGCAGCACTGATGGGTACTTATAGGCTGCACTGATGAGGCAGCACTGTTTGGACGGCACTGGTGGGCATTGATGAGGAGGCACAAATGATGCTGAACTGATATGCAGCACTGATGGGCACTAATAGGTAGCACTGAAGGGCACTGACTGATGACTGACTGATGACACTGACTGGTGGCATTGACTGGCGGGACTGACAGGCAAAGATTAGCAGCACTGTCAGGAACTGATAGGCTGCACTGTTGGGCACTGATGGCCAGCACTGCTGGGTAGAACTGTTGGTCATTCATGGGCAGCACTGTTGGGCATTGATGGGCAGCATTGTTGGGCACTTTTGGTGCTGCACTGATAATCAGGGCACTGATTATCAGTGCAGATGTCTCACGCTGTGACAGCATGAGGAAAGTACTGCCGATAACTAGCAAGTGTATTTACATGGTGTTCAGCTGATCACATGGTAAAAGGCTGCTGTGATTGGCCTTTTACCATGTCACATGATCATCTGTGCCCAAAGGACACAGCAATCACAGACAGTGCCGGGTGCGCGCCGCTGGGGAGTGCGTTTTGGGAGGACATCATATGACACCCTCCCAGAACTGGATGACCACGCTGTAGCCATCATTCGGCTATAGTGTGGTAGGGAAGTGGTTAAAAGAAGATGTGATAGGGAATTGCTTATTAAAAAGAGAGACTTTTTTGCATTCACAATTTGAATACATTGCATTGGTTATGATTTATATTTTTCGAACAGGAATGATGCGTGTATATATTTGTTTTGTGTTTGTTTTTGGACCCCTATAATCATGAGTGGAGAGATCACAAATTAGTGGTATACCTATCCTCTTTCAAAGATTTTGGTTGTATTGTCTATGGTAACGCAGTGGCTCTGAATTGGTTGAATGATGTAATTTATTGAAGCTGATTAATGATGGTCTTATTAGTATATACATGAGTATTGCTGTATTAGTACTGTATGTATCTGCCTTTCTTGGCCTGATGAAGGGCTTGTTGCCCAAAACTGTAGCCTAATTGTAACCTTTTGTCTGATGGATGTTTAAATAACTCATATTTATGCTGGTTCCAACATCACACAATTGTGATCCTTGCAGCCAAACTCGTATATGTGATGAACATTTGGTATTTCTAGGAATATCATTATCCAGCTTCTGCAAGAGAGCAATCTCTGACGTTCTGGTGATGTTCACTCCTGTTACAGAACAAACTAGATTGAATATTCTAATCCAAAATCTGGTTACCTTAGGGCATCGTCACCAAATATGGATCATAGTACCCACTTGGCTGGAGGCGCTTGTGAGTCTATCTTAGCTATTTTGGCCAGGGACATATACTTCTTCAATACAGTTTTGTAATTAGATTCTACTAGAGCTGTGTTAATAGAAATCATGGACAAGGTATTTATTATGCCTTGCCACATTGGTAGATCTAAGATTATATTTAGTTCTTTTTCCCAATATTCTATAAAGCAAGTTTATGAACTGAGTCCAGTAGATGACTATATAATATGGAAATTCATACTTTTATTGGATCTCTAGTCGCTAGTCTCTAGTCAAGAGCTTTCAAATAGAGTCCAAGACAAGGGATTGCTGCTATGTTTCAGTTTGTCCCTATGTTGAAATAGTTCTGATAAAGGTAGTTGCAATTTAGTTTAGTAATAATCCAGAGTGCAGATCATCTCAAAACAAAAAGTCTCTTATTTGTAATACGCCTTTTTTTCCCACCAGTTATAGTTGGGAGGAGAGAACCACAGAAAATGCAGTATATTATTCCATAAAGAAGACAAAAGAGTATGGTGTTTCTTCCTTGCTTTGTGTCTATCCCATATGGCTAGTGAATAAGATAAGGTAGGACATAGAATGAGAGGATATAGCCAACTAGGAATCCACATCAGGGCAGCAATGGAACATACAGGGCACAGTAATGCTTCCATATCAACCCATTGTGGAGTCAAGCCACCAAATGTGATAAGAGCTAGTTGAGCTATTTGTAGGCCCATTGAAATGCAACATTAGTTTGAAGAAGTGTAACCGGAGAAGGTAGTAAATCTATATTTAACGCCACAGATTTATTCTTGCTTACTGTTAGCCCAGATATCCACAAGAATAGTTTCAAGAGTATAAGTTATTAGGTATGGTTGTGTGAAAGGTTATATACATGAGCACATCATCTGCAAAAAGGACACATTTATATTCAAACTGTCCACAATAGATTGGAGGTGATTGTGAGTGCAGGAGAACGTAAAAGCAGTCCACAATAGATACTTTTAATATCAGGATTAGAACATAAAGAAATGGCCAATGGTTCCATTGTAATGGCAAATAATGAGAACAAGGGGCAACCTTGCCTGGTATTTCTCTGAATAGGTATAAAAGCAGTCCTATCATTTGTAAGGAAAATGTGTACCACTGGAGAGTGATACAGGGTTCTGTACATCCTTTTTAAGTTTCACTCCCATTACTTGGATGTGGTAGATGCTGTTCAAGTTTATATCGCTGTTGCTCATTCTCATTTGTCCAACTCTATGATTACAGTTTCGGGTGTAAGGTTCTTCAAAATGTTTTCTGAGTTTCTTTAGAACCTATCTATGACCTGTTGTCATGTGCCTGTTAGAATTTGGTTGCTGTATTGCCACCCCTCCAGTTGGACTGCTTTAAGATGGCCCATGGCTAAGATAAGGATCCTGTGTCATCTGCTGTATGGTTAAGGAAAAAGGATTTTTGACTTACTAGTAAAATCCATTTCTTTCCAGGACACCGGTCTCTTCCCTGTTATTTATGATATCCCTTATGCTTGCTACAAAGAAAAGGTTTGCGGGGAAGGGTTTTATATGGGATGTCCTTGCAAGTTTTTTTTGCCAGTGACCTGAAGATAGCTGCGTATAACCTAGATTTAAGACTAAAGCTGGTCATACATGGTAAGTTTTTTTTCTTTCAGACAGCAGACTGAACGAAAAATATAGAATCGATTCCACCATCTACAAGGTGGATGGGAGAAACCTCCCAATTGCACTATTCTATTCCAACAGAGAGGAGGGTCCCCTGCTGTCAGAATACAAGATCAGTGCTGCAGCCTATTGCCTGCAGCACTGATTGAGCAGCTTTTATCCAACAGGGGTGTTGAACAGAAGTCAACCACTCAATATTATTGCAATATTCTAAAGCCCCAGTTCACATTTTGTCTCAGAAATTAAAAATGTTTTTCACCTTCAGTCCACCCTGCAGAAAATCATTTCATGTGAGCATGTTGCTTCAACACTTACTAGCTAAAGAAGCTAGAACTTCTTGCCAGTAAAGAATTTGGAGCAAAACCAGTGATTATTTTAGTATATGTGAGTCACACAGTTGTTTAAGGACACTATGTATACAGATGAATTACAGGGCCACTAAAGCCTGTAAAGGCATTACTTTGTAATTGGACCTGGGAATAAATCTGTCAGTTTGGCACTCTATATGCAGAATTTATACCACCTGCTGCATGCAAAGCTACTGCAATAATACAGGGAAGATTTCAAACAGCAAATAAAGCAATAAAATAGGTGTCTCAGGCTGACAGAGTATTACGTAATCAGACCGTTAGGCCAAAAGATTCTAGAAACTCCAATCTGATGAGAGATCCTAACTCTATATTGTCAGGAATCTTATTTTTAAAGGTACATTTTGTTGTTAAGTACAGTGGATGTACATGTACAGTATGTACAGTGGAAAAACCTTCTGAAATTACAGAGATTTACAGTACATTTTTTTTATTTCACAAAACCATATTATTTCACATAGCATAGCAACATGTAGAGCTGGAAAGGGGTCCTGGACACAATGCAGTAAATATATCACTGAACATCTCAAGAGCTACTGAATTTTTCGGTTCTTCTGCCTTTCCTAGTGGTGACCGATCCTAACTGAACCCAACAATTCACTGATACACAAGAAGGAAGGCAAATGGAATCTTCCTAGTCAGAACTCTACTGGTGACAGCAAATCCCCTTTACAGCAGCAAGTTCACTACACAGAGGTGGCCAAATGGCCTCTCACTACGCCAGTGCAGTGTAGATGTCCCCCTGACAAGAGTTGTCCTCTGATGGGTGCTCTGGCAGTCTGGGTGATGATGGATGCACTGTAGGTCACACAACTGGAGGATGATAGGTGGAAGTCGGGCCATACTGCCCCTGGTGTTCTGTGCACTTCTGAAAAATCTGGGGGGGTAAGGCAAGAGGAAGCCCACACTGTCCTGTCTCTCTTATCTCTAGCCTGAACCTCTTCCCTGGTGACCTCTTGGATATCTCAGGCAGCTCAGTCTCTGTCCTTGCTGAAGTCCCCCCTTGCTACCACCTCTGGTTCGTTCATGTCCCTAGGAATCTCCCTGGTGCCTAGTGGGTCCTTCTCTGCTGCTGATAGGCTTCATATTCCCTGCATAGCAACTGTCTCCCTTTGGAATCTCCGCTAATGTTCCTCATGCTTCTCTGGTTGCCCACTTTTACTTTTCCTGGGCTCCCTAAGCTGTTTCATTGGTCGGAGATGGGGCCAGCCCCAGCTGCAGCTGTAGGCAGAGTCTTCCTCATGTTTCTGTAGGTGAGATTAAGTTCTGGTAGGAAATCCCACTTTAGATTTCTCTCCATCTGTCAATCCAATGGCTGAGGGTGCTTCCAGTGACTCCAAACTTTATTTTCTTACAGAACTAAACCTGTCACTAGGACCCTAGAGTCTTTCCACTGTGCAATATGGTTCTATCTGCCAGACAGTACATCATTATTGTGTTCATGAATTTTTTTAATAGTGACAATTACTTTATGAAGGCAGTGTGCAATGCTTTTAGAGGAATTGATTTTATTTTTTCCCAATTGAGTAGGTGTATTGCTCTTTTTTTACCCCATTTGTTCACTATAAAGATGATGACTTCCCAATACCAGACAGTTTCTGGTGTTGAAATGCAGGGTCTAATTCCTGAAAAGTCAACTTTGCAAAACATTCTTCTTTGATTTATATTTTTGCCTGCTCGCAAATGGCAACCAAACCTGCAAGAAAAAAAAGGATCAGATTCAGTGTCACAGTGCAACATTTCACAGTAAACACACTTCAATACTAGAAAGGGAAAACACAGAAGTGTCAAGGGGCAAAAGAAAATGCCACACAGAACTTTCAAAGCCAATGGGAAAATGTTATACAATGGCTGTTAGGGTCATAAAGGAAACTGTCACATAATATGGTCATCATTCTCACAGTCATCATTGTCACAGTGAATCACAGACAAAAATACCAAAAATACTGCCCATCAGAGTTAACTACCATGTATACTGCTGAAACATCTGTCGGAAACTACAAAATGCCGCACACCACATGTTGATATCATAAGGGAAAATGCCACAAATGTCCATCAAAAGAGGTAGAAACAATGCTAGATTAAGAAAATCACTTAGACAGTAGTGGATACATCAGGAAATGGCAAAAAGACATGGATTTTGAGTCTATGACAAAAATAAGGTGCTGTCGTTGACATTACAGCAAACCTTCAGGATCTGTTATTTAGCAGAAGGGAAACATTGTCAGGTGGTGGGTCAATGTGGGATAAACTGTTTCTCATGAGAGTGAATTCAAGGCAAATACATCAGTGTTGCTAAATACTTTCAATGAAACGTGTGTCATAAGAGGCTAAGTCAAACAAGCAGTGCATCAACCAAGTTCAACAAAAATATCATAACTACCACCTGTCATCTCATAACCTTTCCTGCCTCCATCACTTCCTCACACATGCCATGACTTAAATGTTACGACATGTCTTCACGGTATCTTGGCTTGGATTGTTGTTCTCTTTGGTCTACAAACTGACAAGCTGGCACCCTTCCACAATCCAACATGAAATCTGCAGCTAGACTCATCTAATTTTTCTCCTTAAATGCTGTCCCTCTCTTTTAGTCCTTTCAATGGCTGCCAATTACACAGACAATTTAGTTATAACATCTGACTGTAAAGATCTCCCAATCTGTCACCATAGTATATGTATTTAATAATTTGCAGATGGCTCCCCCAAGAACAGCCTCTCCTTAAATTGATCTTCAAAAAAATCCCAGATTGTGACATCAACACCCCTCCTCCTCACCTCGTCTAAACAGAGACTGCATTGTAGTAATAGAACAAATGAGAGTTCAACCCCCTGTGGTCACTGTGCCAAGGGTAAGCAACTTGCACAGAACCTAAACAGGACTTAAGTGGGCCACAGGTGGATCAAATCTTGGCGGGTTCAGCAGGGACCGGTCAAGATTTGATCCTTCTATGAGCATGCTGATCCACCAACAGACTTGGGTACAACCAGTCTGTTGGATTTTGTACATGGGATAACTGCTGGTGGCTATAGCCGTTAGCAGTAATCATTGTTAGCAGTAGTCATCCCGAATCGCATGTAAATAATCAAATAGACTGGTTGTACTCAAGAGGCATTCCCCCATCAACACAGTCAGTGATACACAGCCACAGTCACAATTGAGCAATTTTCTTTCCTGCAACTGGAGGTTGCAGAAAAGAAAATCGAATCATCAATGAGATTCCTTTACACATGCTGTTTAGAGTGAATGAATGAATCTATTAGATCTATACTGTATGGCTAACCTAAAAAGACTGTTTATGAAGTGGTTACATTTTGACTCCTGTTCTAAGAGTAAAAAAAATCATAAAAACTAGCTATCTACATCTATAATGATCTAGTGGCAATGTTTCTATAAAGGAGCTTAGAACTAACCACTTGCCCTTCAGAGGATTTACCCCTGTTCCAGACCAGGCCATTTTTTCCGATACGGCGCTGCATTACATTAACTGACAATTGTGCAGTCATGTATTGCTGCACCCAAATTAAATTTATGTCCTTTTTTTCCTACAAATAGAGCTTTCTTTTGTTGGTATTTGATCGCCTATAAACTAAAAAAGGCCAACATTTTTTTTAAAAAAAACAATAGTTTTGACTTTTTGCTATTAAACATGTCCAGTAAAAATCCTTTAAAAATCAAATTTCATCATAAATTTAGGCTAAAATGTATTCTGCTATATATCTTTGCTAAAGCAAATCCCAATACATGTAAATTCATTGGTTTATGTGAAAGTTATAGCGTTTACAAATGGTGGTATATATACTGGATTATTCTTTTACTAGTAATGGTGGTGATAAGCGACTTATAGCGGGACTGCGGCTGGCATCCTGACACAGGGAGAAACTGACTTGGTGTCACTGACATCACCAGTGACTCCAACACAGTGATCAGTGCTAATAAAAAACACTGACACTGTACTAATGGCACTGGGCAGGAAGGGGTTAACATGTGGTGTGATCAAAGGGTTAACTGTGCGCTGTGTGGTGTTTTACTATGGGGGTTGTGTGTGTGTTTCACTGTAAGCACACTGCTTTGTTTGGATCTGCTATGCTCAAATAAAAAATCGCAATATGGCCATAGATACATTATGAGTATCAGCATAATTTCATATAAGGGAGAAGTATAATGTAAAGACCAACCACACAAAGGGGAAATGATAAAAAGTGTCAGAGAAAAACATTGTCTTTGGAACGCTGCCAATCAGCCTTTATATTTGAAATTTGAATTTAATGAGCCATGTGGAATAAATTAAAGATATAAGCTGATTGGTTGCTATGGGCAACAGCATCAATTGAGAACTTGTCTCTGATACGTTTTAGTAACCCCCCCTCCATACAGTTATGATAAAAGTTAAGTTTGTCTGTTGCACGGGTTAGCTGCACAGGTTAGTGAAGTGCATCGCATCCGCAGTATTGTTGACATTAACATAGGAATGAATGCAGAAAAACCTGCTGGTATGGGAGAAATAACTACTTATTTATAGATAGTGATGGTGTGAACACCCCACTGTTGGGTTCGCTGTAGAACATTCGAACCTAAAGAAAGTTCTACCTCAAACATAATGCAAGTCTATGGGACTCGGACTTAAATTCAAAAGTGCCCATTTTGAAGGCTTATATGCAAGTTATTGTCTATAAAAGGGGTTTGGGGACTTGGGTATTGCCCTGAGGGACATGAATCCGTGAAAAAAAAACATTTCAAAAAGTACTGTTTTTAAAGAGGCAGTCATTTTTCATTGTTTAAAGTGAAAATTGTTTTTTAAAATTCCTTGAAATATCATGTCTGGGGGTCCCCTTAAACTACCTGCAAAGTTGCACATCTGTACAATGTATAGAACCTGCTGCAGCAGGACTGACATTTAAAAAAAAAATGAAATTTTTATTAAAAGAAAAAAAAACAGCATGGGTCTCCCCTTCTTATTTATACCAGACCCTTTAGGTCTGGTAGGAAGGTTAGAAGGGACCCCACGGTATTTTATTTTTGTAAGTGCGTGGGGTTCCCCCTAAAAGCCATACCAGGCCCTTTAGGCCTAGTAGGAGTTTTAAGGGGAACCCCACCCTCCCCAAAAATGGGGGGGAAAGCGTGGGGTCCACCCTAAATTCCTACCAGACCCTTAATCCAAGCACATTCCTGGCAGGCTAAAAATGGGGGGAGGAACAATTCCTCCTCTCCCTGGGCCTTACCAGGCCACATGCCCTAGGTATTGGGACATGTCCCCTTGCCGATGAGGGCAAGGGCCTCTTCTTCACAACCCTGGCCAGTGGTTGTGGGGGTCTGCGGGGGCTTATCAGAATCTGGGTGCCCCTTTAACAAGGGAGCACCCAGATCCCCATGTGAATGAGTATGGGGTACATGGTACCCATTCACAAACATAAGAAGTGTAGTGTAAAAATGACAGAAGACAATCTTTGACAAGTCCTTTAATAAAAGCAAGAATAAAAAAAGTCCCCCGAAGTAGATCCAATGTCAATCACGATGCCCGCCTCCACCGCCAACCCGAAAAAAGAAAAAAAACACTACGCCCTTGATGCTGGCTCCCGCCTTCTGACAGCTGCGCCAGGATGACAGTTCTTAAATAGGGTGATGATGTCACAAGGGGCAGGATTGTGATGTCATCATGCCCTGTGATTGGCCAAAGCATAGCACCTGACCTGTGTTCAGGTGCTATGCTTTGGCCAATCACAATGCACTGTCAGGGCACAGTGCATTGTGAAGCCGAGCAGGCAAAGAGCCAGTCAAACGTCCGTGCCGTTTGTTTGTTCACTATTTATAGATCTTCAGTTGTCCTTCTTAAACACTGTGTACATCAAGATATACCTTAATTAATATAGTGACCCACAATTAAATTACAGAAATTGCAAAAAAATGGAAAACTTCCTTAGCAGCTTCTATCTTAATTAAAATGTCTATTTCATTCTAAAATTCCTTTTTGTAGTGACATGAATCTTCCCTTCCTCTTTTACGAAGACCCACAGCAATATAATGTATATGAATCAAGGTCAGGCCATTCAGGCAGAAGGCCAGTCAGTGGGCTTGATTTTCTAAAGGAGCAGAAAGTCCATTAGACCGGTGAACCTGTGCTCGCTATCAAATGCCCAATTTTCAGGGCAAGGGAAAAAAAATTCTTTCCCATGATTGGATTATTGAAAAAATAAAACATAGGTACACTAAGCTAAGTGATCATTCTACTTCCTAAAGAAATAAACAAACCTCAGTGAGTATCAAAATGAACAAAATCAGCTCAAACTGCATTAAAGCAACCAATGTGCAAGGAATTATTCTGTCATCAATGGTCAAAGGTTTAACCACTTCAAATCTGGACACTTTCACCTCTTTCTAGTCCAGGCCAATTTTCAGCTTTCAGCACTGTTGCACTTTGAATGACAATTGCGTGGTCATGCAACACTGTAGCCAAATGAAATTTTTATCAATTTTTTCCACAAAACTAGAGATTTATTTTAGTGGTATTTGATCACCACAGGGTTTTTTTTATTTTTTGCTAAATAAATGTAAAAATACCATAAATGTTGAAAAAAAAATTTTTTGCTTAGTTTTTATTATAAAATTTTGCAAATAAATAATATTTCTTGATAAATTTAGGCCAGAATATATTCTGCTACATTTTTTGGGTAAAATAACCCAAAACAGTGTGTATTATTTAGTCTGTGTGAAAGTTATAGAGTCTATAAACTAAGGGTATGGAGGTCATCAGGACATTGGCATGAGGTACGGTGGTGATCAGGATGCTGGTATGGGGTATAGCATTGATTAGGACGCTTGTATGGGGTATGGAGGTGATCAGGATGTTGGTACAGTGTATGGCAGTAATCTGGACCCTGATATGATATATGGGTTGATAAAAACGCTCATATGGGATAAGGTGGTGATCAGGACACTTGTACGGCATATGGGGTGATCAGAACGCTGGTATTGGCTATGGTGGTGATCAGGATGCTGTTATGGCATACAGGGTGATCAGAACACTGGTATGGGGTATTGCAGTGATCAGGATGCTGGTATGGGGTTTGGCGGTTGTCAGGGCACTGGTAAGTTTAAGGTGATGATCAGGACGCTAGTATGGCCTATGGTGGTGATCATGGCGCTGGTATGGGGTATGGCAGTGATCAGGATACTGGTATGGCGGTGATCAGGACATTGGTATGGTGTATGGCTGTGTTTTTGTGAGCACTGGGACAGGTAACAGGTGCTGGCTGCATGTTGTTTTAGGGACTACACTGGGGCAGTGATTGGGGACACTGGGGCAGTATTCAGGGAAACTAGAGCTGGCTGGCACTGCAGATTTGGAGTGTACGATCAGCCTGACAGTCTGCTGTACAATCACAGGCTGCAGGACCACTTTTCTCTACTCTCACACTGAGAGCAGAGAGAACTAATGCTTACTTTCATTTGATATTGTTTACTATGTGATTGCTATGATTGGACACTGCAATCAGATGGTACAATACATTGTGACCACCTGGATACAGCAGTAATGCCATCCACTGTGTCTTGGTGACACACGGATTACCAGGTGCATGCTCTGTGTGTGCTCTGTGAGCCACGCAGGAACCTCTGGTGCGGGTTGATGTACAGGTACGTTAGCCCGCATGAGCGCTGCTTTCTGCCCACCATCTTTAGGCTATGGGTGGACAGGAAGCAGTTAAAAGATTGCTTTTTTGCCAGTATGCATGTATGAGGGTGCCTACCCATTGACAGTGGTATGTTAAGTGTATTTTAGGCCACAGGATGTCTTTTAATATACAGAGGGGCATTGGAGGCAAAGGGAGCAGGGGTGACACTACATGCAGGGGACTGAAGGCAAGCAGGGGGAACAGTATAGGAAAATACTGTAGAGAAAGAAATAAGCAGCACAGGGGGATGCTGAAGTTGGGGTAGAGCAGTGGTTCTCAACCTTCCCAATGCCGTGACCCTTTAATACAGTTCCTCATGTTGTGGTGACCCCCAACCATAAAATTATTTATAATAATATATAAAAATAGCTTTAATAATACAAAAGATGATACATGGCATAGTTCAGTAAATACAGTTCATTAAAGTTTCCTATGATTTACCATTCTCTGTGTTTGTTTTTTTTACATACCTGTTACTATCACAAGGGGACAGTATTCACATCAACCACAGCTGCATATAAAAAGACCGATCCGCATCCAGATTAAGTTCCCATGGTACAGATATTTTTTTTTTTGCAGTAGTTGATGATTTTACATTTACCCAGTAATTATAATTCATGAAGTGTTGTTTTACCTCCAATACTGCTGCTTTCAACACAGTAGCTGCTTTCTACACAGTAGCTGCTCTTTACACATGTGTGACTGGTCCACATAAGTACATTATGGCACCAACCCTGTCACATACACCTGTTTTTGCACGGGGTGTATGTGATGGGGTTGGCACGATGATGTCATCACGCCAGGTACTCGTATGTGGGCGTGACCCGCCTGAGGACGGATAGACGAGCAGTGTCTTGGTTCCTAAGACCATCGGAAACATGTGTTTTCCAATGGTCTTCGGCGACCCCTGTGAAAGGGTCGTTCGACCCCCAGGTTGAGAACCACTGGGGTAGAGGAACAGTTCATTTTTAGTGACCTTTCTTGCAATTGCAAAGCAGCTAAAAAGCTGTCAGGGAGTTAGTTTTTTTCATAAATGTTATGAATCTGTTTTTAGAAGGAAAAAGGAGTAAATACTCATAAAGACACTAAAGAAATCCAACCTTGGAACATAGCCAAATTGCATCCATAAGCACCTTTTTGTAATGAGTCTTTGGTCACATTTTTCTTACCAAAAACAATACCGTCAGTGTGTTTAAGATCTGTAAAATTTATATAAGATAATATGCCATTTTAATATTATGTAGCTCCTCTGCAAATAAATTACTGGCAAAAGGACAGGTCTGGGAAACATAGCAAACTAGAAAAAAAACAAAGCCAACAATGTTTTAGATGCATGTGTATGGTCCAAAAGTTTTTATTTATTAATCTTGTCTGTAGTTCAAAAACACTTCCTTTAATAAACACTGGGGAAAAATAGGAATTAGAGGCAGTGCATTTTATCCAAGCATTAGCAAGTTTATCTGTGAATAGGACGCTACTGCCAGAACTCCTACTTCCATCTGTCAAAGACCATCTTTTACCTTCCATGAAACATGTTTTTTCTATCTCAAAGTGACCTTCTTAAAATGTAATATTATTGTATTATCAAGAATGAATAAGGATGTTTCCAAAATCATTTACACTTTTGAAAATTAATATTCAAGCATCTCATCTTTCTTATATCTTTTTCACCATAAGGTATATGAAATTAGTCTGACAGTTGGATTCTCTTCACATTTACAAAAAGACGGGTAGTACATTCAATTCATCATCAATGTTGCCATTACTGATAAAGCAAAGAGAAACAATCTACAGTAATTGTCTTTCATTGTAGTTTCTCTGAAAAGACAAAAAGTAAAATGTTAGACTTGCCCCTAGTACTCTGTCTCTGGATTAAAAGACCTCTTCCCTATGCTATGGAAAAGAGGAGAGGAGGAGGTGTTCTGTGTTCTGTGTTCCTGTCCTAGGATAACATCACTGCTCCTCCATAGATACAGTACGGTGTGATGGCATTGTCGGGCAGAAAATGGGTTCTCTTTCTTATACATCACGGGACACAGAGCAAGCTATAAATCATGACTACTAGGGTTATGTGCCACCCATAGGTGAATGGACACTGGAAGAACAAACAGACATGAAGTCCCCCCCATATAACCCATCCTATACAGGAAGTACTTCAGTTTTGAAGGTAATAGTCACTAAAGTACAACCCTCTGTATAGTATGACCAATTTCTAGAGTGATCAAAGAATCAAGAGAAAGATAAGAAGAAGAGAGATTCTTAAGACTGGGAGGCTATGATGGATGTACCCTGCTGGGGACTGCCCTTAAATGTGATTTATTCGGCACTGGACCCTACGTTTATATAACCCTGCGCAATTTGGTACTGACCAAACTGTTCCAGTAGGGTGTGGTACAGTTTTAGGGCAGTGGAATAATGTGAAGGGGACTGAGATCCTGAAGGTCCATAGTGACTAAACCTGCCATCATGGATAAAGGCTGTGTCCCTGTCCTTAACCATGTCTATGAGTGGCCTCTTTTTTTATGGCATTGTTTATGGCACTGCTGGCCCTTTTGCGTGATGTTTCCCTGGTCTTGAGAAAGCTCAGGGTTTGTTTCTGCATTTTTCACTAATAGAGGCGCATACATGGGATTACTCAAAGTAGATGTGCAAGCATGTGGAGTGCTTGCACAATCGCAGTTCAGACCGGAAGTATGTCAGGGAGGTGGGGACCAGCGGTCATCTTATTACAGGAATGAAGTTGGTTTCAGTTGTAAGGCCTTTTGTGGCAGCAGCAGTTGGTTCATTTCAGCAATAAGATACATTGAGCAGACTCTTTATTCTGGGGTACGCGAGTACTGCCTGGCAACCGGATAGTTCTCTGGGCCCCTGAGATTTGGTATATTTTAAGGCATCTGGCTTGGTGGATGCAGCACACTCAGGAAATGTCATCCAGAAAGCAGGGGGAGTACAGCTGAGAGGGGAGCAGGTGCATTGCCATCAGGTCTTGAGGATTCTAGTTATAGTCCCACTGTGTCTGCATCCCCTGATAGACCAGACGTGACAGGTGCATCTGAGCCACTATGTCTGTCTGGTATTGTGGCCACTGTGGGCCTCAACCTTGGCCTATGTTACTAAGGATGACTTGGCTGTGGTGTTGGTCGCCTGGAAGGAAAGATTGCTGGTTTGATCAGCTACACGGCACAGGGTTGTAAGAAGAGGGAAACATCCTCTTCGCCAGACCCCCCTCTGGCAGTGGAGAAATGGTTGGATGTTGATGACAAGGTGGTCACAGTAGAACTTGAAGAAGGTCAGACAGTGGAGGGTACCTCTTAGGACTCCGCACCCAAGAAATCTCAAGGGCTTTCAGTTTCTCAAGCTCAGAGGTTGTTAGCGCAATCCCTTTCTGAGATGGTTCATTCTGACTTTAGGTTGTCACTGGCTGAGTTGTCATCAATCAAATATTCCTTTTTGGGGTCTTTGTTACCACCTCAAATTTCACAGCCTTTCATTTGCACCCTCTTTTAGAGGAGATGTTGTATAATGAATAGGATCACCCAGATAGGGTGTTTGTGCCACCAAACAGATTTTCTCTTCATTATCCAATTGAAGAAATTTTCTTAAAGAAGTAGAGTATGTCCGCAGTGGAAACAGTGTCCTGTCTCAATAGGATTTTGACTTGCCCAGTTGATAGTGTCCAGGTCTTTGAAGACCCAGCTGGCAAGACACTGGAGAAACTGTTAAAAACATTCTTTGTTTTGGCAGGTTCTGTTATGCAACATGCAGTGGCAGCTATTTGTGTTTGCCAAAGCCTAAAAGATTGCATTAAGTAGTTTGTGAAGAGGAACCCGGTGCACGTAGAGGTGGACAATAATGATCAGTTAACAGAGTTTCCCATGGCCTTGTGTTTTGAGGTAAATGCCCTGAAAGACACTATCCAGCAAATTTCTAGTTTAGCTCTTGTTTGTCTATTCACATGCAAAGGGTTCTGTGGTTGAAGAGCTGGTCTGCTGAATGGTCTTGTTAAAAGTTCTTAGCAGGATTTACCTTTCATGGGGAACACCTGTTCAGTGAGGGCCTGGATAAATATATCCAAAATATCTCTGGTGGAAAGAGTTCCCTCTTGCTGCTCAAAAAGAAGGGCAAGCGCCTGGCCTACAGAGGATCAGCTGCTCTAGTTTGTGGTTCTTCTACATCCAGGAAGTCCTTTTGGCACTCCCAGGTGACCAGGTCCAGGGAGAAAACCTGAGTCAAGGGCAAAGGAGACCCTGTCCAGTCAAGTTAGCTGAGCAAGATCTCAAGTCCTCATTGCTATTAAAGGCCCCCCAGTCGCGCAGACGGGGGGTAGGCGGCTGGCTTTTTCAGGAGATGATGTCAGACAATTGGGTTTTACAGTTTTTCATGGGTACATGGTTGGTCACATCTTGGCTTTCCTCATTGGGGTAGAAATTAACTTGCCCTTCTGTTAGTTTTTCACAGAGTCCTATTGCCTCTCATTCATTGATACATACCTTTGTTCAGGGGGGAACTCATATGGTTCAGCCTGTTAAGTCCCCCCTGTGTCCATGGGACTTGAATTTGGTCTTGTCTGTCTTGCAGAAACCACCTTCTGAGCCAATTCGTGAGATTCCCTTAGCCCTATTGACTTCAGCAAGGAGAGTATTGGAATTACAGTCTCAGATCTTACAGATTGCTTAACGTACAAATGGGCTAGAAACAAAAGTGGGAGAAGTAGTCCTTGCCCGCTATGATTTGATAGATGCATATCAGGAACAATCTTGCAAAATACAGCAACTCAAAGACAAATTGGTGGATCTCAAGAATAGATCCCAAAGGAACGCTGTTAAAATTAGAAGAATTCCTGAATCTGTATCTCAAAAAAGAGCCTACCTTCTGTTCCTAAACAAGAGCCTCTTATTGATCGTGCACATTGCCTTGTTAAACCTTCATACCTCCCAGCGTCAGTTCTGTTTGATGTCATTGCACATGTGCATTTATTTTTCTATTTAAAGGACGTGCTAATGTCCACCAGTAGAAAACTCAAAACACTACCATAGCCATTTGCACAATTCGTTATATTTGCTGATATCTCGCCAGCAATTTCAGCCAGGCAAAAAGACTGCGGATCTGTTACTGCAGTCTTGAACACCCGACAGATCAAATATAGTTGGGGATATCCTACAAAGCTTTTAGTGACATACCAAAACAAACATATGCCGATCATGACACCAAACTATGGCATCAAACATATTACTTACTGTAGTGGGGATTCACAGTAACCCCTCTTACAACTATTAAGAAGAAACCTGCCGTTCAACATCTTACTCATGAGTGGAAGACAGCTCCTAATACTTGATTTTCTTTTCCTCTTCCTAAAGCTATTGGTAGCTGCCTAAATGTACTTTCTCACCACCTAAAGAGGTGGAGGATGACCTATACTGTTGGTCTATGGTGATTTTCTCACTGCCCCATATAATGCGTTTGCTGGACAAACTCATGGTTCATTCCCTGGTTATTAGGGGCTACTGTTGGCCCTATATATATTGTTTATTGTATCAATTGTGTACCTTCTATGCTATGATATTTCATATGTGTATTTTTATATCCACAAAAAAAAAAGAACAGTATTAACCATTTAAGCTTGCTTATAACGTTAATTCTCTTGCAAACATCTCTAAGAAAATCTCTACAGAATTATGGTTAGAACCACTTCTATAAATGCCAAAGGCCTTAAAACACCCCATAAATGATCTCTCTTGTGGAAAAAAGTTCTGACATATTATGCATCCAATAGACGCATTTCAAGCAATCTAACTCTCCTTCATGTAAGCACGGTAGTTTTACTCATTTACGCAGGCAAAATCAAAAGGTGTTATTATAGCCATTAAACATAAACTGGACTTCCAGTTATATTCCTCTTTTTCAGACCCAGCCATCTGCTATTATCATAATAGCCACTATAAATAATAAATTGATAACCCTGTTCAACAGGTAAAAAGTTTTGGGCATAAAATTAGCTAATCTTACATAATTTTGGGGTGCTGAAAACGAAAATGACCCTAAAAAATGTTGATTGGCTCTAGTTTCCATGATATATTCACCCATCTAATGACGTAAGCCATTCAAAATTATGATGCAACTTCAGCTGCATATTGCGCAATTGATACTGATGACCAATAGAAAATTGCATGTATACTGAGATGATGCAATATTAGCCTTTAATTGCATCACTTCACTGCATAAAAGCTGCAGTATCTGTAGCTGATTGTAGTTCGACAGCGTCTTTACATTTCGTTTTATGCTTATATAGGCTACTCAGTAATGCCTCGAACTTGTGTGAATAAAGCAGATAATTTCTGCTATATCTGCGGTGAAATAACTTTTATCTCACAAAAAAGGAGGATAACAGGAATGATTAAGAAAGCCTACAACTTGTATTTTGGCTGCAAGATAGGAGACCAGGACAAGAGCTGGGCACCACATATATGCTGCAATTCTTGTGGGACGGCACTGGAGCAATGGTTGAATGGAAAAAAGGCATCTATGCCTTTCGCTGTGCCAATGATTTGGAGAGAGCCAACAGATCATGTTAGTAATTGTTACTTTTGTATGGTGCCTCCAATTGTAAAAGGGCTAAATAAGAAGAAAAAGTTATCTGTGCACTATCCAAATATTCCATCGGCAATACGTCCAGTTCCTCATGGAGAGGGGCTACCAATTCCTAAAGCACCAGAATCCTTCGTGGTTGAGTCAAGTGAGGAAGAACCTGAAGCGTGTAGTCACGTGCAGTTGTAAGAGATAGCCCTTTCCTCGAATACAAGAGAAAAGCCAAGAGAAGCAAAACCGACACAAACTGAAGACAAAACTAGTGAGAATCCTAAGTATTAAAATGATTCAACTTAGCTTATGGCTATAATTTTTCTTGGTAATCCTATGCAATATATTATGCCATTTAGGCTTTGTTATGTAGTCAATATCACTTGCTTTATATTTGTGGAAAGACATCTATCTATATAATTATTGTGCATTATGTAGTCATTACGCCTATAGTAGAAAACTTTCCGTTTACAGAAAAACTAGAGCCAATTGACAAATTTCATTGTTATATTTGAACTCAGAATGTGAAATTCATTAAGAAATGGATCCTTTTGTTTCCAAAACTGGCAAAAAATAAAAAATTGTTGAACAGTTATATATGGCCCTAACACCCTCCAACAATCTTTTTTTTGGGGGACTACCGGCAAAAATAAAACAATGCTCTCAAGGACACAATATACTTTGTGGGGACTTCAACAAAATCCTAAATGTTGACCTAGATACCTCAAATAGAGCATGCAAACAATCTTTTACCTTACCTTCCTTTTTGGAGAATGTTTGCATGGTAAAGAGAGGGACTTTACCTTCTTCTCTCAGCCACAGCAATCCTACTCATGGATTGATATATTCCCTGTTGATAAAATCACATTACAGCATGTTTATAAAGCGGAGATTGGACCTATTACATGGACAGACCATGAGCCCATCTAACTAGAGATCTTTAGCTCTCCTTTTAACAAAAATACATCTGTATGGCAAATAAATTCTTTTTTGCTTACTAACCCTAGATACAAGGAACAGATCAAGCAGGAATTGCTTTCTTTTTTTGAAAGTAAAGAGGTAGACAAGTTTATTTTGTGGAATATTCCCATAAAGTCTTATAAGGGGAATACTAATCAGGATGGGTGCTTTTAGGAAAAAGAGGAGAAATAAAAAGATATCCGATTTACTATACCAAATTCAAACTTTGGAGAAAAACATAAAACCTCACTAGATATTATTACAGCTAATACTCTCCACGCCCTAAGGCAGACCCTTGCTAACTGCCTTCAAAGAGGTAAAAATAAATTAAGAAAATCTAATTTGTCTTCTATGGTAGATACTAAAAAAGGCCTAATTACTAATCCGCTAGAGATTGTGAATGTTTTTAGCAAATTCTATGCTTTTCTATATAATCTTAAAGATTCCCCAGATTTTCACCCTCGTGAGGAAATCCCAAATCAACACCTATTTTAGATTTGATCCACCTCCTCTCATTGCTCCCCAAAAAGCCACATTAAACCTTTCATGAGCAGTGAGGAATGCACAAAGTCATCCATAATTTTCCTTCTAATAAGTCACCTGGACCTGGCCCAGACGGCTATACTAACGAATACTATAACATTTTCTCAGAAATCCTCTCTCCACACCTGAGCACCGTAGCTAACCAAGCAGCCAGGACATGCTCTTGTCCTAAGGAATCCTTGGAAGCTCTTATCATTGCAATACCAAAACATGGGAAACCACTATCAGATCCCACAAACTTCAGACCCATATCCCTACTAAATAGTAACTTTAAAACTTATGCTAGGGCAGGGGTGGGCAACTGTGGCCCTCCAGCTGTTGGTGAACTACAAGTCCCATCATGCCTCTACCTTTGAGAGTCATGCTTGTAACTATCAGTTTTGCAATGCCTCATGAGACTTGTAGTTCTACAACAGCTGGAGGGCTACAGTTGCCCACCCCTGAGATAGGGTATTAGCCAACAGATTACAACCCCTTACAGGATCACTAATACACTCAGACCAATGCTGTGTTGCACATTATAAAGCCTTAATCATTCACTTTATGTGCTATGTTGCATTTTTACATAGTCATGACTACTCTACTTTACATGTTAGATAATCCTGACCACTACACACTACACATGCTTAATATGCTGTATTATACATTGTTAAGGCCTGAACACTGCACTTTGCAGTATATGATATTTTGTATATTACATGATTCACACTGCTGGTTTTTTTTGCTAAATAATGCATTATATATTCCTGACCATTGGACTGCCACGTGTCCAGAAAAGAGTATGTAGTGATAGAGTTTTCTTTTTTTTAAATGACTCTTTGTTTCAAGGTTTATGTGTGTCTTTAAGCCTTTTCCTTGTGGCACAGAAATACGGAATATTATATGGATGCAAGAACTTCAGCATATGTGTGTAGTGAATACACATAGATTCTAATTAACCTATTCCTCTTAAACCATTCCTTTCCTGTCAGCTAGGCTGTATGACCCAATGATTTCCATTGACAGTCCTGCATTTACCTGATCATAGGAAAAACTAATTCAATACAATATTTAAGTTTTGGGACACATGATTCTTACATATTTAACAAGGGGGGGTAAAAAAACATATCTTTCATATTTCTTCTTTGTGGTAGAAGGTTATAAAAATTCCTGTTTTGTTATAGCTATACTGTTGATACTGTTACAACTTCCCCATCTGTAGAAAAAAAATTGCAGTATAATGACTTTTAGCTAGACATTGCTTTACACAGGTCACATGTTAAATTAATATAGAACTTGCAATATTAGTAAAGGCTAGCACTCTTTCACAATCACCTAATTGGTCTTGCTGGTATTGCATTCATGGCAAATCTGTATATCATTAGATTTAATTTACTTTTGTGTATTATCATAGCATCATTATTTATTAAGTACTGATAAACCAAATATAGACTACATACTATACGTGTTATCTAAATAAAACTGTAACAGACTGCATATATGGAACAGTTGGGTATTATTTGATTTTATCATCAATTGTTACACTTGCAGGTAGATCATTTTTCTTACAAAAAACTGATATTCTGTACTGTTGTTTCATGTCAGATTGTTTAGGAAGTCTGTATGAATGGCTTGCTGATAACATATAAAGAAACAATGTTGTATTAGCTAAACAGCAAATGTTAATATTACAGATACTATTTTATTTAATGGCTTGAATTCAGCTATAAGGTACTGCCATGGTATGGTAAATAGTACATATTGCAATATTACATATATTACCATGCTACTAACAGCTTGTTGCTTAAAAATAGACATTTTATTTCAATATTAGTAACCTTTTAACATTCAAACCAGAACTTGTTTGCAACACCTTATACTGTATAGTTGCATATTGAATAGCTTATTTGTTAGGGTTCAATATAGGAACATATAGATCCCCCTTTCTCCTTCAATCTCCTAATATGCATCAGGGAATCCATTCATTTTGTTGATACATTTATTTAGTGAAGGACTGAGGCCTGAAAATGTACAAGGAATCTCCATATTTTAAAGTCTCATTAAGTCCAAGAACATGAACAGTAATATGATGCAGTTTACCAGTCCTTAGATGTCTTGGTTGCATTACTTTTCTCCCATATTTTTTTTCTACCTGTTGACCTTGCAGTAAAGCTGTATGTAGTGTCATGGAACAGAACAATTTTCACAGATGTACACTGGCACCACATATTGGCTGTGAAATTGTTTTTTTCTTTTACAGTAAGCGTGGTTACATACTGTACAGCAGCAGCCCAATATGATTCATTTTAGTTTTAAAGAAATGCTTTTTTGGGTAGCTTTTGCAGTGACACATGCTTTTTCATCCAATTTTAGACCCATTTTGACCAGTAGTTTTTCATCCAATGGTGATTTGACTGCCACCAGAAATTACTGGATTCAAAATTGTCCTGCTACTAGCAAATTTTTTACAAGCTGATTAAGAATTAAGAGATTGTTGATCATACAGCAGTGTAAAATTGACCAGCAGCAGGTTATTTTTATTGAGATAGAATTAGTCCACATGTCCTAGATAAAAAGTGTACATTTAGGTGTTTTAATGCAATAATTAAGATACCACAGATGGCACAGCAGTGTGAATTTGTGTGTTAGCAGGACATGTTTAATGAGCAAGGCTAAGCCCAAATTTACAAGAGACAAAAAAAAAACAGTCTGGGGATAAACTAAAAGAATTAGTATACTGCAGAGGATACAGTAGTGCAAAATGGCCAGCAGCAGGATAGTTTTAATTAGAGAGAATGGGTATAACTGGTGTATGCCAAGCTCTTAATTTATCTATGGAGATATTGAGGTGCAGAGAATGTGAGTGATATGATGTGAGTTTAAGTGCACACTGTGCTTGCAATACATTTTTCTTCTTTCAAATGATGCAGTAGGTACTGTGAACAACAAGCAGTTACAATAACAAATGATCAATTATTTGAGTACCCCCAAACTAATCCCCAAAAGGAATAAAATCCCCAAAATACCACCCCTGAAAAAAGCTGACTATTTGAAGAGAAACCTTGCAAAAAAGCAGTTTAATCCAAAAAGGCCTTATGAACATATGATAAAATCCCTAAATACCAACCTCCCCCCCCCACCCCACCCCACCACACACACACAATCCCATTTTGGGGGGGGGAGAAAGCCTTGCACCAAAAATTATGCTATGAGCAGGATAGCAGATAAAAGTAATCACTGACATTAAATCAACCACAAAATAAAATGTAGGACCAAAAAGTTAAGAGGAATAAAAAACGCAGCAAATACACAGGTCATGCAGTGCAATTTAGTTTTTAAAAATTCTCCTAGACAAATATGCAATAAATTCACCAGGACTGTGAAGCTGTAACTTGCAGGATTCTCCTTGAACACATTGTAGCGGCAACCCTTAACCTCATTCCTAATAAGATCACAAGATTTTTTGCAGGATCAACAGGTATTTTGGTGTACTTATAGAACAGATATAAGAGAACACTTTCAATAGTATAGTAATCAGATCAGAGGGTAGGAAATACGAGAAGTCCAAATGCTAGGGTTTACATACAATTTGCCTACAATAATGCTGTAGGTGAAATCTGTTATTGTAGATTTCTGTCCAAGAAAAGTTGAAACTTCTTTGGGGGATGAAGATGGGAGAGTCCATGTTGTAACATATTCCAAAGAAACATATACTCTGAACTATTGGTGGATGTATACAAGGACTAAACAGGACTAACCCTGTATCTAACATTGCAATCCCAACCTTGTTTTTGTAGCAAATGTAATAAAACAGAGAGGAAAATGGTTCCTTGAGTTGCAGGGAAATAAAATCTAAATGTTAATTGACGCAGAGTTTTATATTGAATTTGTAACAACAAGATTGTTATTCATGATTAATACCAGATGGTCAGAGTACTTTCTAGCTGGAGGACTCCAGCAGCCGAAGTGTTATTGATGTTGGCCGTAAGAACATTTTTTGGCAATGTGAATGTGCTTGACGTGTTTGGCATATAAAATAATAAAAACAAAGTATATTTTTTTCAGTTCACTTTCAGTAGACAACAGATAAAATAAGCTCTTACTGACACAGAATTTAAATCATGTAAATATGAATGAAACTTAAAAGCTTAAAGTGATCCTGCTCTTAACTCATGCATACTAAAGTATTTACATATTCTGAGCAAGCAGTAAAAGCACTTTAAATCAAGTCCCATTCACCTCTCTATCTATACTCTTTGTGAAGAAATTAATTTTCAAAATTAACAATATAGGCACTGGATTTTCTAGGAGAACAAATATTGGCAGGCTGCCAGCCCTCCATTGTAAACAAACACCAAGTGTTTCTAAGCTGTTATAAACCGAGTGTTTGCCTTGATCCTTGAGGGTCTTTGAAAGTAATTAAATTCACATTAATTTGAGCCATAGAGGTCAGAGAAAATGGTTTGATTTAAAGTTATTTGACTTCTTGGTAAGAAAATGTAAATAGCTTAATGTCGGTAGCCTGAGCTCAGGTACACTTTAATTATTAATGATATGTCTGTAAAGATTCTCATTTTTCCACATCATGGTATAGCTTGCCACATTCAACTGGACTAGCTCTGAAGTTTCATATCTTATCCAAGCCGCTTCTTTAGTTCTAATGAGTGTTGGGAACATACCCCATTTCTATCTACACAATTGGCATAAAAAATCCTGTTACCATTGAATGTGTCAAAGCAGGTGTTATTCGTCCAAGAACAGGATGGGAGCTGTGACAGTTCCGGAACCACCACATTATCTTATCCTTAAGCATATACATGTATCAAAATGTAGCCGATTCAGCAGGAGCTAGACGAACTTCGATGTGTGTGTTCCCCTCTCTGTTTAACAGAAGCCGGTCTAATAAGCTCCTTCTGTCAAATTTCCTACTGGAAAAGCAGCATTCAATCAGCCACTGCAGTGCTAATCATTGGTAGTGGGTGATCTTCTGTCACAATGGGGGATCGGGGAGGGGAGGGTGCGGGCCAGTACTGCAGTAACATGTTACATGTTGCACCCTGAATATGGGTGAAACATGTTACGAAAGGTGAATTTATCCTTTAACCTCCTCGGCGGTATGAATCTTTCCGATTTTTTGTGCTGAAAGCGGTACCATTTTTTTGCATGGAAATATGTAGTTTTTTATTGTAGGCTGTAATTTTTAGGAATAACTCACTGAAATCTGTATGAACAAGAGTCTAGTAAACATTCCGGGTATGATAAAACTTGAAACACGAAATCATAAATTATAATTTAATAAATAATAATAAAAAATAATAATATAATAATAATAAATGTAATTAAATAACATAATCAAACCAAAACACTGAAATTTGAAATACAGAGGCAAATTCGCACATCGCTGAGCAAAGTCGCAAAATCGTTTTCAGTGTCTGATGACGAATTTCCCCACGAATCATTATCACTCAATTCTGCAAGTGGTTCTGATTTACTATCGCTGTTCTCTAGCTGGTCTAAAACCGCTTTTGACGTAAAGGGACGCTTTTTGGACGCCATGGACTTTTCTAAGTTTCCAGGCAGAAAGAACAGTCAAAATGCAGGCAGAGCACAGGACAAAGCAGTAGGGATAAAATATATGTGAAATGCATTGAAACAGCAATGAGAGCAAAAATGAAATTTTTTAAAAATGTCAAATTTGCCGCCGGTTCTGGCGCCCGTATGTCCCGACGTCACAGGGACCGGAACACGGAAGCCGGATGCTGGCATCAGCCAGAGGAGATGGCCGGGGACGCTGCAGGGGACACATCGTGGGAGGAAAGGACAAAGTAAGCGCTGCAGGGACTCCCTGAGCAACGCCGCATGGTAAGCCCGAGTGTAGCTCGGGGTTACCGCTCTTGGTACTCAAATTTTACCCTGAGCTACACTCGGGAAAACCGCTAAGGAGGTTAAAGTTGTTGTAAAGGATCAAGGTTATTTACCTTCATGCATTCTATGTATGAAGGTAAAAAAATCTGTGTGTGGCAGTGCCCCCAACCCCCCGCTAAAACTTACCTGAGCCACATCTCGGACCAGAGATGTGCACAAGAGCCTCGGCTCTCCCTCCTCATTAGGCTCCCACTGCTGTCAATCACAGCTAGTGAGCCAATGAAGACAGATTGGGGGTGGGGCTGAGCCGTGCTCCATGTGTGAATGGACACACAGAGCAGCAGCACAGAAGCAAATCTGCTCAGGTACCCCCATAGCAAGCTGCTTGCTATGGGGCACTAGGCAGAAGGGAGGGATCAGGAGTACCAGTAGGGGACCACAGAAGAGGAGGATTGAGGCTGCCCTTTGCAAAACCATTGCACAGAGCAGTTAAGTATGACATATTTGTTATTTTTAAACAAACAAAAATCTGCCTTTAATATCACTTTAACCCCTTGCCTACCGGACACTCCTACCCCCTTCCTGCCCAGGCCAATTTTCAGCTTTCAGCGGTGTAGTACTTTGAATTACAATTGTGTGGTCATGCAACACTGTATCCATATGAACATTTTATCATTTTCTTCACACAAATATAACTTTCTTTTGGTGGTATTTACTCACTGCTGGGTGTTATATTTTTTGCACCATAAACAAAAAATATTATACAGTTTTGCAAACAGGTAATTTTTCTCCTTCCCTGATGTGCGTTGATGAGGCTGCACTGATATGCATCACTGATGTGTAGTGATAGGCAGCACTCATGAGGTGGCATGGATAGGCAGCACTGATGGGTGCAGATAGGCAGCACTGATAGGCGGCACTGATGAGCTGGCACTGGTGAAGTGGCACTGATGATGCTGCACTGATATGCAACAATGATGGGCACTGATAGGTGGCACTGATAAGCACTGATAGGTGGCACTGATGGGCAGCACTGATGGGTGGCACTGACTGATGGCACTGGCTGGTGGCACTGCTGGGTACTGACTGGCAGCACTGCTGGGCACTGATGGGTGGCACTGCTGGGCAGTACTCATGGGGGGCACTGCTGGGCACTGGAGGGTGGCACCTCTGGACACAGGTGGGAGACACTACTAGGCACTGATGGGAACAGGTGGGTGGCACTACTAGGCACTGATGGGCACAGGTGGGTGGCACTACTGGGCACTTGTGGACGGCACTGCTGGGGACCGATCATCAGGGCACTGATCATCAGTGCCCTGATGATTCGTGCCAATCTGTCCTCTGACAACTGCAGATTATTAACAGTACTTTCCTCATGCTGTGACAGTGTGAGGAAAGTACAGCCGATAACCGGCAACTGTATTTACCCGGTGATCTGATGTGTCATTGGACGCTGTGATCAGCCTTTTACCGCATCACGTGATCAGCTGTGTCTGTAGGATACAGTGATCATGGAGATCACTGGGTACGTGCCCCAGGGGTGCCCTGGAAAGGGGCGTTCTGGGAGGACACCATATGACGACCTCTATAGACGTCAGTCGGCTATAGCATGGTTGGCAAAAGCAACTGCAAAGTTAAAGAAAATCACAGAGCCATTAAACAGAAGGGAAAAGCAGAACACAAAGAGTAATGTACTGTATGCATGTGTAGCTGGAGTGTCAGAGAATCTTTAACAAACATTGCAAATGATCCTTAACAAATATTGAATTCCTGGGTCTGTCAAGCCAAGCAACATCCAAAGACCCAACACCTAAACACAAGGGCATTATTTTGCTATATGCTGTACAATGGGTAGACAAAACTACCTCTCACTGACATCGTACCATCAAGTACAGGCAAACACAATGGGGTTGATTTACTAAAACTGGAGCACTCAGAATCTGGTGCAGTTGTGCATGGTAGTTAATCAGCGTCTAACTTCAGTTTGTTCAGTAATGCAGGCCATAGATGGGTCGAAAATCGGCCGATTTGTCGGCCGAAAATAAAGTCGGCCGAAAATAAAGTCGGCCGATTTTCGGATCGTTAGTGGGCGATTTGGTCGGCCGTTTTTCGGTATTTTGGCCGTTTTTGTTTTTCGGTAAAGTTGGAAAAAAATCGGCCGATTTTGCCGATCGGCCGATTTTCGCGGCAATTAGTGGGCAAATCGGCCGATTTTTTACCGATAAAAAATCTGCGCATGAGCAGTGACCTGCAAGAGGAAGACAAAAAGAAGAAAAAGAAGAAGAGGAAGATGATGAAGAAGAGGATGAAGAAGAAGAAGAGGAAGAAGAAGAGGATGAAGAAGAAGAGGATGAGGATGAGGATGAAGAAGAGGATGAGGATGAAGAAGAAGAAGAAGAAGAAGAAGAGGATGAGGATGAAGAAGAAGAAGAGGATGAGGATGATGATGAAGAAGAGGATGAGGATGATGAAGAAGAAGAGGATGAGGAAGAAGAAGAGGATGAGGAAGAAGAAGAGGATGAGGATGAAGAAGAAGAAGATGAAGAAGAGGATGAGGATGAAGAAGAAGAAGAAGAAGAGGATGAGGATGATGATGATGAAGAAGAAGAGGATGAGGATTAAGAAGAGGATGAGGATGAAGAAGAAGAAGAAGAAGAGGATGAGGATGAAGAAGAGGATGAGGATGAAGAAGAAGAAGAAGAAGAAGAGGATGAGGATGAGGACAAAGAAGAAGAAGAAGAAGAAGAAGAGGATGAGGATGAAGAAGAGGATGAGGATGAAGAAGAAGAAGAAGATGAGGATGAGGATGAAGAAGAGGATGAGGATGAAGAAGAAGAAGAAGAAGAAGAAGAGGATGAGGATGAAGAAGAAGAAGAAGAAGAGGATGAGGATGAGGACGAAGAAGAAGAAGAAGAAGAAGAGGATGAGGATGAAGAAGAGGATGAGGATGAAGAAGAAGAAGAAGAAGATGAGGATGAGGATGAAGAAGAGGATGAGGATGAAGAAGAAGAAGAAGAAGAAGAAGAAGAAGAAGAAGAAGAAGAGGATGAGGATGAAGAAGAAGAAGAAGAAGAGGATGAGGATGAAGAAGAGGATGAGGATGAAGAAGAAGAAGAAGAAGAAGAAGAAGAGGATGAGGATGAGGATGAAGAAGAAGAAGAGGATGAGGATGAGGATGAAGAAGAAGAAGAGGATGAGGATGAAGAAGAGGATGAGGATGAAGAAGAAGAAGAAGAAGAGGATGAGGATGAGGATGAAGAAGAAGAGGATGAGGATGAAGAAGAAGAAGAGGATGAGGATGAGGATGAAGAAGAATAAGAAGAAGAAGAAGAAGGATGAAAATAAGAAGAATTCCAGTCCAGCAAAAAGTGTCTCTGCAGAGAGCTCCGCTATTTCTGACAGTTCTCTGACAGTTCCTTGACATTTACAGCGGTTGAAACATTGTATCTATTTGTTTCCGAATAAAAACATCTGTATCCTAAATGGAAACAAATAGATACATTGTTGCAACTTCTATAAATGTCAAGGAACTGTCAGAGAACTGTCAAAGAAATAGCAGAGCTCTCTGCAGGGACACTTTTTGCCGGCTGTACACGGGTAGAAAATCGGCCGATTTTTTTTACCATTGATGGTAACGTCGGCCACTTGAACAACCGATTTTTCGTTTTTTAAAAGAAAAATCTGCAGTTTTTCTCCCCATCTATGGCCTGCATTAAGGTTTGACAATAACACCTGGAAACCGATTGGTATCTGTGCAGAGTTGCACTAGATTTTGCAAGGAAAATCTGTCACACAAGCAGCAAATGGCATTTCTAGGGAGCATTTCATACACCATATGTGTACAGAACACATCCAGGTTGCCATATTGCATTGCATTCTACATAAAATTACAGAGCTTCGTAGTGAAAATGAAAGGTAATCTTTAGTATTGTTTTATTACGATATGGTTTGTGTCACAATTTTATATGCAAAAAATGTTTTTTTGGGATATTTTTTCTCCATGAAAATGGAGTTACCTATATTCTGTTTCAGCATTGCTAATTTCTGGGTCACCTCCCTGCTAATTGGAGTTTTAATGTTCATTCACTGTTAAAAGAGCAGACTGGAAATATAAAGAAAAGGTTACATTGCTAAAATGAGGAATAGTGTTACCTGCCTAATTGTGCCATGTGTCAGATATGTGTAAGTCAGAAAATTGGCTGCGCAGAATTATAAATTATTTGGTCAATGAAATGCTGTCAGGTTAACGCCATAATAGTAATTACAAAGAACTGCCACATAAACTGTATTTAAATGTAATGATAAGGGGGCACTATTATCTGAAAATAACTTAAAATTTTAAAATATTATATATATTTTATAGTTGTATCAGCAGCTCAGTTACCCCCTGGCAATACTCTTGCTCTGTGTTCACTTTAGGACAGGGAGCTTCATTGTCAGTGAGCTGGGATGCAGAGAGAACAACTTTGGTGCTTCACGTTTGAATTTTGAACTTTTTACTGCTTGTTAAGAATATGTGCATGCTTCAATGTCCACAGAATGGTCACCTTTAAGATTCCATTCACATTCCTAGTTGCCATGCCAGTCACATACTACAAAGAGTGAAGATACATATATATCAGTACAGAATACAAAATATGTTGCTTTACTGAAAAGAAGCAATAGAAGGGCAAGGGGCTGCTTTATTTCACTTAGCTACTGTCTATATTCTATTTCCTTAAATACTTTGTCATGTAGTTTCCATCTTATGCTTTCCTGCCTTCCCCTTTATTCTAGTGTAGCACCGTCTAGTGTGCTACTAGTGTAGTGCAGTGTAATGTAGGTAAATGTATTATGTATTACTCATGGTAACTGTGTGAGTCTGTGATTAAGGTTGGGTCACTGCAGGTTAAGCTGAATGGCTTAACAGATTGGGACTCTATTGCCTCCACCTGGCTCTGGAGGACCATAGAACCTACCAGAAGCCAGTGGGCGGAAGAGGTGGAATCCAAATCTGCATGTTTACAGGAGTCTGACTAATACCAGGTTTGGACGCCCTAGTAGAGTGGTGAGACCAACCCGTAAATATGGGGCAAGGGGAGTCGGGTAGAAGATGGAGTGCTAAGAGGACTGTCGGTGGCCTGGGAGGGGTCCCCTAGGTCTAGGGGGGGCTAGGTTCAGGCTGGCTTAGGAGGGTCCATTCAGCAGTACGGCATGAACAGGGTCAAGATCTAGGAGCAGTAGGAGCAAGGAGGACAGATTGATTACATCAGCACACCAGGGATTCACAAGGAGAGAGATTGCCACATGTAGCAAGCTTTCAAAGGACAGCGCAGTACCTAATCCTTTATCCTTGTCCTGGGAGATCTTCCAAGCAGCCAGGAGAGCCAGTAGTGTCTGCAGGCTGTGGAGCTGGGAACAGTTCTACAGGGGAGGGGAGACATGTAGTTTACAAGTTAAGCTGATTTTTCAGAGTGGGGCTACGTTTCCCTTGCGTATAAGGGGCTGTTGCTACTGATCCGCAAGGACTGACTAACTGCTTTCAAGGAAAAGAACAATCCAGGATCTCATTCTGTAAACAGGAAGGAAGTTGTCCCCATGCATTGATTCAGTCAAGTTGAACATCCCATTATCCCTTATACCTTATCCAAGTTATTTTCTCCTAATAAAATAACAAAAACAAAGCTCATGGACTGTTCACTGAATGTGGATGTGAGTGTGGCAAATGAGTGTTACCTGGCTGTGCAGAGCTTAGGGAGACATAGAAACACAGCAGCCCTCACAAAGTATCGCTACACTAGGTATCGATAGTGATTTAAAGTGGAACTTTACCCATAACAACTTGATAAAAAATAATTATCTTTAACAAAGAACATATATTACAGATTAATAATTATGCTACCAAAATTACCATGTGCTGTAAACTGCCTCCAGCATTGTTCCAGTTTCTTCAATTTGCTGAACCCCTCAGCCCCCGAGCAGCAGTAAATCTTTAGGCTGTCAACTGATCGGCACAGTGCCAGAAAATAGAGAGCAACTGAGCATGTGCAGAGCATGGTGAGACAGTGTATTAAAGGATATTAAATGGCATAGGTGCCTTTTTTGTTTTAAATAGCTATACCTGCAAAAGGGGCCAGCCTGGAATAATCTAGCAGGACTTCCTTTTCTGACTATAGTTCCACTTTAAAGGCTAAGTTCTTCTTTTGGGTCATGTTACAAATTACACCCATATTTAGGATGAAATGTGTAATATGATCCAGCACCTGTCCCTGTATCCCCCCATTCCTAGTGACAGCGGGTGGGGGATCCTCTCCCCACACCCACTGTCCTATTTCAAAAACAGTGCGGCTATGGGGGCTTTGCCTGCACAGCAACAGCATTCATTCACAGGGATCTGTGAATGAATCAGTTACAAGTACCACAAGCCACCACAACAGATGGCTTGTAGTTCTCAACGAACTGTGAGGGTGTTAGTGAGCACTCTCGTAGTTCATTGACACTTCCTACAGCTCAAACAAATAGCCTATACGGAGGTATGGATGGAAAGCTGTAGCATATGTCTGCAGGAGCCTGACATTGCACCTACAATCCACTGATCATGGTTGCAATACTCTGCAGGCTTCTAGAAAAAAAATAATAGGACATTTTTTTATCTGCAAAAACATGCATTTATTATTTTATTTCTTAAAATGTGAACGTATCCTATAAACTATAGCAGTATAAATTATGCACTCATTTAAGATGTTTTTTGTGATTTATGAACATAAAGTTGTGTGTTTTTGTAAACTTCATTATTCAGTAATTATTTTTGGCGTAATGATGTCCTTCACACTGGATTTGCTGCTTATAAAAAAGATGAAATATTACATTATACAGAGAAAAATAATATTGCAAAACATTAGCCATGGTAGAATTTTTTTATACTGGTTTACAAGTTATATATTTATATAAATAAATATTCTTTTTTAAAGGTCAGAACATGGATCCTAACAGTGGGCTACACAACAGCTTTCGGGGCGATGTTTGCAAAAACATGGAGAGTTCATGCCATTTTTAAGAATGTAAAAATGAAGAAAAAGGTACGTTTTGCTTGGGATATTTCTGACCGCAATCATTAAAAAAAATGAATGGAATGTCTTGTTAGGCATTGCATGGTGTTTCAGTGTGGACGATCAAAGCACTCTGGCAACTCTTTGGGTGGCTACATAAGGCTACATTTTCCAACCAGTGTAGAAGGTCATGTGGCTCCTCACTAAAAATGACAAACAGTGCTTGCAAGAGAAATTTTTGTACTCAACATGTTAGAACATGTTGCAGCAGGTTCGGATTGTTTTAATTTTTATGGTTGAAAATAAATTATTACATGCACAGTGCATCCACCTGTAGGCCAGGTTGGAAGCACATTGCAGCAAGTCCCGTTGGTCCAGCATTGCAGCATCTGCTACTTTTACAGCTAGCCTTACCTATCTCATTTTTGAAGTTTTAGGAATCTTGTTTTTAGTACTTGATGGTAAATCCAGCCTAAAATCTTAATTTTCTACAATAGCACTAAAACATTTTTATAGTACAAGGTTGTTCTTGCTTCAGCAAATGGTTCTTATGACTTAGTTTAACAGTAAATATACAACACATAAACGTTTTTTATGTTGTACTATATTATGAATGATTACTGAAGTGGGCAAGTCATTGTATTGTTGAATGTATTGTTTGCTTTGAAATTCTTGCAAAATAAGTTTTGATATTATACAGTAGTTCCTTAGTTAGGCTGGGTCTACACTGGAGTGTTGCAATTTGGCTGCAGCGCGGGTGTATGCGCAATTTATGTGCATTTTACAAATTTTTTTTTAACTTCTATTATGTTGTGCTTTTTTGCTGCATTTTCTGAAAGGTGTCAATGGGACCATAAAGATGTGTAAATTGCACATAAACCATGCATACACCCACTTTGCAAGCAAACCACAGCGCACTAGTGTGAACCCATACTTAGGCTGAAAAAAAAAGACAAGTCTATCAAGTTCAACCAAAAAAAAACTTGCATTTTAAGATTGCTAAACCTGCAGTTGCACCAGAACAATAAAGTATTCATGTTTTTTATATGTACACTGCAAATGGAACATGGCATACATAATGTCCAGTTTTATGCAATTTGAAGTCCAACTTCAGAACGTGGATTTTAGATTTGGATTGAGTGGAAAGGGGTTAAAGCCTAATTATTATTGCTGGCTGTTGCACCCTCTCTCTCACTTTCTGTTCTGGTGATGGGTGTCAAAATGAGAATGAAATAGAAATTTTCCTAATTGCCACCCAGAGAGCAGCAAAAATCTTTAACTGGAAAATTCCCTGTCAATAAGGAAAACACTGGAATTATGAAATTCCTAATAGGCATGATGTGAGAGTTAGTGATCACATGGTTCAAGTTGTTACTAGGTCAACACTTAAGTTAAAAAGTCACATTGATCGTATTATGTAGAGTCAATATGTTAAATAAAACAGTTTTCCCTAGTATAAAATGTGAAAACGAATGCTTATTCAACCAGCTTACAACAACCTATCAAAATTAACCCACACTGGCAATTGACAACTGGAGGGGATAAAACAGAATCTGATTGATTGCCTGGATTGTCAGATAGTTTTTCCTGTGACAACATACAATGTTCAGCAATCAACAACTAGATATAAATCAGGTATTGGGGTTGATTTACTAAAGGCAATAGTTTGTTCACTTAGAAACACAGAAACATGGAAAAGTGATGGTAGAAAAAGACAGAGTGGTCCATCGAGTCTGCCCTTTTTTTTTTTTCCGCTTTGAAAGGATATTTAGTCAGATGACTTTGACCATCTAATCAATCTAATCAGTAAAAACACCTTTTTTATTTCATTGTACCCCATTAAAAAAATCACTATGCCATTGGAAAAATACCTTGCAAAATGAACAGCATATTTGCCTTTAGTTATTCAACCCATTTATCTCTGCTCTAAGCCATACCTACCAAATTTCTAAGATGAGTAAGAGATGCCTTTTATCACACAGTATGTATGCAAAGGACACATACCTGACATGCCCCCCCATTATGTGGAAAAAAAGAGTAAAATTCCCTAAGTGCACATGTTCATATGAAATGTGTAGGAAGAAGGTAGCATAGACAAATAGCTACCACACCAGGAAAATCATAGATTTAGAGCAAAATGTATGAATACTACATATCAGCACCTCTGAAAAGTCTGCTAATGCACAAAGGGATAAAGAGGAATTGTCTTCATATGTGTACCACTGCAGAAACTGTCAACCAAAACTATCCACATTGGGTGAAAATCATCTCACCATCTATGGTATTTTCAGTGGTGCATTTAAATGTGATTTTTAGGTCTCATGCATATTAGATGTATTTTTTAACTGCTTCCCGACCGCCCTATGGTAGAACTACTGCTACAGGGCTGAGCAAAATCACGTATATATATGAGTATTCAGGCTGTTTACAGTGTGGGGAAGGAAGGAGGAGATCTGGTGAGTGCTCTGCCAGCAATGACCCTGTCCTCTTCTCTAATGACCATTGTCCTCTGCCCTGCTGACCCCTTTGCACGGCCCTACTGAACCCTGTCCTCTGCACTGCTGACCCCTGACCTCTGCACTGCTGACCTCGATCCTCTGCACTTCTGACCCCTGTCCTCCATCCTTTTGACCTGATAACCCCTTTTGTCCACCAGGTGATCCCTGTCATATGTTCTGTTGACCCTTATCGTCTACTCTGCTGGCCCCCTGTACACTACCACACTGTCCAACTGCACACTGTCCTCTTCTCTGATAACCCCATGTACACTGTCCTACAAACTAATGGCTTCTGTAGACTGCCTATAAACTGCTGACCCTATCCCCTGCCCTGCTAACCCCCTGACATTTTTTACTGCACCCCACATCAGACAGTCTAGATCTGGGCCTGACTGGCAGAGGTTTTTTCCAGCCTCTAAACTCTCCTGCCACTAAATGCCTCTAAAAGTTTATGTTTATAGTCAGGGGAGTTAATATGCATGAGAAAAGACACCACCAGACGCCCCTAGGAACAGCTGTAAAAACGTGAAAACAGTGTGCCTGAGGCCTTAAGGTGATTGTAGCTGTATCTTTTAGAGTGTCTGGTGCTTCTTTTGATTTCAGATTTCACTTAAAGACTTGTAAGGCTGGATAATGCTAGAGCTACCACCCCTGTTGTGGCACTAGTTAATTTTTTGCAAGTCGCTAATATCTGTGAGCATAGGCAGGTTCTATAGACATGATGCATACCAACAGTGTTACACATGCAGCATAATGACATTCTGCCCACCAGCCACAAGGTACAATCCTGACGAAGACCATAATTTATCTAAAATAAATCCAAGCTCACATGTAGTTTTGTTAACTATAAACATATATCACAAATATGGAACATATGCCTATAATGGTTCAAAGGACTTGTTCTTTTTCAAATGTTTTCTTATTTGTGTAAAACAATGTTATCTGATCTTTAGGCAGAGCTCCAGGGCTGTTTGGACTGCAGAGCATCCTGAACTTTGTTACAAATCTAGAACACATATTATAAAGCAGTGGCATAGCCCTTGGAACACTGACCTTTAATCTAAATTTAATACACAGTCAATCATTGCTGGGGTTGATGTAAAGTAGTACTGACTTCCTGTTGATGAACTTAAGTATCTTGAAAGTTAGCTTAATACAGATATTACAGTAAATTTGGCTTGCCACAAGTCATACATAAAAAGTAAACCAAAACTAATATTCCATATAGAAAAATAATTTCTACAAATGTAATTATTAAAAACAAAAAATAAAAAATACAAATGTAAGTGCATATGTAGCATATATATATATGTGGCACTAGAAGTTTAATGACTACTATTTAACAATAAAATATATAATTGGAGGACTGGGAGCTGTAAATGACCGATTGTGGAAGTTCAATAAGTTTTACAATTTAAGCATGCTCATATACCTTTTCTCTGGTAGAAGAATACAGATTTAATGATTTTTTACCTGCTATATACTGTATATTCTAACCCAGGATCTGGATTATATCAGTTTTTTTGCTCATGTTCATAGAGTTGTGACATTCATAATATAAAATAAGGTATGTAGGTGGTACTTCATGTGTGAATCATAAAGATATATATTTTTATATACAATGTGTCACACCCCCCATCTTATTTTCTCTACAAACAGGATTCTTGGTAGTTATATAAAAAGAAAAGTTTTCTGTTTTTGTTTATTGACATATACTTAACTAGTGACTCTAGATCTAGGGAAGGAATTCTGTAGTCCCTTTTTTTGCTTGTTATATCTCTGCAGTATGTTCACATTTTCCCATGTTTTATTTCCTTAAAGAGGAACTATCACCAGAAGAAATTAAAGTTTGTTAACACCCCAGGTGACCCTGAGCAAATAGCACTTGTCTCTATGTCTGTTTGCACAGTGGTTGCTGAGTTGTGATGTCAGATAGCTAGTCCCGCCCCCCAAGCTAGCTATCTGACAACACAGGTCAGCTCATTGATTATAGTGACAGCTCAGAAGGAAAGGGGGTGTGACATGCAATGCACAGAGAGCCCACACAGCCCCCCACCCCCGCTCCTCCTAAGCCACCAGATGGAACATCACTCTGCTGTGTAGTGCTGTCTCCTCATCTCTTTCATTTTGTTTACACTATAGAGTCCAGACCTGCCACCCACTGCCAGCTAATCAGGGCAGGGAGAGAGTGGAAACAGTGAGCTTGTGTTGTGAATGAAGAGTGCTTTTATTCACAAAAACACAAGCTGACAACAACACACACTCGGCATTACACCAACCTGTCTTGGACTAATGTAGTAGCCAGTGTGTGCTGTTGTCAGCTTTTATTTTTGTGAATGAAGGCACTGTTTTCAATTTGCAACTATTCACAACATAAGTTGACAGTTTCTACTCTCTGTTCCCTGTTGGCATGGGGCTGGACTCTGTGTGCACCAAGAAATGATGAGACAAAGCACTGCAGAACAGAGAGGGGGTGGGGCTCAGTGTGGGCTGTAACTCCTCCTATAGGAACACCCATATTTTTAAGCTTTGGGGGTGGTGCAAAAGCCTTAAATAACAAAAGTTAAATATTTATTTTGTTTAACATTCACTGCTCAGATTTTATAAACAACAAGTGCTGTTTGCACAGGGACCCCTGGGGATGTAAAAAAGTTGTTTGTTCTTTTTTTTTTATGGTGATAGTTCTTCTTTAAGCATGTGCCAGAAACATAGTGTGCTACTACTTTACTCTTTGAAATTCTTACTGCTCTCAAATCCAAAATGTAGCACTACCTCTGCAGGGGCCATGTGATAATGCATGTCCCTAATGGTTTCCCTAACCTTGCAAACCTCTGGACACTTCTGACACTCTAGGTTCAGACATATTTCAGCAGTATAGGATAACAATACAATTCCTTAGTAATACCTCTATATTTGTCTTTTTCAAAAGAGTAGACCACAAGAATAATGGGTTTAGGATGCACAATCCCAGTTAACACATTAAAACAGAACACTGGTAAAATAGAAATAATCAATAAGCAACCTTTCATAAATTATACAGTCCTAAATAGTAAGCTTCAACTATTAAACTGCAACATCAGCAGTAAGAGGGGGAAGAAAAGGCTTCCTGACTCTCGGCTCCCTCTAGGCTACTGGCCCTGCAATGGAGGATGCAGAGAAATATGTAAATGTATAATAGCCTTAGCAGAGAAGAGGTCCCTTCTGCAACTTGAGTCCTGTGCTGTTTAAAGTTCCTGATATGGTGGTCTCCATTGTCTTCTGCTAGCAATGGTGAGACCCATAAACAGTAGTTAGTACTGGTAATTCAATGATATTAAACAGACTGTGGTATTGCGCACAGCAAAGATCTCCTAATACTGAGGTGTAAAGGTGTCTGAATGCAGTTTCTCCAGAGCGATGGCAGGAAGAGGTTGGGCATCCACCCACACATGGATAGCACAACCTCTTAGGAACAGAGTTCTTACACAGGCTATTAGCTGTTGGCAGGAATATGCAGAGTTGCCGCCCGATGGCCTGTCAGCACAGCATGCAGAGATGTCTGTGTGAAGACCGGATAGTGACAGTCCCAATGCAGAGAATGCTGGTGTGGTGATCAGTGTCATTGCTGTGCTAAACTAATGTGCAGAGTCCTACAGCAGTAGGCCAGCAATCTGTCTCTGGAGGAGAACAACAGTCCCCCTGTGTTCAGCTATGAATCCCAAGCAAGAGTGAGCCAGTTCCTTGCTGAAAAATATATTTGCTCTCCCAGAAACCTTCTCATTCAATCAGCACTCAGAAATACAGTATGTAATGGCTATAGGACTACAGGTCCTAAGATCCTTTGCTGTCATAAGAATGTAGTAGTCCCTGTACTGAGCACTAGGGGGAAAAGGATTAATCATAGTCTCATCTGCAAATGTACCTAAAAGGCATAATGATATAGCCAGCACCTGGTCAGACCTGCCTACTTTATTTCTGATGGATTACAAAGAACACAAACCTCTCCTCATCTCCATAATGACTAAAGAGATCACAGGAAGTTATCAGCATGCAAGATTTCTAGAAAAATACACAGGTATTGTTTGCACATATTGAACAGATATAACAGATAATAAATGCTATATTTTACAGACCAACAGAAAACAAATAATAAAAAGTTTTAGGGTTTACATACACTTTTTATATACATACCTTCTCAAATTACCTTTTTATTTTCTAGATTATCAAAGATCAGAAGCTGCTGGTGATAGTTGGTGGGATGCTGTTAATTGACTTATGTATCTTGATTTGTTGGCAAATAGTAGATCCTTTGAAAATGACAGTGGAAAAATTTAACCTTGAGGTAAGTTGTATCTATACACAGGTTTAAACAGTATAACTATATGATTGCAGTTAATCATATTTAGATTATACAGTGAAGTAAATTCAGCTATGTAGGCATGTTTATAAGTGGTAATTTATGACCTCTATGGGGCACATGGGCACTAAGCCCCGTACAGTGTGAAGATCCCTTTGTTATTTGTCTATACTAGTGGTGGGCTTCATGCAGTAATCCTATATTAGTGAATGGACATGCATCGACTGTGCAGACTCACTTTTGGCAGGTACACAGGTAGAGGTGCACAGCCCTGGATTTTCAGCCTCTGCCCTGCTTTCCATGTACCTGTTGGTTGGCTGTGAGGGTGAGTCTGTACAGACAATGCATGTCCAATCATTCCTAGCTCCTTGCTAGGACAGAAGAGTAAGCAAAAGGCTCTTCATGCTGTATGGGGTATGTGAATGAGCCCTAATGGCCAAAGATCTTCTTTTTTTTTTGCTATTTGATACTCATTTGTAAACAATGGCACTAAAAAATAGCAAATGTGATTTTTTTTTTCATAAGAAAAATCAATTGTGTTTCATGTTTGTTTTTAGAAGTATATTGAAGTATACATTTATCTTTGCATCTTTGTGATCTGTTGCTTTGCTGTGCAGTTCACATAGTACTTCATAGCACTGATGATGCTGGTCATCCACATAAAAACTGCTGAAACAAATATATATTCTGATGTTGTTTGAATTTCTTGCTATAAATGAATCACCTCATTTCCTAAATATACTGAGAAACAGTAAGCACACGTTTTCACGCTTCATACAAGAATGTTGTAAACCGTGTTTTCATCTGTCAATCGTCTAGTGAAATGCTTCCATTCACAGACAATACAGAATCGTATATTATAGTGAATAATACTTGTGGAAAGAATTAGTTATACATTTAGAGTTACTTAAAACGTTTCTATCAAAAAAATTGTATATCTTTGTTTTATATATATATATATATATATATATATATATATATATATATACGTATATAGTCCAAACAATATTTTTTTTTTGTTAAATAGCATACTCCTTTTGCATTGCATGGATTCAACAGGGATGTTTACTTTCAGTCCTTAATAGCAACTTACTTACTAAAATTGTGGCATATTTTTTCCAAGTGAATTATAAATTCATCTTATTTCATTGTTATTTAATAATTACAGAATTAAGTGGTTGATTTATGGCAGGTGGGCCACATTGTGCACTACTAAACGCCATGTGCCATGTATATATTGCACATTATGTACTAAAGCATTCCAAAAGAAAATAGTCTTCAACGGGAATCATGTGCTTTGAGGGCTCTGGAGTTTGGCCAGTGAATTAGTGGGTGCATTGTGAGGTTACCAGACAAGAGATCATCCTTGCTTGCCAACTGCTTAATGCTGAAGCCCCGCTGTTTTAATGAATTGTAGGTTTTTATTACCTTTTGTGTTTTAGAATTTGCAGCAACTGTGTCTATTTCTTTAAACGGCACTTCAGAATTTCAAAGTGGAGCAAGGAACTCTAAACACAAGAGACTTTTTGCTCTGAGTTTATAATAGATGCTATGGCAATGAATAATAGATTTCCAGGACCCATTAGTACACTAGACATGCTTGGTAAGGCCTCACGTAGATGAACACCAGCAAAAGCTTCCACATGGCTGCAGGAAAAAATGTCGTTTGAAAGCTGCGATCTTTCCTGAAGATGCTTAGGTATCTTTTTTATCATTTACTTTAGAGAACACGAAAAGCCCTTTCTGTGCTATCATCAGAACATCAGATGGTGCAGATCTTCCTTCTGGCATCCAGTATACTGTGTTCCAAATAGAAGGTCCTGGCACTGCAGTGGTTACGTCATATGATGATCATGGAGTAGGGTCTGATCAGTGAGATTATGAAGTATTAATAAGTAAAATGTGCCGGCTGCAGGAATAAAATGTTTGTTGATGGAGAATGTCATTGTAGATTAAGCCTGGCCCCGATGCTTTCATACCTTTACGTAGTGTTAAGAAGCTGTGATTTAACTGTTTCACAGCTCCTCGCACCTGCAATGGACTGCGGAAGCTGAAATATGCCATTTCACATTGAATTGCATTGATTGCCTGCAAATTTTATTCAGCTCAAATGTATGTATATAATACAACAGCTTTCTCCGTCTACTCAATCAATTCTACAGAGGTTTCAATAATGATATCCCATTCCCTGCCTTTGTCTCCTTAGTTCCGGATTGAACATCTCTCTAATGGAGTAATTTAAGGCTGTTCCTGGAAGTTAGGCTGACATGGAGCCAGAAAATTCACATTAGCCAACCTTGCCAGGAACCACTCATATCTTAGTTTCTCTTGAAAAGTAATGGCATGCCATGTACACTGTTTTATTTAGCTCTGAAGCTGAAATATGATGATGCTACATAAATACTGCTGCATGAGCTAGGCTTAAATATGAATCTGTAGGCTACACTCTAAAGTTTCTCATAATTACTTGGTTAATTACTGCTAATTATGGATGGGCGAATCTGACCTGGTTCTGTTTGTGGGGAGAAGGGGTTAATTAAATCCTGACTGAAAACTGCTAAACACAAACTTAGCTGCTAAATGAATTGGAGTCTATGGGAGAGAGTGACTTTATCCTGGATTCTAAATCTACATTTTGTCAATTTTCCAGGCTTGGGGAACTGAACTCTGCCATGAGTGACATTTAACAAAGTAAAACATCTTTTAAAAACTCTGCCCAGCAGAGAGAGAAAGTCATTATGACTTTGAGAGCAACATGGAAAAGTATAAACTGTATGTGGTGTTACAGAACAGTAACATTTTTAAGAACAGTGTTGGTGACACCATATGCCGGCATCACATATTTTCAGTATGAATTTTAATTTAACTTTTACATTTAGCATGGCTCAAAAACAGCAGCAGTCCAATCAGAGTCTTTTCATCTTCATTTCAACTTAGAAAAAAAATGCTTTTAAGGTAGCTTTGGATGTGACACCTGATTTTTTGCTAAGCAATACAGGAGGTGGTGGAAGTAATAGTTATAACAGATCTGAAAGCTATAGTAGCGTTTACTCTTAAAAAAATGAAAGTAAAGCCATCAACTTTGTATGAACTGGCCAGTGACACAAACATTTATAATTATAGTTTGTGAGATTCTTTTTTCACAGTACCACACTGTATTATCTTTGGATAGCATCAGGATGGTCTGCGTGCATTTGAATAGGCAAAAAATAGAAAGAGACAAGGCAGGTTTTATATTACAATAGAAATTAAAGTGTATTATTTGAGAGACAATAGCCACAAATATTCTATAGTGACTACACTATATGTAGGCTGTTTAGTTAGGCCAGAATTTAAATGGGAGAGATGGGGTAGGTTTTATCTTGAAATAAAAATTAGAATGTGATTTCTGGAAGAAATTAGCCAAAAATATTGTACAGTGACTGAGCAGTGTAGGTCCAGATGGCAGCTTACATCAGCTACAAAGTGAAGGGGTCAGGAATAAGTAATCATCAGAGTCAAGGGGTCAGGAATGGGTAACCTACAGAGTGAAGGGGTCAGGAGCATATGACAAGGGCACAGCTTACCATGCGACACCCAGCCTTCCACATGAAAACACTGTGGCCTGGGGCAGTTGCCCCTTTTGCCCGCCCACATCCTGGTTATGCATTATCCTGGTGCTAGCCATTTATTAGCAAACCATGCCTAAGTGTTATAGCTCTGATGTTTTTGAGAAATTGGATATATGGGGATATGGATAGGGGTTGCAGTGCATCTAGGGTGAGGGTGTGCAGTGTTTTGGGTTTACAGCGTTTTTACATTTTTTTTTCAAAGGGTACAGTGAAGTGCTGCAAAATAAAAGCAGCTCTTGAGCAAACTGTTAGCAACAACTGTCTAATGTGTTCTAATCAACTCAAGCTAAAAGAAGGGAAAAATCCAATTATTAGAAAAAAAGGTAGCTAAAGCTGACAATTGAAGAGTTAGAGATCAATCAGTTGTTGTTGGTAGATATTGGTTCTTAAAAGGATTTTTGGGTGTACAGATGCATGCAGACAGGTAGGACATATAAGAAAATGTTCCCAAACACTAAAGTTCAAAGAACTCAATCATAGTTGGTAAAGTAGATATAAACCCAACCACTAAAATCTCTTAGCAGAAGTACATTAAAAGGCTAGGTGCTGCATAATCACTACTATACATTCTTGCATTATTTTACCAGGTTCATGAAACCTGATCATGTAAACCAATGATAGCGGCATACCTAAACCTCCCCCCTATTCCTAATGTTCTGTAAAAAATATTTCTCACCATAATCATTTAGATAAACAAGGCGGTCCTGAATGCGGTTATTTGTTGTGTACTGGACTAGAAAAAAGAAAAGTATTTACTTCTGAAACATAAGAGCATTGGGATCAGTGTGTTCTTAAGAACTGGTATTCTCACTTACCAATAAGCTTTGAACCTGCCATGAAAGCTGCTACACAAGTCTCTTAGTAACTAGGATTAACACATCATATTATAAATAATGCTTACAATTGCCTGGTTAACAGAACTGGGGCCAGTCTGTCAAATCTCATAGCAGCTAAAATAGCTGGAACATTCTATAATATTTGTGGCCTGATGTAGACTATTCATTTTCAATCAACTGTGCTTTCAGGTCTATCAGTACATACTACACTTTCTTTTGGCAAAAATATTGCATTAAAGTCAGCTAAGGCCACAGCCACATATATATCAGAGATTGCAGCAATTTAATATACACAATTTTCAGGTAATTTTCCATTTCATTAAACTGACCTATCAATCACAAACCCGCCGAACAGATCAAGACAACCATTTTGATAGAAGCTGTTGAAAATGTGTTTTTGTTGGTTGTATTTATCAATTTAGCTTTTTTGGCTATCTAAAGTAGTTGAAATTGTCTGAAAATTAGTATGATCATCATAAAACAATGTAAATTCAGTTTTTAGTTTTCAGTAAACATAAATTCTATATTAATGTATAGTTTTATTTAATGTGACCATAAATCTCTGTGACTTTTAAGTTTCCCCTTTCATTCCTTGATATCTACCTTTATATCATATAGCGAAAGACAGTATATTATTTTTTGTCATTCTAGTTACATAGTTACATACATTATCTATTAGTAAGCACAGTAATTTTGAGTGCAGGAACTTCTGGCACTCAAAATACTGGACTATCACAGAAGAAATTCATTTCCTGACATCAATCCCTGACCATTAAACTAACTAAGCCATTAAATGTTTAAGTAAATCAAAACTACCAACACTTAATCTCAATACCTAAAATGAACTCACTAAATTTTGGCTTGCCCCTACTCTCTAATTTTAAATTGTACATAAAGCATAAACAATTACAATTTCTTCTTTGCTTCCATTTGATATTTTGAATGTACAGTACTATTGCAAACATTTGTAATATCTGCTTGATAACTGCAAAAAAAAAAAAACGTTGATCAGACATTCAGAGCTGCCCTGTGTTCTCTGGATGCTCCCTGTTTTTTCGCAAGAAGTTTGTTTAGTCCATCCCAGTTGTTATCTTGAACTGAATTATGTTGTAGAGATTGGAAAGTAGGAGTAGTTTAGTTTAGCAAAAGGCAGTGGGCAGGGCTGACAACGTTTAGTAAAGAAAAAAAACATGTACTTGCAAGGTATTTACAGCGATAGCACATGCACATGCTTTTCAGAGGTGTACTGCATGTGTTTTTTCACATTTTGCCTTGAAATGTAACCTAAACTGAACCTCAAACTTAATATGAACTTGAAATCAAAAAGTGAAGTTTTGCTGTCTTACAGGGGACATCTGAAAGTGTTAATTGTGCTTAAGTAATGGCTTGAGAAATGTGTCTTTTGTATTTACCTACTCCTGAAAAATACCATTGTAGTTTTTGGCACATGAGTGTAAATAGGCACTTATGCTACTACAGGTTCATAGCCGTATATTACACTACAATGTGAGATATATAGCACTGCTGCCTCTGAATGCTAGCCTAAGGAAATTCAGAAATAGATTTTGGTGATGTCATTACTGTCCTACTTACTGGAAGGGAACCTGTATCTGAGGGCCTGTACTGCATGCATCTCCTTGCTTGTGCTTCATTCATTCTGCGGATCTGTGCTTTCGTCTCCTTTCCTGCTGCTTCCTGAATATTCTTCAACTAGCCATCATGGTGCCAGTTCTGAAAAGAGGAAGCAATTTCATGTTCCTTTATCAAGATGTCCACCTCCAAACAGAGATAGTACAGAACATGGCATCCCTACTAATGAGAAATTGATCAGCTGCAGGAAGTCTTCAATAGGTAACTAGCCCTTTGTCCTCTGTTTACCTTTTTTGAGCACAGTTCAGGTTCTCTTTAATCTACTCACACTTAACCTAGTTAGTTACATAACCTCAAACATGTAACTAACAGCACAATAAATATTGTGATATCACAGCTATTATAATACAAAAATTGCCTTGAAATATATCAGTGGTATAGTTATAACTCATGATGTGTCTAAAACTCTGGTGCTGAAAGCTCTTTCCGAGGTTTGACCAAGCACAATACATGTTAATTCAGGATCAGAATTATTTTAGTTCACAGATGCATACACGATAGTATCCACGCTATACTGTGAAAGGTGGCATAGCCCATTATGTGCTGTATTTCCACGGAACTTACTGTGCTGAAAAAAGCATAAGAAAGCACAAAGGTGAGAACATAAAATATAGGTCATCTACAGCAGATAAAAGCTTGGGAGAGCTTCTGCCTTTATGTCAGGGATATTTCCAGCCCACTTCCTTATACTTAGTTCAACTGACAACTATTGCAATTACTACAGTGTCAAGAATCACAAACACATGGCAACAGGGACGTGCTGCAGATAGTTTAATTGATTGGAGGAGTATTTGAGGTGAACCTGTACAAAGACTGTATTAAGCAAAGTCATATCTCTGTTTTTACCACCATAGAATACCTGACCTTACTGTAACAGCACAACCCTCTTCCTTTCTGCAGAACTTGCCCCTCTCTCCACATTATTGATGTCAGTTTTTACATCCGTTTTTGTATCCTGTTAGGTGCACATCCCTGGCTCCATATGACAGTGCTCAGATTTATCAATAGTTTGCAGGGTCACCTAGCATTGCATTACAGAAGATGGGCGAGGTAGTATGCACGTGCACCTCATACCTTGAAGATCTAGTGTTTAATGGATGCTACTTTGTTGGATTGAGGAGCTATCATTGTAAGACTATTTGTAGTGTTTGCTTTATAACAAGTATATATTAGATTGTAAGCTCTTATGAGTAGGGCCCTCTTAATCCTCTTGTTTTGATTGTATTGTAGCTGTACTGTCTCCCTTTATATTGTAAAATGCTGTGCAAACTGTTGGCGCTATACAAGTCCTGTATAATAATAATAATAATAATAATATAGCAATGGTGTTGCTCTGTTTAAATGCCTGGGTACAGGTTCCCTGTAAGGCTTTGGACTCTGTGGCATTATACTTGTGGTGGAATTGACAGTCAAGAACTTACATGGTAATGTTGGACTATAAATTGAATTGCCATGATTACTGTGGCATTGATGGTAAATAATCATTGTGGCATTAAGAAAGAACAATTGTTGGTAATTATAAGTTCTTTATCTATGGCATTAAAGAGTAATTTTATTTGGTGTTGATGCAGGGGCAGACTGACCATTTGGAAACTCTGCCAATTCCCGAGGGCCCGGGGTCAGTAGGGGGCCCCATGAGATGCCCCTGGTACCTTTTTCATAGGCTTTTTTGAGTTTGGGAAAGGACACAGGGGCCCCATGATCCCCTATTGCCCGGGGGCCCCATGAGTTGTCAGTCCACCCCTGTGTTGATGGGTTTATACCAAGTGACCTAAATGCAATTTTTGTGTAGCATTGGTTTCAATTCGCATTAGGATTGATGGCCTTTTTACTGTAGTACTGATATATGGTAGTATCTAGTAACTTTTAAGTATGTAGGTAATCTTCTAAATAGAAGCTACACAAGCAAATAACACATTTATGGAAATATTAAGTGTAGATTGGGGAATACCTTGATTTAAATGTTAACCTATTTATATGGAATAAACAGCATGCTAAAAATGGGGTTTTGGGAAATAATAGTATGTAACGCTGTTCTGAGGATAATATCCAGTATTTAAGAGCTTATATTTTTAACATATTTAAAACAAATTCCCATCTGTGTCCCAGTTCACTGTGTAGGTGGATGCTCCTGCTTACAGAAGAGATGAAAGGAGTTCAACATTCAAAAGAATGTTAAAAATACATTGGTTCAAATAATGTGCATCATGTGCTGACGTCTTTCTCATTCTGACTTACGTGGAAAACACAATAGGCGGTTTATTCACTGGGAGAAATTTAACTGAAAACTGCTAGGGATACAGAAAGGAGCCTTTTTTAGGTGAACAATAATGGTATTTAGAGTTAAAAGAGATGGAAGTGGTGGTTAGAGCTTTAACAATACCTTGAGATGCCTGTATGAACATCTGTAATCTCATTGTATCAATAAAGCAGCACTGATGGCAACACTTTGAGAAGACTGCATTTGATGTTTCAAGAGGCTGGCACTGAAAGCTTTTTCATAGCTTGCTTGCAAAACAATACAGCAGTTATTGTTACAGTGTAGCTCTTATATAATCTCAGCTGTAGTAGCGAAATATTGTGTTTTCAGCTTTTTTATTCTGTGATACGCTTTTTCAACAACAGCACATAAAGGGAGATTGTCATGAGAGAAATATCTATGCCTGCAATTCTGACACCTACCTGAAAATGCTCACTGCATGGCTTTGATGTAGATCCTTCAGCTTGACTATATTAGTCAGTGACCTGAAACAAGAATGCAGCCAGGGAAGTTACAGCTGTCAGCCAGGAAGCTTGTTCTAGGTTAGTGCTTTATTGAAGCAGCAAGATCAACATGGCAAGCCAGGGACTTAGAATTTTCAAAATGTGACACATGACTGTGCTTGTGTTTGTTAAAGTGGCTACAAAGACCGCATTTAGGGTGGGAGAGAGAATGTTCATGTTAGACAAGAATTATTGCATCTGATGGAGGAATTTAGCCTCAGCAGACAGCCCATGATAGGGCTTGTATACTTGGCCATTATTTCATTGCAGTTAACATTTCAGATGCACATCAAATGCAGGTCAGCAAATTTCAGTTAAGTAGCGTACATGACTGTTCAAAGGCTGTATTTGCCCAGCTTTGCTTTCTGTTACCTAAAATTGGTGGTCAGCAACCAGTAGATCGTGATCTACTAGTAGATTCCGGCCAGGTGACTGGTAGATCACGATCCGGGCATGCTGACCCACCATCCCAGAGCATCAGAGTACAATGCAGAGAGACTAATTGTAAAGTTGGAGTTGTAGTAGGGAGCAAGGGCTGCATAAGCCAATGCCTCCTCTGTAGTGCTGGCTCCGGTCCCATGTGGAGTGATACCAACTGCACTCCACCTCGAACCCCGGCTAGCGGTCTCCAGCGTGGTGCCAGCAGCAGGAAAGAAGAGTTCTTCAGGTCAGTGTGAAGCAATACACTGGGAATAATAGTATAGGGCTGCTTTGACACTGATGTGTTGCGGCTTGTGACACGGTGTTTAAATCTGTGTCCGGTGATCTTTGACTTCTCTTATGTTGTTCAGGCAGAACTCCACCTCTTAAAGGTTGCCTACCCCTGCCTTAAATGAAGTAGGTCCTATGAAGGTAAGTTTTGCTGTTTTAAAAAAAATAAAAATTCACGCTAGGGCAGCAATAAACTTAAAAAGCTGCTGACACTATACTAGTATATACTATACATATATGATAAGTAGTATAAACCAAACAAAGAATACCAAGTGCAGAGCTATAAAAAAAAAAGTTAATAAATACTATCTGCAACAATGCATCCACATCCCACAGTTTGCTAATACTGTATAATGGTCACCCTAAATACTATACCAAATGTGCAAAGATGCAAAAATTGTGCAAAGCATACATTATTATTTAAATAAACCAGTTTCATACAAAATTAAAGGCAATGTGCATATACAAAAAAAAGTGCAAAGAACGATCAATGTGCGATACATGCCAATGTGCAAAAGCATGCAAAATTGCAAATCATAAATAAGGATGTAACTGAGGGTATAAAAGACACTACCTAAGATATTCAGCACAAATAAGGTAAACAAAAGGAGAATAGTTCCTTTTAAATCCGTGGATCCCAGTAAGAGGAAAAAATCCAACTCCAAGGCTTTATGTGTTACACACTGTTATGCAAGCAAGGCTTACCAGATTTATATAACCCCCAATGTACAGTGGTCATATATCGCTTTTGGTATCTCAAAGAGCTTCTTGAGGTCTAATGGAACCTTAGAGAACTCCCAGGTAAATGTGGTTACTCTAGCAGCCTGTCTCTAGATCCCAAGGATGGCACTCTACAGCTCTTTTCGGGTTTAACAGAAACCACAAGGTCACAGTAAGGGATGAAAAAACAGCTCACATAGTGTAAATCCACATTACAAAGAAGGTTTTATTCTGTAAATGCACGTACAATATACTTCAGAGTATAAAGCGCTTGTAACATCTCAAAACATCCACATTGCCAGTGACCATGATGACCGCAGCTCATTGCGCATGTGTGGTAGCGTGTATCCTGGTTCTTCCATATGCATTTCATCATATATGACGTCATCAGGGTGGCTTTAGAACCACTTTAAATTTAAATTATACAGTATCTGCTTCAAAGAGACCCAGTCTCATAGAGTAGCATAGGTCTAAGGTTGCTCAATCTGTTGTGATTAGCATCCTGTGCTTATTCATTTAGGTTACATGTTGCACAAGTTGTTTTAAACTTTTGATGCAAAAAAAGAAATTGAAAATGCGAGTGTTGTCTGCACATTATTTTCTGCACAAGTCTGCTAGTTGAAACTGGTAAGAGTGGCATCACTGACTATACAGTATTTAGCAGTGCAGAACACTATGCAGAGAGGAACATGTTCTGATGTCCAGCACAAGCTCATGCAAAACTTAGCTGTCTTTTAACCCAGGTGATGGCATCTCCTTACAACAGGAAAACAGTGCCCATCTGTGATTGGCTGGAAGAGGGGAAACTTTTAATTTTGATAGATATAAGGCACACCTAAAGTAGAGAAAAGAAAACAAGGTGCTACTACTCATTCAATGCTCTTCCCAGGAACTAGGCAGCTGCGTGATCCACAGTTGCTTATCCATTACAGAATTAAATTAAATCGATCCACACTACTGCCATTTTATTAAATCGACCACAATAAAGACATCACAGGTACAAAGGTTGACACGTTTCAGCTTAACAAGCCTTATGCAGGCCATAGACGGGTCGAAAATCGGCCGATTTTTCTTTAAAAAAACAAAAAGTCGGTCGTTCAAGCGGCCGACGTTACCAGCAACGGTAAAAAAAAAAATCGGCTGATTTTCATCCCGTCTACAGCCGGCAAAAAGTGTCCCTGCAGAGAGCTCCGCTATTTCTTTGACAGTTCCTTGACATTTATAGCGGTTGCAATAATGTATCTATTTGTATCCATTTAGGATACAGATGGTTTTATTCGGAAACAAATAGATACATTGTTGCAACTGCTATAAATGTCAAGGAACTGTCAAAGAAATAGCGGAGCTCTCTGCAGGGACACTTTTTGCCGGACTGGAATTCCTCTTCTTCTTCTTCATCCTCTTCTTCTTCATCCTCTTTTTCTTCATCCTCTTCTTCTTCTTCTTCTTCTTCTTCATCCTCTTCTTCATCCTCTTCTTCATCATCCTCTTCTTCTTCTACATCCTCTTCTTCATCATCCTCTTCTTCTTCTTCTTCTGCTTCTTCCTCTTCTTCATCCTCTTCTTTTTTATCCTCTTCTTTTTTATCCTCTTCTTCTTCTTCATACTCTTCTTCATCTTCCTCTTCTTCTTCATCCTCTTCTTCATCCTCTTCTTCTTTTTCATCCTCTTCTTCACCCTCTTCTTCTTCATCCTCTTCTTCTTCTTTTTCATCTTCTTCTTCCTCTTCTTCTTCTTCATCCTCTTCTTCTTCATCCTCTTCTTCTTCATCCTCTACTTCTTCATCCTCTTCTTCTTCATCCTCTTCCTCTTCTTCTTCCTCTTCTTCTTCATCCTCTTCTTCAGCTTCTTCCTCTTCTTCTTCCTCTTCTTCATCCTCTTCTTCCTCTTCTTCTTCATCCTCTTCTTTTTTCTTCTTCTTTTTGTCTTCCTCTTGCAGGTCACTGCTCATGCGCAGATTTTTTTATCGGTAAAAGATGGGCCGATTTGCCCATCAATGCTGCGAAAATCGGCCGATTTTTTTCCAACTTTACCGATAAAAACAATCTGCCAAAATACTGAAAAACGGCCGAACATTTAGCCCACTAATGATCCGAAAATCGGCCAATTTTATTTTCGGCCGAAAAATCGGTCGATTTTCGACCCATCTATGGCCTGCATTAGTCCTAGACTAAGGCTTGTTAATAGAAAGCAGCTGTTTTAAGGGCAAAATAGGTGAGTAATCAAATATTCAACACTCTATACTAACATAATGTTTGTACAGCCATGGCTGCAAAATGTAAAAAGCCAAATTGTTGCATAATCATTACTAGATGTATAATCTACTTTAACTATCAAGTATTTTGATTGTGATATTTTTCTAATTTGCTGTTTAATTCAGTAGGTTGCAGTTCCTAGAGATGTTTGACTTTACAACCCTGACATCACATTCTGTACTTTTTTATGACTGACATTAGCTATTTTTCACTTACAAAAGTAATGTTCATCTGAAAAATAGCATAAACAGAGCACTAAAAAGAGAACCATACAAGGATTGCAACTCATTATGACAAATAATTATGCCAAAGTGGTTATACAGATCACATTTATTCTGGCTTAACACAGATGAAAAGGAGTGGCTCTGCTTATCCCGTATGCTGATGAGACCAAAAGTCAATTAATATGGCTACATATTTTTAGATATGTTACTTGGATTTTTAGAGTATCACTACACTTAGAGGGCATCTGTCCATTTTTTTATGGGTAGTTGTAACAAAAAGGCCTTTTTCTGTCGGTACCTGACCATAGATAAGAGCAACTGTCATTAAAAATATCCCATCAGGTGGTAAATGCACACTGTACATGTGTCGTTCCAATGCTAGCTGAACTAGAGTGTATCTGGAGTGTGATTTGAGCATGCCAATCAGGCATTTGTATGAATGCAATGCTCAATTGGCATTTTCCCACTGGTGCTGTTGAAGGTTGAACAGCTCAGACTTTCTCCATCTGGCTCTGACATTTCTAATATAAATCCCTTTACTTTGCCTGCTAATGCAAGCATAGGTTTCCTTCATGTTGCCACTACCTAACTGAAATGTACATTTATAACAGGGAACATATAGTAAATAATAGACAAATACATTACATGTTTAAAGCTGAACTCCAGGAAAAAGCACTCTGGTTAAGTAGGTTAGCCCTAATAATATGTATAGTACATTTGGATGGCTGTTGCTTAGTGAAAAATTCATACCTTGCTACTAGCCAGCTCCATTTCATCCTGTCATTGGTTTGTATTGGCTGAGTAGCGATATCTGATGTCTAACGGATTATCCCCCCCCCCTCCCTCCGCGGGCACGCTCCAGTCATGTAACCAGGCTCCGTTTGCCCATCTGTGGGCCAGAGGAGAGACATGGTAAAAAAATGAAGTTACTCCCAAGCACATAACACCCCCCAAAAAATTTTGAGGTTCCCCCAACCCCACATATATGCACATACGAACGTAAACGCACACGTCGGGGCACCTACACGTGAAAACGTTGATTGCGATACATATGTTACAAATTGCTGTGGAGTGAGAGCAATAATTCTAGCACCAGACCTCCCCTGTAATGCTAAACTGATGACCTATAGGGGCTTGTGAAGCGTCGTATATAGAAAATATAGGGTACTGAAGTTTGACGCAATTTCATAGGCACACAATTTTAAAGCAGAGTTCCGTTTTAAAGATTGGTCCCCCACTCCCCATTAAGGATTGGCACCTTTGGGGAGCGGGGGAGGATCGGGTACCCGAGATTGACAGGTACACATTCCCACTTCTGCTGCGATTGCTTAGGTGATGGGAAGCGGAAGTTGTCCTCCTACCCTCCCTCCCAGTAGCCTTGTGGGACACGTGACAGGTACCAGAAGATGACAGTGCCATTCAGGAAGCGCAGCGCTACTCACGTATGCACAGTGGGTACCCGGCTGTGAAGCTGCAAGCTGTCACAGCCGGGTGCCCACACTGAAGGTGCCGTCACCTGGAATACAGGATGGTCGGTGAAACGGGCTGCTGCGGGGGCACTGCGGGATCGAGGGACAGGTGGGTGGCTGTTTTTTAAAAGTCAGCAGCTACAGTTTTTGTAGCTGCTGACTTTGATTTTTTTTACAGAGTGAGTGGAACTCCGTTTTAAGATTTGGCATGTTGGTTATCTATTTACTTGGCACAACCTCATCTTTTATATTTTACCAAAAATGTGGGTAATTTATTGCATTTGTTTGCCCTAAAACTCACTTTAGTGTGATTTTTACTGAAATATTGCGTTTCCTAGACCTTTGCAATAATATCGTGTGACATAAAACATTGAAACTACCATTATTTTATTCTCTAGGGTGTTTGCTTTCTGAAAATATATAATGTTTTGGGGGTTTTGTGTAATCTTCACGCCTAACATGCTTGCAAAAAAGGCAAAAACGGCTCTGGCAGCAAAAGGGTTAATGGTATAGGCATGTTAGTGCATGTTAAAGACAGATTTAAAATGCACTGCTTGTGTGAACTTCAACCTCTTAACGCCTGCCAAACGCAAATGTGCGGCCTCCTGGCATCTGGGCCGGGCAGCCGCATTTTTGCGTTCTATTAAAAAAAAAACATGCTCTGCGCGTTCCCTGCACACATGTCCGGTACTCGCGGAAAGGTCCCAATCTCCTCTTTTGATCGGGATCTTTCCCGATCATGTGACCGCCGTGACGGCGTTCATGTCGGTCACATGACCCTAAACCCCGCCTCGCGGCTTCTGAAACCCTTAAAGGGCCAGGAGGCGCTGGTGCCAAGGGGTTAAGCTATAATCCCAAGAAATAAGCAGCAAGCCTCCTGCTGATGATATTAATTATTACTAGATCTCCTAGATTGTAAGCTCCAAGGAGCAGGGCCCACCTTTCCTTCTTGTATTGAACTGTATTGTTGCTGTATTGTCTCCCATTCTATTGTAAAGCGCTGAGCAAACTGTTGGCGCTATATAAATCCTGTATAATAATAATAATTACAGAAAAATGAACTGTGTTTACCCAGTCTATAACTTTAATATATTTTTTTTACTTTCTTGTTTTGTTTAATATTGAGATGTATTTCTCAAAAGTTATAAGGAATTTACTTTAGACACTTTTTTTTTTTTTTGCTATTCCACAAAGAAAATTGTTTGTTTACCTTAAAAAGTACATATACATGAATTGTAAAGCTCCTTTTAGCAAATCCTATTGCTTATAGGATATATGGATTTCTTGATAATAGGGAATAGGAGGTAAAGTGATATGTGGCATGTAAAATGTCACTGCTGTGTAAGTCAGTTTAGGGCAAGGGCACCAGGACATAAGTAAAGTGCCTCTAGAGCTTAATATACATGGCATGGATTGAGGGATAAATAGCAAGTACTCTTTAGGGACCACCAGCTAGAAAAGGTTAAGGGATTGAAAGCTATATCTTCCTCCAGGGTTTGATTGCTCAGGAGAGTTATAGCCTGTCACCTCTAGACCTGTACATGTCATTGTAACAAGATAATATTGCAAATGATGTATACTTTGTGACAAGAGAACTACGGGCACAAATAGTATGAGCACAAGGCGACATTCTCTATCGGTTCTTATGATAAAAATATCCAGTATGTTTGCAGCCTTTTACTCTTTGGAAAAATTGTATCTTGTTCTAATACCAAGATCACATACCACAAAAGCAAATAGAAATTGTATGCAGTAACAGCTAATTAACATTTTCCTGCCTACAGGCCACTATAAGGCTGGCAAATATTTTCCTAGCAAATACAGGAAGGGAAGCCTCTTGCTGTCTTTTGTATCACCAGGATATGCTAGTCTTTCTGGAACCATGCTGTTTATGATCATTCTTAGGTGCTAAAATCTTATTTTCTGCTTGATTTCTATTGGTTACTGTCTGAACACCTTGAATGGGAGGGCACCAAGTTATTTGGCTTTTTTGCTTTTTTCTTTGTTTACAAACGATTTTATTGTATAAAAGTAGACTAAAACAACAGTACATTTTCGCATAGAACTTACAGCAAAAACAAGGCACTTTTAGTACAATACAGAAAAGTATATTAATGTAAGAGAGAGAAGGAATAGAGAAACAAAAATAGATTGCGAGTACAAGAAATGTGTAAATGATAAGGTAGGTTAAATTATACATCTGTCAACAGTATATGCTATTTAACTTTTACTGGGAATGTTATTAATCATGCAATAAATGTCTATAATCCCTCTATGACTCCCATTTTTTATCAGATAAGTGCATCTTATCCAATAGGGTATAATGAATGCGTTCCATGAGCATTACAGTATCAATTCTGTGTAAAACGGAGGCCAAGGGTACAGCATTGGACTTCCAATGTAAGGCAATAGACCATAAAGTGGCAATACATTTAGTGTGTATCAATCTCATAATGGCATCAGAGACCCCCGGGATATGAGCCCCCAATAAACAGGTCTGCATAGACAATCGTATCTGGGTACCCGCCAGTGAGGTAGCCACCTCAGGCTTTTTTGCTTTTTGTTGGAAGTACCTTTTACTGGGTCCTATTTATAAAAGTTTCATAAATGTGAACTGTCTATAATACCCACAGTAGCCAATTAGTTTAATGAACTGAAAAAAAATCAAATAAACTGAAACAAGATCAGTTGCAGTTAAAGGCAAATATTTATTTTTTTTGTAAGTTTTGGATAGAGTGGAGTGGAATTAGAGCCCCTGTCAGTTTGTATTGTTGTCTGTGCCCATGTTAAGGATATTCCCCCTCTCTATTTGTCCTGTTACCATCATCATTGAAAGTGAAAATAAAGAAAAGCCCAAATTTTGGGTTGCTCCCAGAAAGGTAATAGAGGAGAAATCTTCCAATGAGGACGCTAGTTCTGGGGACCTGGGGATCCCCAAGGGATTTCCTTAATCTTTAGGGATTTCCTCTCAATCACCTGTTTGGCTGTGGGACAGGAAGTGAAGGGAAATCTCCGCAATGGGACACAGATGGGGAAAAAAAAAAATCAGAAAAAAAAGTTTTGCCTATAGTTCTACTTTAACCGCCTCCCGCCCACCATATAAGGAAATGATGGGGGGTGGCTCTTTTGTTCTGGGAGGACGTCATATGATGTCCTCCCACTCTAGCTGCGCATGCGCGCCCCTAGGGGGACGTGCAGCAGGGCAATCGTTGGTGCGATGTGTCCCTGGGACACAGCGGATCACCAATCTCAGTAAAGAGCCAATGACACAGGCTCTATCATGTGATCAGCTGTGTCCAGTCACAGCTGATCATTTGTACAGTAAATAGGAAATGCCGGTTATCAGCTCTTCTTTCCTTATGCTGACAGGTTGTGAGGTGAGCAGGTATGCAGCATTCCTCAGTGGGGACATCTACACTGCAGGGCACTGATTATCAGTGCCCTGATTGTCAGTGCAGCCCCATCAGTTCTGCCTTTCAGTGCCCATAGCTTCCACCTGTCAGTGCCCATCAATGCCACATACCTTTGCCCATAAGTGCACATCAATGCCACATATCAGTGTCCATCAGTGCACATCAATGCCACATATCAGTGCCAATCAAAGCTGCCTTTCAATGCCAACTATCAGTGCCAGTCAGTGATGTCTATCAGTGCCACCAATAAGTGCCACCTATCAGTGCCAGTCATTGCTGCCTATCAGTGCCCAGCAGTGCCCATCAGCGCTGCCTATTAGTGCCCATCAGTGCTGCCTAACCGTTCCAATCAGTGCCACCTACCAGTGCCACTTATCAGTGATGCATATCAGTGCGGTATATGAGTGCTGCCATTCAATGCCCATCAGTGATACCTGTCAGTGCCCATCAAAAACTAAGAAAAAACATTTTTTTTCAAACTTTTCAGTCTTTTTTAGTTTGTTTAGCAAAAAATAGTGGTGATTAAATGCCACCAAAATAAATCTCTATATGTCTCAAAAAATGATAAAAATTGTGTTTGAGTACAGTGTTGCATTACTGCACAATTGTTATTCAAAATGCGACAGCGCTGAAAGCTGAAAATTGGCCTGGGCAGGAAGGGGGTAAAAGTGCCTAGTAGGCAAATAAGCAACACAGCCAGGCTTTTTTTTTATCATAAAGGTTTGATTGATAAATAAGGCCAGATCACTTGTAAAGAACAAGAGTAGATAAAATTTGTTATAATAATAATACATAAAAATTGGTCAAACATAAACATGGACTACTTCATCAGCATGGGAAACCATTTATTATATATTCCTAAAATTTAAAGACCAAGTTTAGAGAAAATTAAAAAAAAAGATCAGCATGAGGGACATGACTTGCTATGAATCTGCTGTGTCCCTTGTGCTTGTTGCTCCTGGATTCCTTGAAATCGTAGTCCTCCAATACCCGCCATACCCCCCACCCACGGTAATAGAACTGAGGGATCAAGAGTGCCCTACTATGCCTGCCCTTTTTGCTACTAATCTATGAATAGAAAGGGTGGAGATTTCATCTGTCCATCACCTTTAATTCGTAGAAGCTAAAGTATGAGTTCTAGGAATGGCGGATGTGGGTGGAAAGGGTGAGCATATTTGAGCACTTGCCCGTCGGAGCTCCCTCTGTTCTATTAACCTATTGTTGTTTTCTTATGTTAACTGCACTACTAAAAGCAATCTTGATTTTGATCTTGATAATGAAAGGAATTGTGTGAGCTAACAATTTCCTGTGCTCTTTGCCCATGCTGCATACTGATCGATAACAACGTTTTAGTTTCTCCTTGTGCCTGTGTGGGTTTCCTCTGGTACTCCGGTTTCCTTCCACACGCCAAAGACATGCTGGTAGGGAAATTGGATCCGGTCTAAATTGGCCCTAGTATGTGTATGTATGAATGTAAGCTATTGACCTTAGATTGTACGCCCCTTGAGGGTTAGGGACCAGGGGCGGACTGACCATTTGGACCCGGGGTCAGTAGGGGGCCCCATGAGATGCCCCTGGTACCTTTTGTATAGGCTTTTTTGAGTTTGGGCAAGGACACAGGGGCCCCACGATCCCCTATTGCCCAGTCAGTCAGTTAGGGACTGATGTGAATGTACAATATATATGTGAAGCGCTGCGTAAATTGACGGTGCTACATAAGTACCTGTAATAAATAAATAAATAGTTATCTCTGTAGTAAACACCTTCCCCCTATGGTACGGAGAAGAGAATAGAGGAAGGTATTTTCAGTTCTATCAATGGGTGGCAATGTTGTTCCTCCATCAGTAAAATATAGTGAGTGTACATTGTCATCCTAGGGCAGCTACTGACAGGATCACTGGTTGAAAATAAAGGGTAAAGCCTGAAAAAAAAATGCAGCGACCACATCTAAGGACTGGTAAAAGGCAACATAATATATTTTTGCTCTTGGGTTTAGATACACTCTCAGCAAATGAAGTTTAACTAAAACAGTGATAGCTGGTTAATTTCAGAAATGGAAATATTTCCCAATTTACTTATATTAGCTTAATCCCCTAATAAACCAAATGATGATGACTTAAAAGTTTAGAACGGAGCCTGACTGACACATAAAACTTGTGGATTAATATTATGCATGTTGGATTATTATGTAAGGACTGATAGTTTATAAAACCACTTCAAACCCCATGAAATGTAAAATGCAGGTCAACTACGTTTTCTCACAGTTAGTTGTTCAGATATAAAAGTGTGTTTGGTTTACTGATCTTACAGCGCTGATGCTCAGTAACAGATCTAAACTAGTAATGTTGCTTGTTGATTGAAAACGAATGACTCATCCTAATTAAGAAGTATTTTATATTGTTCCAAATCATGAAATTGAGACAACATTCGAAGTGCAGACGGTTTTAGCAATTGTAGAAAACAGTAGGGTTTCTTTAGATTCATAAAAGTAATATTTTTCCTAAAACAAAAAGCAAAACGTACTCATGGGACTTTAATTATGCTGTTGGGAGTGGATGCATAAAAAAGACGTTAGCATACATTTAAAATTCAACAATTTTTATTACAAAAAAATAATTCATAAAATTGCCAACAGGCATATACACAAATACAATTTAAAACATGATTGAATAGGCCTAACAAAAGACAATTACAGTAAAGTGAATAATCTATGCCCTTCCTGCTTCATCAGGACCTTTTGTGCCTTTAGGAATATTTGGTCATTGGTAATAAACTTGTACTGAAAAGAAAACAAAACCAATGTTTTTCTTACTCTTTTCACAAATTTAGGCTGAACAAAACTTGAAAATGTTCTTTGATGCCTTACAACTGTGGTTTCCACATTCAGGCCACAACATGCTATGTTTTGTGAATCTCCCTTAGGTAAAATAGCTATCATAATTACCAATCCATTGACATTATGGGGTTTATTTACTAAAGCTGGAGAGTCCAAAATCAGACTCCCTTCTGCATAGAAACCAATCAGTTTCTAACCTCAGCTTCTTCAATGAAGCTTTGGCAATGAAACCTGGAAGCTGATTGGTTTCTATGCAGAAGGGAGTCTGATTTTGGACTCTCCAGCTTTAGTAAATAAACCCCTATGAGTCGGTTCACACTGTCGCAACTTGTGATCCAGCTTGTGAGACCGCAAGTCGCATGACATGTGAAATCCCATGTTAGTCAATGAGAGCTGCCTTAATTAGCACTACTGGAGTCGTTCTGACTTTAGAAAAGGTTCCTGTACTATTTCAAGGCAACTTCTATCCAACTTGTGCCCAAAGACTTTAATGGAAGTCGCCTCTAAGTTGGATCCTCATCTATATTGATGTGATTTGGGTCTGATCAGGGGCGGACTGACAACTCATGGGGCCCCCGGGCAATAGGGGATCATGGGGCCCCTGTGTCCTTGCCCAAACACAAAAAAGCCTATGAAAAAGGTACCAGGGGCATCTCATGGGGCCCCCTACTGACCCCGGGCCCTCGGGCAGTGCCGAGGTTCCAAATGGTCAGTCCGCCCCTGGGTCTGACATTACAGGAAGATTATCCAGTCCTTCCCTAAACGTCTCTTCAAAGTTGCATCCAAGTAGTACTCAAGTTGCCAGGAAGTCGCCTGGCAAACTCGCACTGTAAGTTGAGTGACTTTCAGGTCATAGTAGTGTGAACTAAGACTTATTTAAACTACCTGTGCAAGGTGAACAAAGTCCTGAAAAGATGATCGGTGGGGTACTCGAGGACTGAGGTTGGGAACCATTGCCCAAAAACTTTAGCCAACACTATCCTGTAGTTTCAGAGGAATTGCAAGTGACAGCATGCCCTGGCAGTCAGTTTTCTAATGATCACAGCTGACAGTGCATAAAATGTACATTATTTCCTGTTCATTCTCATTCTAAGGTGCCTTTACTCCCTGGCTGAACTGACACCTAAGCTGATTATGTAGAGTCACAGTGCTATATACCCCCTGGTTAGAACATTGTCCGGTTTTGATGCTTAGCAGCATTGCAGCAGATACTATATATACAGGAATTATGCACAGTTCACTGAAGCTTGTTCTGTCCATACATGTTGTAAGAGTGTAGCGTGATATTTCCCCTCTGCTTGCTCCAGCACCGCAGAATGGCTACTGTGAGTCATTCCTTTGAAGTGCAAATGCACCTTAAGAGGGATGTTTAATATTTCAAGTAACAGCAATGAACTTGAAATATCTCATTAGAGGATGCTGCAGAATGCAGATAAGAGACTGTGGGCACTGGCACAGGGAAATATTCAGAAATTCATGTGAGAATCTAATTCTTCCTGGACATTATATCTATCTTCCACTCTTTGTTTTCCATTCTTGTATCCCCTTGTCTAATGCAAAAGCTGTCGTTGAATAGGAAATGAGACTCTTCTATGTGCCTATTAATCTCAAAGCCTCAGAACTTCATGTGAAAGCTGACATGATGTGAGATCCCAACTGTGAACTTCAGCTATTCCACCTGCATCAAAGGCTTTTACCCATGCCAAGGCTTTGCATTTTTAATTTTCTAAGTGACATTTAGGTTCTGTTTGTAACCAGGGGATGCATTATGTAACCTGGTATGGAAAGGACCACATATACATAAGAATACATTATTTCAGTAGCTCTCAGTTCATGTTTGATTGCAACATTTAAAATGGACATTTGTCATTGTGGTATACAGTTTCTTCTTTTTGTACAATAACAGGTGACTTATAATAAAGTGTATGAAACAACTGTTGTCAGTACTAGCTTGCAGCAGCAGACTGCATTCAGATTTTTTTTTCTCTCTGTCAATTATTTAGGAGTTAAAGTTTGATTTGTGGCTAAAAGACAACACAGACAGTTTTTAGAGCACAGCAGCCACAGGGTCAAATGATGTCAAGTGACTCGCAAGCCGCATAGCAGGAAACCTCCCAGGATACATAATACATTTAGTGTGCGTTATTGCTGACCAGATATTAAATAACACATTTTCTGAAATCCAGTACTTTCATATTGTTATGGAAGCTCTCCCAGCCTCACTTCCAGTATGATAGTGCTTGACCTGGCAATAGGTTACTCAAACACTAAGCGCTAAATGATGGGAAGGACAGGGATTATGCACATTTTCTGCAGAAATGCAGCTATTTATGGTAGGCTATCATTCTGGAATCAGGTAGCAGCCAAACACAAGGTACTGTGTTGTACCAGAGGCTGCATAGTGTCACGATTCTCAGCCCGTAGCCTCCCTAGCGGTCTGATTATGTCAGTAATTCTGTGCTCAAAGCGATACATTCTTTGCATGGAAATATATTTTTTTTTTAATTGTAGGCCTGTAATTTGTAGGAATAACTCACTGAAATCTGTCCGAACAAGAGTCTAGTAAACATCCCGGGTATGTTAAAATTTGAAACACAAAATCATAAATTATAATTTAATAAATAATAATAAAAAATAATATAATAATAATAAATTTAATTCAATAATATAATCAAACCAAAAACACTAAAATTTGAAATATAGCGCCAAGTTCGCACATCACTGAGCAAAGTCGCAAAATCGTTTTCGGTGTCTGATGACAAATATCCCCACGAATCATTATCACTCAATTCTGCAAGTGATTCTAATTTACTATCGCTGTTCTCTAGCTGGTCTAAAACCAATTGTGACCTAAAGGGATGCTTTTTGGACGCCATGGACATTTCTTAGTTTCCAGGCAGAAAGAACAGTAAAAATGCAGGCAGGGCACAGGACAAAGCACTAGGGACAAAATGTATGTGAAATGGTTTGATACAGGAATGTTTTACTATGTGATTTTAGTGTATTTAGTGAATGTCACTTTTTCACATTTTTAAATTTCCCGCCGTTCCATCCCCGTACGTCCCGACGCTCACAGGGAATGGAGCCCAGAAGACAGATGCCAACATCGGCCGGAGGACATTGATGGGGACACTGCAGGAGGGACATCGCGGGAGCACAGGACAAGGTAAGTGAAGAAGAGATCCCGGAGCAGCGCTGCAAGGTATTCCCGAGTGTAGCTCGGGGTTACCGCTTGTGGTGATGAAACTTTACCCCGAGCTACACTCAGGAATACCTCCAGGGAGGTTAACATCAATAATATAAATTCCAAGAAGTGTAAACATTTTTAAAAATAATTATTTGGGAGAGAAATTATTAAATGAAATTACCAGCGTGATTTGACCATGTTTTGTCTACATTATACATAAGCAACTTTCACGCCTGAAATTAAAACCTACTCTATTTCTTGAGTATGGATTAACTTTGTGCTCACTTATCACCAACACAGGTGACAATAGATATTCTACAATGTTATGATTAAAGCTTATTTACAGGTATTCAAGAGCTTGCCATCAAGTGACCATTCACAGAAAGATACAGCTGCATGGTATAGTTGATTCTATGCTATGGCAAAAGTTTTGTTGACTCTGTTAATTCATGCTCATAAAGCACAGATGAGTCAAGCCCAGCCTTGTGCTCCCTCACTGGCAGTAATCTATTGACCTACCAAAGTAACCAAATGGCAAAGGAAAGTATCAGGTAAACAATGTATTGAACAGAGGTCTCATCAATCCATGATAATATTTTGAAAATAATGTCCAAAAGACTTACATTTTAAATTAAAGTACATATAGTACCTTCATGTTTCATCACAAATTAATCTGCTATTACATTTTAAATCATCGATTAAATCACCAATACAGATAAAAAAAATCTAATCTACAGATAAAACTTCTCATCTACACGTTTTAAAATAATAGGATGATTAGTATTATTAATCTGCATAGGCCCCATCTGGGAAGTATGTGTCTTGCAAAGCTAATACTAGATTAGCATATATGACGGGTGGTTGTCAAGGAACACAAGTAGGAACTATGTTCAGTGTTTCTCTGGTTGTCTGTTAATTAGCCTAGCTCAAATTACTGTGAGAATAGCTCTCTGAGGTATGCGTTAAGTGTAATGGAACACTCCCCTAGCCAGAATAGCCTTGTGAACAATATATTCCATTTGTTTAATGCTCGATAAACAAATATTAACAGACAAACGTTATTATCAAAGTATCTTTAAGATGAATTTTCCTTACCAACCAGCTAGATTTTCCCATTTGGCATGAGCAAAAAGAACTCTGGATGGCAGGGACTGTAAGAACAGTTTGCATGCATATTTTGCACATTTTGATGCAGGTGAATGTTTGATTAGTGTGTGCATACTCCTATTGCCTTACTCCGTGTGTGTGTATAAGAGCTCAGACATAGTGAATTGGTGAAGCCATATATACTGTGAACAAAAGTGGCTTTAATCTGTGTCTGAGTATAGAATGCCCATTATGGGCCTGGAGGGAGGTAAAGAGGGAGGGAGGGTAGGGGAAAGAGGGAGAAAAAACATTTAGATCTTATACAATGATAATCATTTTCCTTTTTTTTGTACATTATTATCTGATATCACGTTTGGAATACTTTTGTCCAGTCACAACACACGAAGAGGGTGGTGGGTGAGAGATGGTGGAAGGAGGCATGAAAGAGAGGATATAGGGACTAGGCTATAGGTCCTGGTAGCTTCTCTTGGTGAAGACTAAGTTGACCTTACATACTTAAATTTAGGGGACTTCCGCCTCTCCTACTGTTATTTTTTTTTAAGGGGAATGAATGGGGATGTTGTGATAATAGAACAGGGATTTAGGATATACACCTTTTAGTACGTTTGTCATTGCTCTTCCTTTTGTGTAATGTATGCTATGTTGTTTGATTGAATATAGCTTTTTTTGATATGTATTTGAACACTATTTAAAATGCATAAAAAGATTAAAGCCTAAAAAATAAATAAATAAATAAAGGTACTTCCACTAAATATGAGACATTATGCAGTTTAATAGACTTGATTACTTTATTGAAAGTATATACAGTGCCTATCCTATTAGGGCTTCTCAAAATTGTTTGCCTTTCAAGAAACCCTCTGAGAGGACCCGGGGGTCAACATTTTCATCACACGACAGCCAAAGAATAGATTGGCTACCTTTTATTAAAACTCAAAGAGCACATATGATTGAAAATTGGGGAAAGCGCCTAAAGAATCAATGTAACATGAAAATAAATATGCATATACAGTATCAAACAGATATACCAGGAAGAGCTGCTAACTGCCCCTGTAGGCAGAGTGATGAATATGAAACGCAATTGAAGCAGCGCTCTTCAGTTTAATATATCTCTAGATAATATAGGTGAGTGAACACAAACAATGAAGCAATGTGGAAAATTTGTACAGTAACAGAATCAGTAAAAAAATCAATGAACCCATCAGTGAACAAATTAAATCAAAATATAAAAATATGGGAACCAGTGTCCAACAAAAAATATATGTATAATTAATCGTGAAAATATGTGTCTCGGAGGTGACATCACCACGCATGGGTGAGCTGCCGTTGTCTGCTTAGACAGGAGCAATACCTGTCATAGTGACTGTATATGCCTGTAATGCTAGTGTCGGCTCTGACACTGATCCATGTGAGTGGTTTTAAACACGTTTTGCATTCATTAAAGCCTGGATGGTTTTACACTATGTCGATTTCTCTTTTTTTCTTTCCATGTCCCATTCTGGTTATATGAGGAATAAGTGCTATTTTAACGAGTTTCTGAGGAGTAAGTGCTATTTGGAAGTATCTTTGAGGAGCCAATTAGTATTTCAAGGATTTCTCATCAGCTGGTGTGTGTTGCTGCAGATTATTGCTCCCAGAGCACAAGCGAGTATAGCTGGTTGTTATTTTACCAGCATGGAGCTCTGGTGAGTTTATTCAATTCATTTGGTGGTGGATTTTTCTATTTTTTTCACATTATATGAGAAGTTTAAGAAGATATATTGGTTCACAAACTAATTTTATATATATTTTTTGGACACTTTTTTGCAATTTTTTTTTTTATGTTTGACACATATTTTCATGATTAATTATATATAAATTTGTTGTTGGACACTGGTTCATATATTTTTATATTTTGATTTAATTTGTTCACTGATTGGTTCATTGATTTTTTACTGATTCTGTTACTATACTACTTTTCCACATTACTTCATTGTTTGTGTTCACTCACCTATATTATCTAGAGATATATTAAATTGAAGAGCGCTGCTTCAATTGCATTTCATATCTTAAAGAGCACATAAACCCTAGTAATAACTTTGCTTATATGCTTCCTTTGGGTTCATTAAATATACCAATGTAGGTGTTTTATCATATAAAGTATGTATAAGTGCAAAAAAATACCTGTTGATGATGTCATAAATTCACAGCTGTTGTGCTATTGCAAGGACAGTAATAAGACCTCTCAGTTATTATTTTGGAACTACATAATGATCAGCCTTTACGATGACAGGACTGGAGAGTGGGTGTGCGAGTAGTTTAGCAAAAGGAAACTGGGCAGTGCTTGCACCATTCAGTAAACAGAAATACTGTTTTGTAAGCCCATAAAGGGACTTAGGAGCTGACTGTGTTTCCAACTAATCAAGAAATATATGTTGTACTTGCAGGGTCTTTAATAGAATGATACATGAGTAAATGAGCATGTATTTCCCATATATCATGTGAGAGGGTTTTTTTTTTACTTGTACATGACAAATACTTTAATTTAAACATTGGAAACTTTTAAGAACATGTCTATATGCAATTACTGGATTTGTTATACCAGCTGAACTTACCTTCAGTCTTGCCCCATTGTACAGGTTCCCTCCTTCACTGAAAATTGTTTACTCTAGTTTCACTGAACACTTAAATTTCTTACAGTGTGCAATAGATGCTGCAGCTAGTCAGATAGAGCCTGTCTCATTTCCCTGCTGGAAGATGTCCATCATCATCTAACTCTTTACCTTACTGCCCCTGGCCCGCCCAGTTCATCAATTGGACTTCAGTTCTTTCAATCTTGGAGGCTTATCTCACATGTGGGCATTATCTAGGGCAGTCTACATTTAAATGCACCTTGCCTAGGAATGCCCACTCCTTTAAGACTGACATCTACCCATCAACAGACATGTGCACAATGGAAAACTTAGTTTAGTTTTCAGATCCATTCGTTAACTGAAGAATTAATTGTCATATTCATTCGATAATGGACTTTTTCATTTTTGGAATTTGTTTTGTATCTTTGGCATTTGTTTAATTTCATTTGGAATAGGGCTGGTTGTTAAGAAGTGGGCGGTGGCCGTGCCTTTAACAACCATGATTCATCTTCTGCAGCAGGATTCCTTGCTGTCAGCAGATAGCAAACAAAATAAGTGCCAGTAAAAATGTAAATAAAACAGTGTCGAAGTCCCCCCCAATCCATACCAGGCCTTTCAAGTCTGGTTTGGATTTTGAGGGGAACCCCACACCAAAATGAAAAAAAAAAGATGGGCGAGTGCCCCCCCTTCTGAACAATACCAGGCCATATACCCTCAACATGGGGGGGGTGTTTGGGGGAGGATAATTAAAAAACCCTGTCCGATGAGCAAGACATGTCCTATCCAGAGACACACCAAATGACAGGTAAATGTGGGGGTGGGGTCATCCGATTACATCACCAAATGACCCCGCCCCCATGTCTACCTGTCATTGGCTGAGTGTCTCATCACGGCACATGCCACTCGCCGAGGTAAACCATCTAGGGCTGTGGGGAAGAGGCCCTTGTCCCCATCAACGTGAGACAAGGTGCTTTGAGGGGAGACCCCCTGTCCTAAAGCACCCACCCATGTTGAGGGCATGTAGCCTGGTATGGTTCGAGGGGAACTCACTTCTTCCCCAAATAATAATAAATGCTCGAATAAGGATCTGACATGGATTTTGGGGGGGACCCGCCACATTTTTTTTATTTTGGTGTGGGATACCGCTTAGAAACCATATCAGACCTAAGAGTCTGGTATGGATTTTGGGGGTGACCCCAAACTGTTTTTTTTTTAATTTTGGTGTAGGGTGCCCCTCAAAATCCCAGCCATACCTAGAGAGCCTGGTATGCATTAATGGGGACCCCCACAATGTTTTTATTTTAATTTTAACCGACACTTCTTTTGCTTAGATTCTGCTGTCAGTGGGGAATCTCGCTAACAGCAGATGAGTCATGGTTGTTAAGGACATGGCAGCCACCCATTCCTTAACAAACAGCTCTTCTCAGTAAATCCGAATGATCCAAATTAATCCACATTAATACAAAAATTTTGTTGTAACTTTTTTGGGATTTATTCAGATTCGTTACTATGTTCACTTGGAAATTTGGATACATCCGAATCTCCGAAAATGAGATTATTGTTAAAAAAACAAATCTGAATGAATTGCATTGCACATGTCTACCCGTCAAAACTCCTCCAAATTGCCTACTCACTGCTTAAATCAGGACTAAGGGTTCTTGAGACATGTACTGAAGCAGGGGGTTTTTATATTTTCATGTTGATGGAGGGAGGAGGAAACAGGGAAGGCAAAACAAGCAGATTAAACTTCAGCTTAAAGATTATTTCTTCATATGTTAATAAATGACCAAAGTGTGGACTCAGCATTTCCAAAGCTGCCATGGTTATAATTTTGTGTACACATTAATGCCATCTGGAATAAACATGCACCTTACATTTGATCCAAGGTCATTAATGTTCCATCTACCCAGCAACACTGATGAGAGATGATTCTCATTTTCAAACTCCCCTTGTTTTTCATGTATCTTTTTCCTAATTACAGTTAGGTGGCAAGATGGTCGCTTACTGATAAATGCAGTAAAACACAAACTTTTTTTTTTTTAAACATTTTTTTAAAAAATCTAGTATGCTGAGTATGCTGTAACAATTATTCAGATGAGCAGAAAATAATGATAAAAATAAAATTCTGACCATGTCCATTGATGAACATAACCCATCATGAATTAAAAGTCTACTCTGATCTATGCTGTACTATACAGCCAATATTATTAGTTACACAATACTGCCCACCTAAATAGAGGTGTGTATGTACATGGTCAGTTCCAGCCCATGCATTCCCACTTACACTCTGCATTTATTATACATATAAAGTGCAGCTCTAAAATAATGAATAATTAAAGGTGAAATATATCACCAGTGCAAATTAAATAATATAAATATCTAAATCAAACATAGGTGCAAAAATAGGTTAATGATACATAAGTAATGTGATAAGCAAATATAATTCCATCCAAAGAAATATCAAAGTGAAAAAAGTCAATGTGGGTATAACAAGCAATGTGTCCGTGGCACTACAAAACATAGCAGTGTCATGTTCAATTCCAAGCAGGTGCTGTGAAATCTGGTGAAACAATCCACCACTGCTCTACACTCACCAAAAAGCTACTGGTATAGAAGGAATAATACTAATCCCTCAAATGGAGACTCAGAATCTTTGACCAAAACAGGACTTCTCCTAAGGAAGAAAGCTCACCACAGGAACCCAGGAATCGATATATAGTGTAGTACTTTATTTAAAATAGATAAAAAACATTCCACGTGGAAGCACTGAACAAACATACACACACATACCAAGATGGCCACCGCTCCTGGTCACGGACATGGCGGCGTGACGTCAGCACGTAGGCTCCACCCGACGTGTTTTGTGCACATGCACATTCTCGGGGGTACGCCCTTTGTCGACGTCAGAGGCAGATTCTATTTAAATAGCCCGCAGGGCGTGCAAAAAATTAATGGGCGCCATTTTCTTGAAGCTCACAAGCAGTAAACGCTCCCAGTATGCAATTGAAATGAATCACAATTAAGGAGCCATTAATCCGGAGTCTAAAAAGAAGCACACTCACAGCTAATAATCAAATAACTAACGGTGGTGAGAAAATGTAAACCAATGTAAAATAATTTTGAATAAAAATAATCTCAAAAAGAAAAACATAAATTCAAAATAAGGGATTAGTTAATATATAGGAATCTCTAAAAAAGGAATTTAGAGAAAACAGTCACCATAGTATCAAGGTCCAAAAATGATTATGGAGCCTAAGAGAATAAGTGTCAATCAGTGATACTGTCTCATAATATAGTAATTAAAACGAATCAGCCAAAATAAATACAATAAAACCGACCACTAAAAAAACACAGGCAATTTAAATAAATCTGACCATTACCAATAATAATTGTCAAATACATATCAACTATATATAAAAGGATTAATGTAGATATCATAGCTGTCAAAACACATATCAGCTGTTATCAATAAAGCAATTAATATCGATGTTAACATTCAGGCCCTTAGGAATCAGGGAGGCCATTTCATATATCCACTTGGTCTCAAGTTGAGACACTGCTCTCTGTTTATTACACCCTCTCCAGTGGGGATTCAAGATGTCAATACCTGTAAATTTGATATCATGTGGGTTCTTATGATGGCAATCCCTGAAATGTTTAGACAAAGAATGCTCTTTATAACCTTTTCTGATGTTATATAGGTGCTCCCTCATCCTATCTCTCTATTTGCCCTTCCAATATATTGCTTATTGCAAGAGCATTCTAGTACAGGTGTGTCCAAACTTTTTTCAAAGAGGGCCAGATTGGATGAAGTGAACATGGTGGAGGGCCGAACATTTTTCCGAACATTCTTTGAACCATTACAATTAATGCAAATAAATTATTTTATGCCAAGTTAATTGCAAACGACATACTTTTCATTTCATAACATTAAGATCAACTGACAGCTGAGTTTTCACAATGTATTGAAAATAAATAAAAAAAAAACTTACCTGCACTAATGTGAAGGGTGAAAAAGGTAGCTGGAGCTGAAGGCTTGACTCAGCGCGGTATACTGTATGTACATTACTGCACATCCAGCGGGCTGTATATATACTGTATACAGTATGTAGCCGAAGCTACCGTATTACCGCACATCCAGCGGTAACCATCTGATTTGGAATTTGATCCAAATGATGACAGTCTTACAAATGTATCACAAGATGTCATTCATGAACTTATGATGTCAGAGGATGAACATGAGAATTTTGAAGGATTTTAAGTACCGGTAAGTCATAACCATTTCAATTAAAAAAATCTGATGATTTTAAATGGCGTTGCCTCGGAAGGGGGGTAGTCTTATATGGTGAGTATAGCCCAAAACCTATGTTTTAACTGGAAAATTAGGGGGTCGTCTTATACATCCAGTCACCTTATACGCCGGAAAATACGGTAAGTTAATGTTTAATTTATTATTATTATTATTCAGAGTACTGATGAATTTATTCAGTGACTCCTCATGCATTTATTGCCACTCCAAAGTAACTAATTGTAAGCTAATAGCACTATTGCTCCTTCCCAGTAGCGTAACTATAGGGATCGCAGGAGTTGCAATTGTGACCTGGCCCCATGCCTCAGGGGGCCCACACGGCTCCCCTGTCACATTTGCTTCCACTGTGCTGTCCTAGCTGAGCTCTGCTAGGCAGTGCAGTAGCAGCCACACACAGCCAATCTCTCAGCTGTAGCCATGAGTGTTATGAGCAGCTGCAGTTGAAAGGTCTGTACTGTATATTCACTACTGCACTGCCTATGAGAGAAATGCTTAACATCCCCACCCCCTCCCTCCCCATCCTTGGTTGCTAGAAACCTTCTTGCCACACACCCCAGCTCCCACACTTCCTCCGCCTCCCATCTGCCATGATCAGCAATGCAGCTTAAGGTGGGGGGGCACACTGATTTACGGGGGTGGCACACCTATGTAAGGAGGGGGCATACTGATGTAAAGAGGAGGGCACACTGATGTGGGGGACACGCTGATGTAAGGGGGGCACACTAATGTAAGGGGGGCACACTGGTATAAGAGGGGGGTGAACGCTGATGTAGGAGGGGACACACTGGTGTAAGTAAGGGGGCACACTGTTGTAAGGGAGGGCAGACTGATCTAAGTAGGAGGCATGCTAATGTAGGGTGGGCACACTGCTGTAAGGGGGGCACTCTGATACAAATATGGGGCACACTGATGTAAGGGAGGGCACACTTATGTAGGGAGGGTGGCACACGGACGTAAGAAGGTGGACATACTGATGTGGGGGGGGGGGCACGCGGATGTAAGGGAGGGTACACTGATGTAGGGAGAGTGACACACGAATGTAAGGAGGGTGGCATACTGATATAAGGACACCATCCACTGCCCTACTAACCCCGTCCACTGCATTACTGACAAAGTCTACTGACACCAGTGGCGAAACTACCAGGCCAAACTTGCGACCAAGCCCTGGAGTTCCACTACCATAGAGGCGGGCACCCAAGATAGCAGGAAAGGGGCCCGCTGCAGCAAATGTGAAAGGGCCCCAAGGGCAGAGCAAAGGGTTTCGGCCAGGGGTCGGGAGGCTGTTCACGGTTTCTTGCTCCGGGGGCCCTGAAGGTTCTAATTACAGCTCTGTTCCTTCTTATGTACATGACTTTATAAAGAAAAAATCATCATGGACCATTAAACTTCCATTGCTTGAGTTCAGCTAGTTAAGAGTAGTCAGCTTGGGTGATGCATGATTTAGCAAGATAAATGATTAGAGCAATAAGTTCCAGAATTTCCCAAATAATTTAAAATTAAACTTGAAGACATGAGGCCTTAGAGACCAAGGTGGCCTAGCCCTTGCTGAAATACAAAAGCTGTCACTGTGACATTTTTTTATTCTATACCAAGCCTTACAAACACATTTGGCTAACTGATAAAGATCTGCAAATTATATTTTTTGCACATTTTTAAAATAGGCAACTTCACTGACTGCTAATGCATTTGGATCACTGCTGCTAAAATATTATCCTTGATGGTGATAAGTATAAAATACATTTACTTGTAGATATCACCATTCCAATTAGTGTTAGATTGTAAATGATGTTTGTTATAGTTTTTATTTTTTTTTTAATACTCAATTAAAAAGCAACAACATGCATTTGTATTTGCTTTACATTTATAGATGCCTTTCACCCAGAACAGTAGCTGCTATTTTTCTTTTTAAATATATAATCATTTTATATAATTTGGTGTCTGTGTTTGATAGTGTTTCCTAAAGTTTGTTGCATATTTTAATAGCATTTCATGAGTTTTAAATGCTGTTAAGCACTGTTAGTGCTGGTGGGAGAAGAGTGATTGGCTTAATCTGCAATGTTCTGCATTTTTATTCAGATAGTATTCTTAAAACGTATCAAATAGTCAAGATGTGGGAGTTAGAGATTACATTGCAGCTATGTTAAATTGTGCTGAGCAGAGAGCAGTTCAGAATGTATTTATGGCCATAAAATCCCTGAATGACACCCTAACAGCATTTCACATTCTACAATTTTAAATCATTAGGTTACAATTAAAGCAGCACTAATATAATAGCTTATGTCCTAAAAAACTGTTTGGTATTTTTGCATGATGAACCCTTTTCCCTAATAATTATTTGTTGGAAAACAGTTTTCAAGTAAATGTTTTTCAGCATCGTTCATGGTGAATTATGTGTAGATTGAGTGCGGAGTACATTTTCTAGCTTTGAGACACAAATGTAAGCATTCAATTGGCTAAAATATGAAAGCTGCTATTAACCAACAGGAAGGTAGTAACAAAATAGAGATAAGTACAGAGACAGAAAAGCATTGCAATGCAGAAACCAGACTTTACCTATCTTTGATCTCAGAACGTTTAATCTGTTTGAATACCAACATGCTTGTAGGTCTGAATTTATGGCAAGGGTCTATAGTCTTAAATCAGAAAGAGAAGGCTGAAAGAGTAGCATGTAACATAATGGGAATGATTTACTAAAACTGGAGAGTGCAAAATCTTGTGCAGCTGTGCATGGTAGCCAATTAGCTTCTGACTTCAGCTTGTTCAATAAAGCTTTAACAAAAAAACCTGGAAGGTGATTGGTTTCTATGCAGAGCTGTATCAGATTTTGCAATCCCCAGGTTTAGTAAATCAACCCCAATGAATACTGCCATTTTGGGGTTCTTGAGTTGCCATGTGGATCCATAAATAGTACTTAGTGGATTAATATCCATTATAACTATTTGTTTTTTCTATTAATGTCTGCAGAGCAACACACCTTTTCCAGCTACTTTACTAGTAGTTCAGCCAGCCCTGAATTTGTGCCACATTTACTATTGTCCTACTGTACACTGGGTAACTTGGATCCGAGAAAGATTTTTCAAAATTCACAAGACACAAACCATAAGTCATAGGAGCACTAGGAGAAAAACAACATAATGAGAGGCCCTGAGGATGGCAATGGATCAAATATGATTTCTCATATAGAGCTGAACCAAAATAGAAGAAAACTGAACATATGATATAGCTGGCATGGTCACATTAAAGTGGAACTAAATTCTCTCCATCAACATTGACTATTTTCAATCCTACTAGCATTAGTAAATAGATCAGAAGTTACAGTATATTATATTCACTTGTTTTAAACTTTTTTCAGTTACTTTCTTTCTTTTGGCCTAGGCATACATCCCAGGAATCCTCATAGGCATTTTTTTTCTTTCATCTGGGGAAGAGGAGGAGGGATTTCTCAGCCAAGTACACCCTCCTGCCTGCATGCCTGATCTTGTAAAAGTGTACAACAGCCCATGTACATTGTGCTGCATATACACAAGATTTTCTAGGGTGTTATCACAGTAAGGGCAGATGGATTCCAGGAAGTAAATGCTACATGAATTATCTGCCCTTACTCAAGATGGCTGCGGCTAGAAATGCAGAGGGGGTGTTTTCAAAAAGTGATTTCTCAACAAAATAATGCATGCAGATAGGGAAAGGTGGGTGGAATTGCTTTGAATATCAAAAATGAATTAAATAGCATGTTTCAGTTTGTGGTTCTCAGATACAGTTTAGTTCCACTTTAAGTAGCCTATGATGCTAAGAAAACCTGATTGGTTGCTATTTCTGTAGTAATATTGTTGACTATTTTACTCACTCATTAATCAGATGAATTGCATATAACTCCTGAAACTGGATAACAAAAAGCAAGAACCAATGGTACCATTTATTGAAAAAGGAATAGACAAATATACTCACAAACATTGCAACAGAAGAAAGTCCAACCAAAGTCTGTGGCCCCGGATTGCCACAAATGACATCCATTTAAAAAAATTACATTTGTAGAAGACGACGCCTTTTGAGGGTGTCCCCATTTCCTCAGAGCTCTGAATAGAGATTATCTATTGCTATTTTTATCCACCATATGTATTACACTTAAGCGAAGATAAGTTTCTTGTATAACTCCTGGCATTCTCAAATCAACAATATGGTAAGGCTTAAAGTGGTATTAAACCGAAACCAAAAATAAAATATATTGTAGATTATATTGCAGCATTGTCAGTATTGCAGCATCGTCAGCCTGGAAGGGGAAGGGGAGGAGGAAGGTAGAGTTAAACGTGTTAGCAAATTTAAATACACTAATTAAAGTCAAACTCCAGCACACACTTTAATATGGTTTGTCTCATCCATGTAAACTGACACATTCTGCTGGAGAGCTTAAGGGTTTTAAAAACAACAGGCCTGCTGGTTGAATAACCAGATGAAAATAGAAGAACGGCTAAAAAAGCAAATAGTAGAGCCATCACATCCTAGAGTTGGTATGCTGCAATATAATAAATGTTTGCCTTTAGGTTTAATATTGCTTTAATAAGGAAATTCACATGTTAGGCACAGGTTTCCTATAGTGTTTTTTCCTCTGATGGAGGTCTGGTTGGCGCTATAAGTAGGCCCTAATCCCTTTACAAACAAACTAGAGTACTGGACATGTTTTTGTATTCTGTGTGCATAATCAAAGTCAAATCAAACTTCAAGGCCAAATTCCAATGATGTGCTCACCTAGGGCTCTTTTATTATGAACTTACAGTTTGCAGAAATCTTTCCAGAACATTTTAATGCAAAAAATACACAATAGTGAGAGGAAATGTCTTTTGTTGTACGTTTGGATGCTCACATAAATGTGTTAACCAGTTTATTTCCAGCCAGTAAAAACAAAAGCTAGTATTGCGACAGGAAGATTGTGTGACAGGTGCATAAAATTTCAGTTTTTTAGAGCAGTGCCAATTCTTGCCCTCATCAAAAGTAACTGTAAGGGGTTACAGTGCAGAGGCACCAACACACAATGCTCCTTTTTTCAACACGCTGTATGACAGGTGCATATAATTAACATTTTAGAGCAGGGTCCAATCCTGCACTCATCAAGAATAACTCTGAAGAGTTACTGTGTGAAGGAACAGCCAACTGTTTGCCTGCCAAACACCCCACAATGCACTACGCTCTCGCAGTGCACATTCCCCACCCCACACTATATAAGACAGAGGGGAGAATACTCTCAGCCCAAAAAAATACATAGATAAATAATAATGTTTAAAAAAAATATTTAAAAAAATACATTTAAAAAAAACCAACGTTGGGTCCCCCAATCCATACCAAGCCCTTTAGGTCTGGTAGGTAGGTTAAGAGTAGAGATGAGCGAATCGAACCAGGCGAAGTGGAATTCGTTTCGAATTTCAGGAAAAATTCGATTCGCGTCGAATCCGAATATTTGCATAATTCGGATGCGCGAATCGGATTTTTCCCGATCAGCCGGCAAAAGTGTCCCTGCAGAGAGCTCCGCTATTTCTGACAGTTCCTTCACATGTACAGCGGTTGAAACATTGTATCTATTTGTTTCCATTTAGGATACAGATGTTTTTATTCGGAAATAAATAGATACAATGTTTCAACCGCTGTCAACCGCTGGAACTGTCAGAGAACTGTCAGAAATAGCGGAGCTCTCTGCAGATACACTTTTTGCTGTACTGGAATACTTCTTCTTTTCATTCTTCTTTTCATTCTTCTCATTCTTCTTTTTATTCTTCTTTTCATTCTTCTTCTCATTCTTCTTTTCATTCTTCTTCTTCTTCTTTTCATTCTTCTTTTCATTCTTCTCATTCTTCTTTTCTTCTTCATGAAAAGAAGAATGAGAAGAAGAATGAAAAGAAGAATGAAAAGAAGAATGAAAAGAAGAATGAAAAGAAGAATGAGAAGAATGAAAAGAAGAATGAAAAGAAGAAGAAGAATGAAAAGAAGAATGAGAAGAATGAAAAGAAGAATGAGAAGAAGAATGAGAAGAATGAAAAGAAGAATGAGAAGAATGAAAAGAAGAATGAAAAGAAGAAGAAGAAGAATGAAAAGAAGAAGAAGAATGAAAAGAAGAATGAAAAGAAGAAGAAGAAGAATCTTTTCATTCTTCTTTTCATTCTTCTTCTTCTTTTCATTCTTCTTCTTCTTTTCATTCTTCTTTTCATTCTTCTCATTCTTCTTTTCATTCTTCTTCTTCTTTTCATTCTTCTCATTCTTCTTTTCATTCTTCTTCTTCTTTCCATTCTTCTTTTCATTCTTCTTCTTCTTCTTTTCATTCTTCTTCTTCTTCTTTTCATTCTTCTTCTTCTTTTCATTCTTCTCATTCTTCTTTTCATTCTTCTTTTCATTCTTCTTCTCATTCTTCTTTTCATTCTTCTTCTTTTCATTCTTCTTTTCATTCTTCTCATTCTTCTTTTCTTCTTCATGAAAAGAAGAATGAGAAGAAGAATGAAAAGAAGAATGAAAAGAAGAAGAAGAATGAAAAGAAGAATGAGAAGAAGAATGAAAAGAAGAATGAAAAGAAGAATGAGAAGAATGAAAAGAAGAATGAAAAGAAGAAGAATGAAAAGAAGAATGAGAAGAAGAATGAAAAGAAGAATGAGAAGAAGAATGAGAAGAATGAAAAGAAGAATGAAAAGAAGAAGAATGAAAAGAAGAAGAAGAATGAAAAGAAGAATGAAAAGAAGAAGAAGAATCTTTTCATTCTTCTCATTCTTCTTTTCATTCTTTTTCTTCTTCTTTTCATTCTTCTTCTTCTTCTTTTCATTCTTCTTCTTCTTTTCATTCTTCTTCTTCTTCTTTTCATTCTTCTTCTTTTCATTCTTCTTTTCATTCTTCTTCTTCTTCTTTTCATTCTTCTTCTTTTCATTCTTCTTCTTCTTCTTTTCATTCTTCTTATCATTCTTCTCATTCTTCTTTTCATTCTTCTTCTTCTTCTTTTCTTCTTCATGAAAAGAAGAATGAGAAGAAGAATGAAAAGAAGAATGAAAAGAAGAAGAATGAAAAGAAGAATGAGAAGAAGAATGAAAAGAGAATGAAAAGAAGAATGAGAAGAATGAAAAGAAGAATGAAAAGAAGAAGAAGAATGAAAAGAAGAATGAGAAGAATGAAAAGAAGAATGAGAAGAATGAAAAGAAGAAGAAGAATGAAAAGAAGAAGAAGAATGAATGAAAAGAAGAATGAAAAGAAGAAGAATGAAAAGAAGAATGAGAAGATGAATGAAAAGAAGAATGAAAAGAAGAATGAGAAGAATGAAAAGAAGAATGAAAAGAAGAAGAAGAAGAAGAATGAAAAGAAGAATGAGAAGAAGAATGAGAAGAAGAATGAGAAGAATGAAAAGAAGAATGAGATGAAAAGAAGAATGAAAAGAAGAAGAAGAAGAATGAAAAGAAGAAGAAGAATGAAAAGAAGAAGAAGAAGAATCTTTTCATTCTTCTCATTCTTCTTTTCATTCTTCTTCTTCTTTTCATTCTTCTTCTTCTTTTCATTCTTCTTTTCATCCTACTTCTTCTTCTTCTTCTTCATCCTCATCCTCTTCTTCTTCTTCTGAGGATGAGGATGAAGAAGAAGAAGAAGAAGTAGGATGAAAATAAGAAGAATTCCAAGCCGGCAAAAAGTGTATCTGCAGAGCTCCTCTATTCTGCAGATACACTTAGAGGAGCTCTGCAGATACACTTTTTGCCGGTTTGGAATTCTTCTTATTTTCATCCTACTTCTTCTTCTTCTTCTTCTTCATCCTCATCCTCGGAAGAAGAAGAAGAGGATGAGGATGAAGAAGAAGAAGAAGAAGTAGGATGAAAATAAGAAGAATTCCAAGCCGGCAAAAAGTGTATCTGCAGAGCTCCTCTATTTCTGACAGTTCTCTGACATAGAACTGTCAGAAATAGAGGAGCTCTGCAGATACAGTTTTTGCCGGCTTGGAATTCTTCTTATTTTCATCCTACTTCTTCTTCTTCATCCTCATCCTCTTCTTCTTCTTCTGAGGATGAGGATGAAGAAGAAGAAGTAGGATGAAAATAAGAAGAATTCCAAGCCGGCAAAAAGTGTATCTGCAGAGCTCCTCTAAGTGTATCTGCAGAATAGAGGAGCTCTGCAGATACACTTTTTGCCGGCTTGGAATTCTTCTTATTTTCATCCTACTTCTTCTTCTTCTTCTTCTTCTTCATCCTCATCCTCAGAAGAAGAAGAAGAGGATGAGGATGAAGAAGAAGAAGAAGAAGAAGAAGAAGTAGGATGAAAATAAGAAGAATTCCAAGCCGGCAAAAAGTGTATCTGCAGAGCTCCTCTAAGTGTATCTGCAGAATAGAGGAGCTCTGCAGATACACTTTTTGCCGGCTTGGAATTCTTCTTATTTTCATCCTACTTCTTCTTCTTCTTCTTCATCCTCATCCTCATCCTCTTCTTCTGAGGATGAGGATGAGGATGAAGAAGAAGAAGAAGAAGAAGTAGGATGAAAATAAGAAGAATTCCAAGCCGGCAAAAAGTGTATCTGCAGAGCTCCGCTAAGTGTATCTGCAGAGCTCCGCTAAGTGTATCTGCAGAGCTCAGCGGTTGAAACATTGTATCTATTTGTTTCCATTTATGGAAACAAATAGATACAATGTTTCAACCGCTGTATGGAGTGAATGTCAGAGAACTGTCAGAAATAGGCTATTTCTGACAGTTCTCTGACATTCAATACTCCATACAGCGGTTGAGGAGTGAATGTCAGAGAACTGTCAGAAATAGCCTATTTCTGACAGTTCTCTGACATTCACTCCATACAGCGGTTGAAACATTGTATCTATTTGTTTCCATTTATGGAAACAAATAGATACAATGTTTCAACCGATGTATGGAGTGAATGTCAGAGAACTGTCAGAAATAGCGGAGCTCTGCAGATACACTTAGCGGAGCTCTGCAGATACACTTTTTGCCGGCTTGGAATTCTTCTTATTTTCATCCTACTTCTTCTTCTTCATCCTCATCCTCATCCTCTTCTTCTGAGGATGAGGATGAAGAAGAAGAAGTAGGATGAAAATAAGAAGAATTCCAAGCCGGCAAAAAGTGTATCTGCAGAGCTCCTCTAAGTGTATCTGCAGAATAGAGGAGCTCTGCAGATACACTTTTTGCCGGCTTGGAATTCTTCTTATTTTCATCCTACTTCTTCTTCTTCTTCCTCTTCATCCTCATCCTCTTCTTCTTCTGAGGATGAGGATGAGGATGAAGAAGAAGAAGAAGAAGAAGTAGGATGAAAATAAGAAGAATTCCAAGCCGGCAAAAAGTGTATCTGCAGAGCTCCGCTAAGTGTATCTGCAGAGCTCCGCTAAGTGTATCTGCAGAGCTCAGCGGTTGAAACATTGTATCTATTTGTTTCCATTTATGGAAACAAATAGATACAATGTTTCAACCGCTGTAAATGTGAATGTCAGAGAACTGTCAGAAATAGAGGAGCTCTGCAGATACACTTAGCGGAGCTCTGCAGATACACTTTTTGCCGGTTTGGAATTCTTCTTATTTTCATCCTACTTCTTCTTCTTCTTCTTCATCCTCATCCTCAGAAGAAGAAGAAGAGGATGAGGATGAGGATGAAGAAGAAGAAGAAGAAGAAGAAGTAGGATGAAAATAAGAAGAATTCCAAGCCGGCAAAAAGTGTATCTGCAGAGCTCCACTAAGTGTATCTGCAGAGCTCCGCTAAGAAATAGCGGAGCTCTGCAGATACACTTTTTGCCGGCTTGGAATTCTTCTTCTTCTCATCCTTCTCCTTCTTCTCATCCTTCTTCTTCTTCTCATCCTTCTTCTTCTTCTCATCCTTCTCCTTCTTCTCATCCTTCTTCTTCTTCTCATCCTTCTTCTTCTCATCCTTCTCCTTCTTCTCATCCTTCTTCTCATCCTTCTCCTTCTTCTCATCCTTCTTCTCATCCTTCTCCTTCTTCTCATCCTTCTCCTTCTTCTCATCCTTCTCCTTCTTCTCATCCTTCTCCTTCTCCTTCTTCTCATCCTTCTCCTTCTCCTTCTCCTTCTTCTCATCCTTCTCCTTCTCCTTCTTCTCATCCTTCTCCTTCTTCTCATCCTTCTCCTTCCCCTTCTCCTTCTTCTCATCCTTCTCCTTCTTCTCATCCTTCTCCTTCTTCTCATCCTTCTCCTTCTCCTTCTTCTCATCCTTCTCCTTCTCCTTCTCCTTCCTCATCTCCAAGGGCATTTAAATTAAAGGTACAGTGTTCTGCACTAATTTAAAGGCTCTCTGAAGCCTAGAAACTCTTTTTATAAGTTAAATTCGTAGCGAATAAATTTGCATCGAAACGAATTTCTTCCTCAAATTCGGCGAATCAGCCGAATCGAATTTTTGAATAATTCGCTCATCTCTAGTTAAGAGGGACCCCACAGTATTTTTTTTTCTTTAAAGTGCGCAGGATTCTCCCTAAAAGCCATATCAGGCCTTTGAATCCTGGTAGGACGTTTACGGGGGAATGTCGCCTCCCAAAAATGGGGGGAAAGAGCGTGTGGGGTTTCCCCTATCAGCCATACCAGGCCCTTTAAGCCTGGTAGGACATATAAGGGGAAACCCACCCCAAAAAAATGGGGTTGAAGCGTAGGGTCCCTCTTAAATTCCTACCAGACCCTTGATCTGCGTACAGGCCTGGCAGGCCAGGAAAGGGGGGGGTGGGAACGAACGAGCACCCCACCTGCAGCTTAACAGGCCATGTGCTCTCGGCATTGGGACGGTGTCTCTTCCCCACAACCCTTTCCCAGTGGTTGTGGGGGTCTGCGGGCAGGGGGGTCATTAGCATCAGGGTACCCCTTTAACCACTTGCCCTCCAGAGGATTTACACCCTTTCCTGACCAGGCCATTTTGTGCGATACAGCGCTGCATTACTTTAACTGACAATTGTGCGGTCATACAACACTGCACATACATTATTTATGTTTTTTTCCCACAAATAGAGATTTCTTTCAGTGGTGTTTGATCACCTCTGCATTTTTTATTTTTTGCGCTATTAACAAAAAAAGACCGACAGTTTTGAACAAAATTTTTTCGTACTTTTTGCTATAAAACATACCCAGTAAAAAAAATTAAAAAATCTAATTTCGTCATAAATTTAGGCCAAAATGTATTCTGCTACATGTCTTTGCTAAAAAAAATCCCAATACGTGTAAATTAATTGGTTTACGTGAAGGTTATAGTGTCTACAAATGGAGGTATATACTGTATACAGTATACTGGAATTTATTTGTGTGTGTGCTGTTTTAGTGTGTTTGCTGTGTGTTGTACTAGGGAAACATACTGCTGTGCATGTCTCGCCTCTCGTACAGCTCTGGTTTAAGGGCCACTAAAGGTGGAACAGCAACCACTAGAGCACAGCGGGGTATGAGTGCCTGTTTAGTCCTGTAGTCTGTGCAGGAATTGCTGGCATTTTGCTGGGAGACGGGATGGCTGGGCCTGCTGGCGGCAGAGCAGGCTGGCAGCAGAACAGGCAGGCAGGCAATGAAGCAGGCTGGTAGCAGACTGAATGCAGGGTCAGACAAGCTGGGTCGGTAACAGATAAGCGGATCAGACATGAACGGCAGGCAGAAGAATAGTCAGGTCACAAGCCAGGGTCAGTGTTGGTGGGAGCAGATCAGGCAAAGTCAGAAGGCAGAGTCCAAGAAACAAGCTGGGGTCAATCACAGGTATTCACTCACAGGCAGGGGCGGACTGAAAACTCATGGGGCCCCCGGGCAATAGGGTATCATGGGGCCCCTGTGTCCCTGCCTAAACTCAAAAAAGCCTATGATAAAGGTACCAGGGACATCTCATGGGGCCCCCTACTGACCCCAGACCCTCGGCAGTGCCCGAGTTTCCAAATGGTCAGTCCGCCCCTGCTCACAGGAACAGGATCAGGCACAGGAATACAGGAGGGGGAGCTGCAGATCAGACAGCACAGGCTAATAGTGCTGCAGGGTTTAAATAGTCTGATTGGCGCCAACATTAGCAACGGGCTGTCGCATGTGCGCATGCGTGAATGCAAATGCACATGACTATGTGCAGCAGAACGGGCCCTCGCACTTCTGCGCCTGTGCCACTTTACACTATGGCGAGCATCTTCCTGACATTACCTCCTCCCTATGGGCAGCCTCTGGATGCCCAGCTGGCCTCCTTTTTCCAGGTGGACGTGGAAGAAGGCACGAATGAGTCCTTTAGCATGGACATTCTGTGTGGGCTCCCAGGAGTTTTCTTCAGGACCATATCCTTTCCACTTGATCAGGTACTGCAACTGGTTCCTTCTTTTCCTGCAATCTACAATAGCTTCCACCTCATATTCTTCATCTCCATTTACAAGCACTGGCTCAGCAGGACCAGACCCCCTATCAGGAAAGGGATCCGTTAGCACAGGCTTTAGGAGCCAAACATGAAATACTGGATGGATCTTAAATGATTCTGGTAAAGATAGTTCATAGGATACCTTGCTAAGTTGCCTCTTTACTGGGAATGGCCCCAAAAATGTAGGTGCGAGTTTCCTTGAAGGGCATGCCAGCTTAAGGTTTGCCGTGGATAGCCACACTTAATCGCCCACCTGAAGAGTCAATTCCCCCCTTCTCTTCCTGTCAAATGCCTTCTTATTATCAGCCTGTGCTTTAGCCATCGCTTTTTGTAACAATTTATTGTTAAGGTTCAGAAAGTGCACCATGCTCTGAACAGCAGGAACTGTTGGTTCTGGAATAAATTCAGGCAGAAAGGAAGGATGGCAAAGAATGGGGATTGTTCTGTGGCTGAATGGCTGGCGTTATTATAAGTGAATTCAGCCAACGGCAATAATGATACCCAGTCGTCCTAAACAAACGATGTAAAGCATCGAAGGTATTGTTCAAGTGTCTGATTAGTCCTTTCTGTTTGCCCGTTAGTTTGGGGGTGGTAAGCTGAAGACATGGACAACTCAATATTCAACACTTCACATAACGCCCTCCAAAAGCGAGAAGTGAATTGGACCCCCTGATCAGAGACAATGTTTGCAGGGACCCCGTGCAGCCTCACAATTTCCTTGACAAACACCCGGGCCGTTTCCATGACAGAAGGTGTATTCCTTAAGGGCAAAAAATTGGCTATCTTGGACAGTCGGTCTACCACCACAAAAATTGCCGTATATCCTTCAGAAGGTGGACGTTTTACTATGAAATCCATAGATATCATTTTCCATGGCCTATTGAGAACTGGCAGGGGTTTGAGTAGACCCCAAGCTCTGCTTCTTGCAGTCTTACTCCGGGTACAGATAGTACATGAGTTGATGTATTTTTTACAGAATGCCTCCAGATCTGGCCACCAGAATGTACGTCGTACCAAATCAAGAGTCTTGTGGACACCAAAGTGGCCTGCCAGGGGATGATCATGACAAAGCTTCAGAACAGACACTCGGTTACTTTCTGGCACAAAGATCTTGTCCTTCCACCATAGCAAACCTTCCTTAGGAACTAGTGTAATTGCAGAGGGGTAGGAGCAGGGGCGGACTGACCATTAGAGCACTCGGGCATTGCCCGAGGGCCCGGGGTCAGTAGGGGGCCCCATAAAATGCCCCTGCTACCTTTTTATAGTTGTTTTGAGTGTGGGCAAGGACACAGGGACCCCATGATATCCAATTGCCGGGGGCCCCATGAGTTGTCAGTCCGTCCCTGGGTAGGAGACCCCCACAGAAGCTTGTTTAATTTGTGACAGAAGGTCAGTTTGTAATAACAAAAAATTACCTGCAGGCAGGATGGTGTCTGGCACAGGAGGTTCTCTGGGGTCATCAAACATATGAGACAGAGCATCAGGTTTAGTATTCTTTGATCCAGGTTGGTAAGTGATGTGGAATGCGAACCTCGAGAAGAACAGTGCCCATCGAGCTTGCCGTGGCTTCAGATGCTTAGCAGATCTTAAATACTCGAGGTTCTTATGATCTGTATAGATCAGTATAGGATGTGCTGCTCCTTTCAACAGGTACCTCCATTCTTCCAAGGCAGCTTTGAAGTTTTTTGTTTATAGCGCCAAAAATAAAAAGCGCATAGGTGATGAAATACCACCAAAAGAAAGCTCTATTTGTGTGAAAAAAAGAAAATACATTTCATTTATGTACCATATTGCATGACCGCGCAATTGTCAGTTAAACTAGTGCAGTGCTGTATAGCAAAAAAATGGCGTAAATTGCAGTATCTATACCATAGTTTGTAGACACTAGAACTTTCACACAAAGCAATCAATATACACTTTTTGGGATTTTTTTAGCCAAAAACATGTAGCAGAGTACATTTTGGCCTAAATTTATGACGAAATTTTAGTTTTTTTGGATATTTTTTATAACAGAATTGAGAAAATATCATTTAAAAAAAAAAATAAAAAAAAATTCTCAAAATATTTTTGTTTTTAGCGCCAAAAATAAAAAGCACACTTTTGATAAAATACCACCAAAAGAAAGCTCTATTTGTGTGAAAAAAAGGACATACATATCATTTATGTACCTTATTGCATGACCGCGCAATTGTCAGTTAAACTAGTGCAGTGCTGTATAGCAAAAAAAATGGCGTAAATTGCAATATCTATACCAAAGTTTGTAATTGCTATAACTTTCACACAAAGCAATCAATATACACTTATTGGGATTTTTTTTTACCAAAAACATGTAGCAGAATACATTTTGGCCTAAATTTATAACTAACTTTGAGTTTACTATATATTTTTTACAGCCAAAAGTAAAAAATATCGTTTTTCATCAAAATGTTCATTTTTTTTGTTTATAGCGCGAAAAATAAAAAGCGCACAGGTGATCAAATACCGCCAAAAGAAAGCTCTATTTATGTGAAAAAAAGAACATAAATTCCATTTGGGTACAGCATTTTATGACCGCGCAATTATCAGTTGAATTAGTGCAGCGCCGAGTAGCAAAAAGAGGCCTGGCCATTAAGGGGGGTAAATCCTCAGGAGGGCAAGTGGTTAATTAAAAAAAAACCTAAACGAAAAAAAAAAATGGTTCCATTGTTGTAATTCATCATCATTCATGGTGTCCAACTTTGTCCCGACGACGACTTGCCGAAATAAAAAAGAAAAACCCGATGCCCGCCGACCCATCCGCAGCCACCAAGCACTCGCCGCAATCTGACATCAAACAAAATTGAAAAGGTGAATATATAATTAAATTAGAATTATTTAGCATTTATTTTGATTGAGAGAAATGTTTGCCACGTGGTTATATATTGATTGATTGATGCATTCATTGATACTGCCAAGGCTAATGTTGTTGTTGTTGTGATGTCGCAGTGTTTAGGGGATGTATAATGAGAACAGCTGTGATGACTAGGGCATATGATTGACATCTTGGCATATCTGCTACCCTATAGCTACAAAGTGTTATTAATGGCAGAATACATTGGACAGTTATCATCAAACATCTGTGATATGCATTTTACTCTTTCTTTCTTCCAGAATATGCTGGTGTGGTTTACTGTTGATTTTTTTAAGTGTTTGAATAATTGTTTCACACTTGCCTGAAGTGACAGAGGTGTCACTAAGGAACAAAGACATCTATGGGTGTTCAGCAAACAAAATAGGTCCTTCATACATTGCACTTTCTTTGCCAACTCACGCCATCCGGTGGTTAAACAAGGGGCTTTTTTCATTGTGCAGTACAATATGAGTGCTCCTTTCATGGAGTGACAGCACTTACTGTATTATGGACTAGCACTGCACAAATAATGTAATTTATAAGTGCTATAGTCAGTGTCAATCTTATACAATGCTCATTGTGTGCAGTAAATCCATGCATGCATTGTTTTATGTATTAATTAAACCTCTAGTCTTCATTACTTGAATCAAAGTCAAAGAAGACATCCTTTTACTATAGTCAGAGTGATTTGCTGTAATGCTTTGGAAATAAATAAAATACTGGAACATTGCATAAATTACATTAGATTTAAAGTTCCTGCATTCATGGCTTCATCTCATAATCTGTTCCTTCCACCGTCTTTTCTGACTGCATAATTCTTAAAGCAAATATTTTGTTTAATTAAACTGCAGCAGGAAACAGCACCAAAAGGCACTGTTAGATGCTAATTCCTCTGGTGTATTTCCATGCACTCTGTATAGCTGAAGGTACTGTATCTATCTGGAAGGGAAAAAAAATCTAACATATTTCATCTCGGAATCTTCCCTGGCGGCTTTATTCCATCCCCCCCTCTCTGCATTTTCTAGATTGGCATGATGATTGTACTTTTCTGATGAAAATCCTCTATCAGTCACAACTGTTACTTCTCTCGCTAGAAAGAAATCGCAGATGTTGCTTGCATGGTACAAATTCTCCTGTTCCCTCTCATTTGACCAGCCGTGCATCTGTTCTCAGTGATATCATTAGCACACGGTAGACACATTTTCAAGTGTATCAGCAGCTTTACTGTATGACACCTAGCCCTGCGTGGAAACAGCATATTTTTCATAATCACTCCAAGCTGTGGTTCCTTTTAGGTTATTTATTTATTTTCATAGATGGATGAAAATGAAGCGTTAGCTGGTTTAAGATGGTTAGGATCTTGTAAAAAAAAAAAAAAAAAGATATAGCACTTGCGGACAGTAATGTATGCATTGTAATGTTGTTATATTGCATATTAACAGTACTTAACAAATCTGTATTTCAAACAAAATATACCTTCTCTTCTGTTATTATTTACTTAGTGACCGCCTGCCACAGATTTACTGCAGCAGAGTGGTCCCACTGTGCTGGATCACATACATGTACGTAATCCAGCATTTCCAGGTAGGGGAGAGCATGTGCCCGCCGCCCTCGCACTGCTGTGCTTTGCTACAGCACAAGCTGATCAGCGGGTCCCAGCCAATGATTTATGGCCAGGAACCGCTGATCGGCTGAGCGAATGACAGAAGAGAGAGAGCCCTGTGTTGGGAGAAGATATGGGGCATTCGACAGACTACAGCAATGTGGCTTTTTTTTTTAACCAATTCAGTACTGGGCAATTTTACACCTTCCTGCCCAGGCCAGTTTTCAGGTTTCAGCGCTCTCACACTTTGAATGACAATTGCGTGGTCATACAACATTGTACCCAAACTAAAATTTTATCATTTTCTTCACACAACTAGAGCTTTCTTTTGGTGGTATTTAATCGCTGCTGGGGTTTTTATTTTTTGCTAAATTAACAAAAAAATCCAAAAATTTTGAAAAAAAACACGTTTTTCTTTGTTTCTGTTATAAAAGTTCACAAATAAATAATTGTTCTTCATAAATTTAGGCCGAGACGTATTCTGCTACATGTCGTTGGTGAAATAACCCAAATTAGGATGTATTTTTTAGTTTGTAGGAAAGTTATAGAGTTCACAAACTATGGTATAGATCTGAATATTGATCAATCCTGAAGTACTGACAGCCAATCTAATTTCTTGAGGTCCAAGAATGTCAGAACAGTACAGATATCCCCCAAATGACCCCTTTTTGCAAAGTAGACAGTCCGACGTACTTCATAAGAGGCATGGCAAGTTTTTTGAAGTTGTATGTTTTTTGTCATAATTTTTCGGAAAATTAAAAAATTAAAAAAATTAGTTTCACTATTTTTTTTTTTACATATTGTCACCAGTGCAGTACAGCGTCATCATATAACTGGCATGGCGGCAATCAGGGACACTGACTGGTGACAGTATGGAAAAAATATATATATATGTTTTTTTTATTATTATTTTTTTATTTTTTATTAATTTTTTTTTCTTTTTTTTAAGATTTTTTTTTCATATTTCACTATGTCCAAAGTAGTACAATGTTACCATAGTAACATTGTACTACTTTGGGGAAGTGATCAGTATTTTTTTTTTTTTTTTTACACAATTTGCTTATAGCAAAGAATTACTTTGCTATAAGCAAGCATTTACCTGAATGACATCGATTCATTCAGGGTTTTTTTTTTGTGCTTAGCTGTGATTTGGCCACAGCTAATCACATGACATGTGCATGTGATTAGCTGTGACCATTCACAGCTAGACACTAGTATACAATGGATGGGATGAATGAAGCCATCCATTGTATACAACTGTCATGTGACCTGCTTTGATTGGTCAACAGGGGGCCGATACTCAGATCTGTCATCGGCCGTGTCCGAGGTACATGGCCGGTGACAGATCGCGCCGCTGCGTGGCTCTGCAGGAGCGCAATCTGCACATGTGCGGGAGGATGCCATATGGCGTCCACCCAGAACGCTGATGACATTTGCCGGCCGCCATTCGGCCATAGGGTGGGCGGCAAATGGTTAAACACTGTAAAAACAGTCACATTGCTTAGTAAAAGCAGCACACTTTACACGTTAGGCACACAAGTGAACCTTTCTTTTCCCCTAGATGCTAACCCCTTCCCAGCCAGTGTTATTAGTACTGTGACAGTGTATAGTATTAGCACAGGTCACTGTGTTAGCATCACTGGTGATATCAGTGTCCAATAGCCACTTCCTACTAAGTGTCAGTTAGTGTCAGATTGCCTACTGCACTATCACAGTCCCAGCATAAGTCACCAATTGCCGCCATTACTAGTATAAAATAAATAAGCAAATAAATAAATAAAAATTCCAGTATATACTGTATGCCATCTTTTGTAGGTGCTATAACTTTCACGCAAACAAATTAATATATGCTTATTGGAATTTATTTTACCAAAGACATGTAGGAGAATACATTTTTAAATACATTTATGAAGAAATTTGATTTTGTACATTTTTTTTGGATATGTTTTACAGCAGAAAGTAAAAAATATGCTTTTTTATTGGTCTTTTTTGTTTATATATTGAAAAATAAAAAAACCCAGTGGTGATCAAATACCACCAAAAAAAGCTCTATTTGTGTGAAAAAAAATTATATAAATGTAATTTGGGTACGGGTTGCCTGGTCATGAAGGGGGTAAAACCTTCTTTTAATGCTACCCAAAAACACTGTACCAGTGCTATAGTCAGACATTTCACAAGCTCCATAAAGAACAGAGGGAGGATTTTAAAGAAGTATTTCTTGAGCCTTGAGCTACATAACCACAGTATCTATGCTTACTACATCTCTAAATATATTTTTACTTCCAAGGCAGGTTTTAATTTAATTGGTAGCTGTGGCTTTTTATATCAGACCTGCTCTTTTTGAGAGGCAGCAAGGAGGGTGTTTCAGAATTAGAAGCATGCCTATGCCAGGGTACCCCAGATTTTGGACAAAATGGAACACGGTGAGCAGTGATGCTTAGTTAAAAACTAAAGTGCTGAGCAGCTTGATTGTGCTTCCTATAAGTATATATGCAGTATGTATTTTCCTATAATAGCAGTCCTTCGGTACATAAACTGGACAGGGTAACATATTAAGCCAAAATATGGTTAACATAAAAATACAGGCGAAACTCAAAAAATTAGAATATCGTGCAAAAGTTCATTTATTTCAATAATGCAACTTAAAAGGTGAAACGAATATAAGAGATAGACTCATTACATGCAAAGCAAGATAGTTCAAGCCGTGATTTGTCATAATTGTGATGATTATGGCTTGCAGCTCATGAAAACCCCAAATCCACAATCTCAGAAAATTAGAATATTGTGAAAAGGTGCAATATTCTCGGCTCAAAGTGTCCCACTCTAATCAGCTAATTAAGCCATAACACCTGCAAAGGGTTCCTGAGCCTTTAAATGGTCTCTCAGTCTGGTTCAGTAGGAATCACAATCATGGGAAAGACTGCTGACCTGACAGTTGTGCAGAAAACCATCATTGACACCCTCCATAAGGAGGGAAAGCCTCAAAAGGTAATTGCAAAAGAAGTTGGATGTTCCCAAAGTGCTGTATCAAAGCACATTAATAGAAAGTTATGTGGAAGGGAAACGTGTGGAAGAAAAAGGTGCACAAGCAGCAGGGATGACCGCAGCCTGGAGAGGATTGTCAGGAAAAGGCCATTTAAAAGTGTTGGGGGCTTTCACAAGGAGTGGACTGAGGCTGGAGTCAGTGCATCAAGAGCCACCACACACAGACGGATCCTGGACATGGGCTTCAAATGTCGTATTCCTCTTGTCAAGCCGCTCCTGAACAACAAACAACATCAGAAGCGTCTTACCTGGGCTAAAGAAAAACAGACCTGGTCTGTTGCTCAGTGGTCCAAAGTCCTCTTTTCTGATGAGAGCAACTTTTGCATCTCATTTGGAAACCAAGGACCCAGAGTATGGAGGAAGAATGGAGGGGCATACACTGCAAGATGCTTGAAGTCCAGTGTGAAGTTTCCACAGTCTGTGTTGATTTGGGGAGCCATGTCATCTGCTGGTGTTGGTCCACTGTGCTTCATTAAGTCCAGGGTCAACACAGCCATCTACCAGGAGATTTTGGAGCACTTCATGCTTCCTTCCGCAGACAAGCTTTATGGGGATGCTGGCTTCATTTTCCAGCAGGACTTGGCACCTGCCCACACTGCCAAAAGCACCAAAACCTGGTTCAATGACCGTGGGATTACTGTGCTTGATTGGCCAGCAAACTTGCCTGACCTGAAACCCATAGAGAATCTATGGGGCATTGCCAAGAAAAAGATGAGAGACATGAGACCGAACAATGCAGAAGAGCTGAAGGCCGCTATTGAAGCATCCTGGTCTTCCATAACACCTCACAGTGCCACAGGCTGATAGCTTCCATGCCACGCCGCATTGAGGCAGTAATTGCTGCAAAAGGGCCCCAAACCAAGTACGGAGTACATATGCATGCTTATACTTTTCAGAGGTCTATGTACAATCCTTGTTTTATTGATTGCATGTAATTTTCTAATTTTCTGAGATTGTGGATTTGGGGTTTTCATGAGCTGTAAGCCATAATCATCACAATTATGACAAATCACGACTTGAACTATCTTGCTTTGTATGTAATGAGTCTATCTCACATATTAGTTTCACCCTTTAAGTTGCATTACTGAAATAAATTAACTTTTGCACGATATTCTAATTTTTCGAGTTTCACCTGTATATGTGTGGTTTTTTTTACAAGAGCTAAATTGAGTGTTATATAGTATTGTTTTTCTTTATATTTCCCCTATTCTAATTCCACAAAAATAGACAATTTCATTGATGAATAGGGTTGTGTAAACATTTTTTTTCATTAAAACAGCAGTTTCCTTGAGATTTCCTTAAACTGGCCTCTAATTTTGCCATGCAGCACTGCTTAGTGGAAACATGGTACCCTTTAAAGCTAGGAGTCTTCTGTGCCCCTGGATGTGATATCCAGGTGCTGTGTAAAACAGCTCACCACTGGTAATGATTGGCTTTGTTGATCAACAAGGAATGTATACCTATGTCAGCCCTAATATGGAAATCACATGACTTTGTGGTAAACAAAACCAGCCCTTGTGATGACACTTGCCCAATCTAGTCAGTTTGGAAAACATTGGGTAATAATTGCATGTCTTAGTATTCCCATTAAATATTGTTGACCTGCAGGTGTCAGGGAAAATAAATATCAGCTGATCCATGTGTACCCTACCCTTCTCAGCTGCATAAACAGGGATGCTTAATTAAAGTGTCTAAGGGATGCCCTGAGTCTGCCTGTGAAGTGGCACATCTGTATGTAAGCCAGGGATCTCCTTCATCTATACCAGACCCTTATCCTATATGAGGGTCTGGTATAATATTTATTGGAGGACCCATCAAAAAAAAATGCTGTGTTCCCCATAAAAAGGACCCTTGGTGAGGGTGTATAATTGATGTCAGGGGAATAATTGGGGTCCCCCTCAAATTCCTATCAGATCTCCATCAAAGCATGGAACCTGGCAAGCCAGAAATCCAGAAACCCTGTATATCTTTCCTACCTATGTAAATGAGTAAGGGGTATATGAGCCCATACATGTAAAATTTGGGTTTAGTTTAGTCCAAACCCACAATTTATTCATAATGTCTATTGGAGCATGGCTACAGTTCATAGGAGTTTTTGTAAATGTATTCCAGTGGGTACCAAAAAATGATATGTACATTTTGCAAATACATTATTTTTTTACCTTACTAAAGAAGGCAAGTGCAATGCATTATAACCCTTTTTCTAGTATTTTGCACCCATTGCATGTGCTGTGATTTGTTAATCAAATTTGATAAAATGGCAGAGACTGCAAGGGAATTTTCACTTTGCAAGGGCATTTCTCCCTAGCTTAGCAAATAGGGTGGAATTTCACTTTGCAAAGAATACCCAGTCACGTGCAAGTATGTTTTTTGCTTCCATTGGATTAGATGATGGAAATCACCAGAGCTTTACCACTTGGTAAGGGAAAATTCCTATGCAAATTGAACAAGCTATTTGCTTTTAGTATATCAACCTCCCTGACTACTGCTGATTTCATCCATCAGTTTGTTTGCATTCTTGGTTCCATGGTTCCATGGTTGTAGTTTTTTCTTTTTTTTCTAGTTGTGCGAGTTTTTTTTAATCAAGTAATCTGGTTGTTTTAGAACACCTTGATACTCTCTGTATCAGTAAATGAGCAAGTGTATTTTTGTACCTGTGATAGTGATTATCTGGAGGTGGAAAATGACTAAATTTGGATTACTACCTTTTTAAATAATTTCTTGGAAAAGGTTGAATCATTTCCTGTTCTTCATGGATTGTTGGCAGCACAAAGGCATTTAAAAACAGCGGTGTACTTCCAACCTTTTGTACACAGTTGGCATAGTTTGATAAGTTGACATGGGGAACTTTGAGTGTCCTGCACCTAGCTCTGACCTCAAGTTTACCAAACACGTTTGACAATTGGAAGCCAGGTCTTCCTGTTCAATATCAGTGCCTGACCACACACTCTTTTGGTGGAAGGGGCAAAAATTCCTACATATACACTCCAAAATCTTGTGGTATGCCTTCCCAGATTCCCAGAGAGATGGAGGTTATTACTGGTGCAAAGAGAGCTAGAGGATGACTAAATTATAAGGCCCCTGACTTTGGAACATGATGCTCATACGTTTATATTGATGTCATGGTCAGGTATTTGCAAACCTTTGGTCACAGCATCATTTATTTGACAAAATGACTGCACTTATAACTAACTTGCTTATTAGGATAGGTTGCCTTGGCTCTCAAAGTAAAGACTGCAGTATGGTGTCTACTTTAGCTTACTCCAACTAAATACCAATGTTCTACATTACTCTTCCATTTAAACTTTACTGAACTCATTTAGCAATGCAAAATCCTCACTGCTACAGATCTCACCCTGCTGCTAAATGTTTTCCATCCCCTGGCTCTCATCACTTAATGTATTCACTGTACTGGCTAAAGGTTACTGGTCAGTAATGGAACCCCCAAAGAATGGGGGAAGGATTAGAACCCTGTTGGGATTTTCACACTATCCAGAGCTCTGTTAGATAGATTTTCCATCACTCCTGGTCCTGCTGATATTTTCCATAAAGGAATTTAGGGGAATTCTTCAACAAAAGCACAGACAAAAATAAAAAAAAAACACTTTTAACAGAGTAAGGAGGGTTTAGGACCTCTGTCAGATTTTAATTTATGTCTGGGTGTCCATTGCAGATTTGCAAAGTACACTGATTAAAAAGTTTTTCTTTTTTTTTTTTGAGCAGAGTATAGCATCAAGTCAATTAAAATTCTGGGATATTGATCTGGTCAGTTAAGTAGCAGAGGGGGTTGGTAATAAGTTTCAGCTGCTTTGGTGTTAATGAAATTAACAACAGGTGCACTAGATAGGCAACAATGAGACAACCCCCAAAACAGGAATGGTTTTACAGGTGGAGGCCACTGACATTTTTTCCCTACTCATATTTTCTAACTGTTTTTCACTAGTTTAGCATTTGGCTAGGGTCAGTGCCACTACTGGTAGCATGAGGCGATACCTAGACCCTACAGAGGTTGCACAGGCAGTCCAAGTCCTCCAGGATGGCACATCAATATGTGCCATTACCAGAAGGTTTGCTGTGTTTCCCAACACAGTCTCAAGAGCATGGAGTAGATTCCAGGAGACAGGCAGTTACTCTAGGAGAGCTGGACAGGGCTGTAGAATGGCCTTAACCCATCAGCAAGACCAGTATCTGCTCCTTTGCGCAAGGAGGTCCAGTATGAGCACTGCCAGAGCCCTACAAAATTACCTCCAGCAGGCCACTGGTGTGAATCTCTCAGACCAAACAATCAGAATCAGGCCTCTAGTGGACCCTATGCTCACTGCCTGTCACCATAGAGCTCAATTGGCATTTGTCATTGAACACCAGAATTGGTAGGTCCGCCACTGGTACCCTGTGCTTTTCACAAATGAGAGCAGGTTCACCCTGAGCACATGTGACAGATATGAAAGGGTCTAGAGAAGCCATAGAGATTGTTATGTTATGCCTGCAACATTGTTCAGCATGACTGTTTTGGTGGTGGGTCAGTTATAGTCTGGGGAGGCATATCCATGGAGGGACGCACAGGTTAGATAATGGCTGACTGGCTGACTGCCATTAGGTATCGGGATGAAATCCTTGGCCCCCATGTCAGACCCTACGCTTTTGCAGTGGGTCCTGAGTTCCTCCTGGTGCATGACAATGCCCGGCCTCATGTGGCAAGAGTATACAGACAGTTCCTGGAGGATGAAGGAATTGATACCATTGAATGGCCCCCCACTCTCGCCTGACCTAAATCCAATAGAACACCTCTGGGATATCATGTTTCGGTCCATCCGACGCCGCCAGAATGCACCTCAGACTGTCTAGGGGCTCAGTGATGCCCTGGTCCAGATCTGGGAAGAAATACCCCAGGACACCACCCGTCGTTTCATTAGGAGCATGCCCTGATATTGTCAGGCATGCATACAAGCATATAATACCACGTGGAGGCCATACAAACTACTGAGTACCATTTTGAGTTGCTGCAATGAAATTTCAGCAAAATGGACTAGCCTGCTGCATAATTTTTTCATTTTGATTTTCAGGGTGTCTTTGAATTCAGTCCTCTGTAGGCTGATCATTTTCATTTTCATCAAACAATGGGGCATGATATTTTTCCCCGTTGAGATCTGATATGTTTTCAAAGTGTTCATTTCATTTTTTTGAACAGTGTAGTTATCTTAATACCACAGTCCTAGTACTATTAAAATAACTACTTTGACCTGATTAATCAGAACCATATCTCAAAAAATCCTGGAAAGCTTTTAGTAAATAACAGTAGAGTAAAAGTATTAGACATAATATGAAGATGGTGTGAAGATATGTCAATCTGTGTCTATAATTTTGGTTGTTGAGAGATCGCATTCTAAATAACAGCATATTTTAGAAATATGCTTTTTTTCTATGATACCATATGTCACGGATCAAAACCGCACACACACGGTGACTAGCTAACCGAGGCGTGCACCGCCTGTCACTTGGGGTAAATGAGGAATGAGGGGGACTTACTTTGAGCATATAAGATTGGCGGAGATAAACTTTCACAGCCCGCACTACCACTGGCCACCACTAGAGAGAGAATCCACTCCAATCCAGCTGGCTGACCATACACAGGCAGATGCAAATCTTACATACAATTTGGTGCACTCTAAGGGTTGGGGAGCAGTCTAGCAATTGGCACACCCTTCTAGGATTCCTCCAGCTAACCTACAAGCTAGAACGGTGTTAATCACTCTTCCACAGTCCACACACCCCCACATCAGACACACAGCAAATAATAGCTTGCCACCACCCAACAGTTTATCTGCAGACTGGCCTGTGGGCACCATACGCACACACAGATCTCCATCTGGCAGATCCGCTACTTTACAATCTGCATGCAATCTGCCAACACGCAGTGCAATTGCGTACAGATTGGCAACGAACTTAGACCGAGCACATAGACACTACAATACAACAATCACTCCGGAGATATGAGCCCGAGCTTAAGTACCCAGAAATCACTTATTAATTTTATGATTTAATATCCTGAAAGTGGGCAGTGCATAAATATAAACAAAGAAAAAGATTTACAGTAAATACAAAAAAGACAAAAAGACACACAATTGGCTGTTCACTATAAAATAAAAGGGAATAAAAACAGAAATAAAACTTTTACCAAGTTTTATTTGTGACTGGAGCAAATCAAAGAAAGTCTGCGATTCGCCAGTCATATGGAACAGGCTCCATACGAATCACACCATCCATATCTCAGGGTCCTCAACGTATTGAAATATGGATGTGGGCTTGACTTTAGCCCTTGGCCAATCAACCCTGGGGGGTGTTCCTGTACCAGCCCACAGGACATTCTGTGTTCTGAAGTGCCCAATTTCAACTGGACCAGGACCGATTCGGATCACCAAGTCAGGGATAGAATTTCCAACACCAGTGCGTCAGTCTGATCAGGACAGTACCAATCACTGTTCAGCTGTCGCAATCAGGCGCCATATAATCATTTTGTGTGTTTCTCTATCATAATTAGCAAGCCTACAGTATTTAAACCCTAACAATGAACCTCTATTAGCTCCCTTTTGGTCTGTTAACTACCTGAGTCTCCAGTGCCATTTAAAAACAGCACTGGGTAGTGACTTTTCATACTGATGCTATTTAAAATGGCACCCAGTCTCAGCAGATTTTGTAGGTCTTGACAGGATTGCTGGATGTGACAACCAGTATTCCACCATTAAGCCCAGGGGCTGAAACATGTAGCTCTTGGACTTCCAGTGCTTTATCAGGTCACTCATAGGAGTGCACTGCAAAAGCAAATGTAAACAAAATGCTTCTATATTCTGTTTACATCAGAAGTGTAGTGACAGCACAGGGGATGCAAAGATTCTCCCATTCAGAATGGAGGCTGGGACATAACTGTTCTAGCTCTGTCCAGCCTCTCTCTGCAGCAGTAGATCACTGCTATATTGATCTATTGCAGACTGAGAGCAGCAAAAGATCACTAAAGCTTGGTTGACATTACTGCGACCCCAAAGTTGTGCGGCTTGCTTGCGACCTCCTTGCAACTAGCTTGCAACATTTTTTATTTAACATAACAGTCTATGGCACTCAAGTTGCACCAAAGTCACATAAAAGTAGTGCAGGAGCCTTTTTTGTCACTGCGACTTGAGTCACAATGATTAGGATGTCACCCATTAAAATGAATGTGTTTTGACTTGTCATGGCTTTATGTGTTGCAAGTTGCATGATAAGTCGCAGCAATGTGAACCGCAGCTGACAGAAGTGATCTGCTGCTGCAAATCTGCATGGGGGTCTGAATCTGGTTTCCACTGACTAGATCCAGATCCCTAATAAAAAAATTCAATGATAGATAGATAGATAGATAGATAGATAGATAGATAGATAGATAGATAGATAGATAGATAGATACAGTGGGGATCGAACGTTTGGGCACCCCAGCTAAAAATTTGTATTAATGTGCATAAAGAAGCCAAGGAAAGATGGAAAAATCTCCAAAAGGAATCAAATTACAGATTAGACATTCTTATAATATGTCAACAAAAGTTAGATTTTATTTCCATCATTTACACTTTCAAAATAACAGAAAACAAAAAAATGGCGTCTGCAAAAGTTTGGGCACCCTGCAGAGTTAATATCTTGTACTGCCCCCTTTGGCAAGTATCACAGCTTGTAAACGCTTTTTGTAGCCAGCCAAGAGTCTTTCAATTCTTGTTTGAGGTATCTTTGCCCATTCTTCCTTACAAAAGTCTTCCAGTTCTTTGAGGTTTCTGGGCTGTCTGTCACGCACTGCTCTTTTAAGGTCTATCCATAGATTTTCAATTATGTTGAGGTCAGGAGATTGTGAAGGCCATGGCAAAACCTTCAGTTTACGCCTCTTGATGTAATCCCCCGTGGATTTTGAGGTGTGTTTAGGATCATTCTCCATTTGTAGAAGCCATCCTCTCTTTAACTTCAGCTTTTTCACAGATGGCATCAAGTTACCATCCAAAATTTGCTGAAATTTTATTGAATCCATTTTTCCTTCTACTCGTGAGATGTTCCCTGTGCCACTGGCTGCAACACAACCCCAAAGCATGATTGATCCAACCCCATGCTTAACAGTTGGACAGAGGTTCTTTTCATTAAATTCTCTGCCCCTTCTTCTCCAAACGTACCTTTGCTCATTGCGGCCAAAAAGTTCAATTTTAACCTCATCGGTCCACAGAACTTGTTTCCAAAATGCATCAGGCTTGTCTATATGTTCATTTGCAAAGTTCAAACGATGATTTTTGTGGTGAGGACGTAGAAGAGGTTTTCTTCTGATGACTCTTCCATGCAGACCATATTTGTACAAGTATCTCTTTATAGTGGAATAGTGTACCACAACTCCAATGTCTGCCAGATCTTTCTGGAGGGATCGTGCAGTCAAACGTGGGTTTTGAATTGTTTTTCTCACAATCCTGCGAGCTGTTCTGTCTGATATTTTTCTTGGTCTTCCAGATCTTGCTTTAACTTCCACTGTTCCTGATGACTGCCATTTCTTAATTACATTCCGAACAGAGGATATTGACATCTGAAAACGCTTTGCTATCTTCTTATAGCCTTCTCCAGCTTTGTGAGCGTCAACTATTTTCAGTTTCAGTTTTCTAGACAACTGCTTAGAAGAACCCATGGTGCTGATTGTTGGGGCAAGGTCAGATGAGTCTGGGCATTTAAAACCTTTGAGATTGACATCACCTGGTCTTCCCAGACGATGATTGAGAACAATCCATGACACTGGCAGGTCTCAGCTTGGCAAAGGGGGCAGTGCATGCTATAAATTCTGCAGGGTGCCCAAACTTTTGCAGACGCCATTTTTTTGTTTTCTGTTATTTTGAAAGTGTAAATGATGGAAATAAAATCTAACTTTTGTTGACATATTATAAGAATGTCTGATCTGTAATTTGATGCCTTTTGGAGATTTTTCCATCTTTCCTTGGCTTCTTTATGCACATTAATACAAATTTTTAGCTGGGGTGCCCAAACTTTTGATCCCCACTGTAGATAGATAGATAGATAGATAGATAGATAGATAGATAGATAGATAGATAGATAGATAGATATGACATTTGCGTAAGCAGAAAATGCTCACATAAGTGAGCGCAATTTCATTTGAATTTTTAGCAATCCCAAACTTGTGAAAAAAGATGGCAATTGTGCTGATTTATGCCCTTCAGTCTAATCTTATCTTAATGTGAGGCAGCCATTTTTCTTCACCTGTGTTGTGTCGCAATGAAGAACTGAAAAGGAAATAAAGCTCATCAAAAGTAAAATGTATACATTCACTTTGAGCGGTTCCATTAAGCTATATTACTTTAAAAGTCACACCAATGTGAAATAATTTTTAATCAGCAGGCTTTGTTGATTATATTTTGCAGTAAATATATGGGAAAGAACAAATTAAGTAAATGTTGTCTTGGGGAAAACTACAGAAAAATTCTTTTTTTTCTATTTTTTCAACTATTTATTCCCAATAAAAGCCAAGGACAAATAAAAATGTATTTATGCAAATTTGCTACCGAATTAAAGCCCTATTCCCCCCAAAGAACAATGTGTAATATGTAATATTTTAGGGTGGTAGACAAGCATTAAAAGGTAAAATATAAGGAATATAAGGAGAAATCGCTAAAATAAAACAATAGGATTCAAGGTGGTATAGGGAGAAAAATGCATGAGAACTCAAGTAATTAAATATATTATTGAAAGTGCAAAACTTGTCAGAAATCTTGTCAGCTGATATTTTCCTGTGTACTGCCTGTACTTCATTTGAATCAGTTATATTTTTCTGAGGACTACAGGACCCTACCCATCTATGTTATGGACAAGGGGACATCTAAGGACAGGTAAGCTGCAGCATATTACATTTTTGCTTGGATAATTTATAGGAAATTGTTCCTTTACAAACTCCATAGTTGTCACGAAGGCTGCAGCTGTCTGATTGGTTTCTGCAACTTCTGATGACTTCTGGTGGCCGTCTTGGTATGGGACTGTATAAAATAGAGTGCTTGAGCCATTCAGGCAGTGTACCATAAAATATACAGCTTCAAGGACTGAGTGTGTAATATCTCTCAGATTGGGTGCCCCAGGCATAGGCCCCGCCAACATACACTATATTGGCAAAAGTATTGGGACGCATGCCTTTACATGAACATGAACTTTAATGGCAACCGAATCTTATCCCGGAGGATTCAATATTGAGTTGGCCCACCCTTTGCAGCTATAACAGCTTCAACTCTTCTGGGAAGGTTGTCCACAAGTTTTAGAAGTGTGTTTATGGGTATGTTTGACCATTCTTCCAGGAGCGCATTTGTGAGGCTAGGAATTGATGTCGGATGAGAAGGCCTGGCTCGCAGTCTCCGCTCTAATTATTCCCAAAGGTGTTCTTCATCGGGTTGAGGTCAGGACTCTGTGCAGGCCAGTCAAATTGCTCCACCCCAAACTTGCTCATCCATGTCTTTATGGACCTTGCTTTGTGCACTTGTGCAAAGTCATGTTGAAACAGGAAGGGGCCATTCCCAAACTGTTCCCACAAACTTGGGAGTAAGAAATTGAAGGTGTCAGCATACCAAGGCAATTTGGACAGAGTTCCCTTCACTGGAATTAAGAGGTCAAGCCCAACCCCTGAAAAACAACCCCACACTATAGTCCCCCCTCCACCAAACTTTACACCTGGCACAATGCAGTCAGACAAGTACCATTCTCCTGGCAACTACCAAACCCAGACACATCCAGCGGATTGCCAGACAGAGAACTCCAGAGAACACGTCCCCACTGCTCTATAGTTCAGCGCAAGCATGCTTTACACCACTGCATCTGACGCTTTGCATTTCACTTGGTGATGTAAGGCTTGGATGTACCTGCTCAGCCATGAAAACCCATTCCATGGAGCTCTCTACGCACTGTTGTTGTGCTAATCTGAAGGCCACATGAAGTTTGCAGGTCTTTAGCTACTGACTTTGCAGACAGTTGGCAACTTCTGTGCACTGTGTGCTTCAGCATGCGCTGACCCCGCTCTGTCATCCTACAGGGCCTACCACTTCGTGGCTGAGTTGCTGATGTTCCCAGTTGCTTCCACTTTGTTATAATACCACTAACAGTTGACCATGGAATATTTAGTAGCAAGGAAATTTCACGGATGGACCTATTGCACAGGTGGCAACCTATCACAGTACCAAGCTTGAATTCACTGAGCTCCTGAGAGCGACCCATTCTTTCACAAATGTTCGTAGAAGCAGTCTGGATGCCTATGTGCTTGATTTTATACACCTGTAGCCATGGAGGTGATTGACGCGCCTGAATCCAATTATTTGGAGGGGTGTTCAAATACTTTTAACAATATAGTGTACATACACTTTATTCCTCAGAACAAACATGAACAGTTTGCAGCAAATAAAAGAATATAGGATGGCCACTGATTGGAATTTGATTTGAAGTACTCATAGATATATCATAAATGGTTTAAACCAACATTACTGCCTTTATACTGTTTGGTAAGTGAAAAGAAGGATGCTGTGTAGCTAACAGGAATAAATTCTAAAGGGCTATATCAAGTAGCATTCATCAAATAAATCTAAAAATGACTGTGAGGAAACAGTAATTCAAACGTAGCAGTTTTAGTACTTTAGAAAGATACTTGGATAAGGTGTATTTTTAGGTCAAAACCATTCAATGCCTTTTTGATATCACCTCATTAAGATTTGTGATCGTGAGTATATATTGTGCAGAGTAGGTTATTGAATGAGCCCTTCAGATCCAAAAGGGTGAGAGCTTAAAGGTTAAAACTCAGCATGACAGCAAAAAATAGAATTTCCTAGGGAGAACTTCATTAGTTAAGGAAATCCTAATAGATGCTTCTAGATGGGGTGCCCTACTTGCCATTCCTGTAATACCATGTGGTCTCCGGCTCTGTTTTGTCAGAGTATTTAATTATTTAGTGATATAACAATTTCTGAAATCCTGGCAGAATTCATCTCTCTCTGTTTTCCATTATTCAGAAGGCACGCAGGAGGGATTCCGTCCAAGAATGAGATTGCATTGTAGTGAAAAGCCATTGTTAGCTTCAACTATAAATAGTGAAACACTTTATATACAAGGAAAAAGACTACAATGGCATTTCTTTTCTCTTATTTGAATCGTTTAACATACAATATGTTCATCATCCGCTAAATCATGAAAAGAAGAAACTAAATGGCTTAAAAATATTTTGTTAGCCATTGTTATTAGAAAGGAACTATTAGGACTTAGTAATCAAGAATAATATTGAAAAACCTTGGGATAAAAAAAAAACAAAAAACAAAATAAATAATGCACATTATTTGGAAGGGATGCCATGCTCAATATAAAATTTGGGTTTGAGAGTGTCACTGTGTCATTTTAGCATAGATGGTAGGTGGTGGATGAACGTTAGCACATATTTTGCCTGCTGAATAAAAACTTGCTTCTCTTGGATGCAAAAAATGTGCATGCTTACTATATGTGTATTACAGAGTGCTCCAGCATAATGTTAATTTTTTAGCAAACATCAGGCTGTTAAGCCAAGTACCAAGTGCATGAAGGATTCACTACACAACTGAGCACACCTCCATAGACACACACAGCTTTAGAGCAAGCTTGCACGTGCCCCCATAGCAAGCGGCTTGCTATGGCAGCACACAGAGAAGAGAAGGAGCCAGAAGAGGAGGTTTTGGGCGGCTGTGTGCAAAACCATTGTACAGAACAGGTAAGTATAACATGTTTGTTACTAAAAAACAAAAAAAAAGAGACTTTACAATCACTTTAAATGTATTTGATTGAAGGTAATAGGCTGGTGCTGAAAAAGTAAAGATGACAAATAAAACTCATAGCACCAAAAAAGGATAAGAAGGAAAACAATAGGGGGGAGGAGCCGCAGCAACATGGCACCGTAAGCAGCATGGCTAAGGAGCTCCGGATGCCAGCCTGCTAGCATGTGTAAAGGTGCCCTAGGTTGAAGGAACCTTGCCTGGACCCAGAGCGGAGCGTGCCCGAGGGCCAGAGCGTTCAGTGGACCAGAGCCTCGGTGCAGCAGAGGTGTGGGAGCGGTATGTGCGGCTGCTCCCCTGTACTCTGTGAAGCTGGTGGGAGACTGGTAGTCAGTGAGGGCAGAAGGATGGAGAGAGGTGGGGACCTCAAGAATTAAGAGGGACCCGTAGGTGTCTGGGGACTGCCTGTGCAGCAGGAGAGCTGCAACCCGGAACTACCCAGGAATAAGCAGCAGCAGGACCAGAGCCCAGTGCCCCCCTGGATATAAACAACCCACAGAGCCCCACTATCCCCCTCACAGACCCACACTGTGCACCCATAATAGCTTCTCCAAAGCCCACTGTGGGAGAGAACAACAGTGGCCCCAAGACGCAGGATCTGAAGGGGACCCCACTAGCGTTGAAGTACAGCTAGTATTGGGAACCTTAGAGCAGAGGGGACAGCAACACAGAAGCAGTTCGAAGAGGAGGGTGAGTTGCAGCAAGACTGTAAAATATGTTTATGAACTGTTACTTTTCTGCAATATAAGTGCTTGCACTAAGTGTTTGCTGTCTGAAGAAGAGACAATAAAACAGAGGGGTCCAGTGGACTTGTGGCCCAGAGGGGCCATCCATCATTTCACTATTCTGTATTAAAGTTTATGTAGTAGTGTTTCCTTAAGGAGCAAAAGAGACTGTTTAGTGATTTGCTGTGCGAGAAAGGTAAAGAGGACTATATGGGTTGCAGTGTGTTTTGACCTTTAGGTTAAGAGGTAAACATAAGGTAAAAACCTAAGAAAAAATGAGAAGCAGACTGACTAAAGGGGGTGGCTCTAACACCCCCCTATTAGGTCGCAAACCCAAGAGAATTACTGTGAAAGACCCACTAATCTTGGTGGAGATCAATCTAGACTGCCATTTGGTAATTTGGAAGAGAACCAAGATAAAGTTCAAGTATGGAAAGTACAGGAGAACAAAGAAATGTGGAACAGGAAGGGTCTTTAGCTCATCCACTCTTAAAAAATGATCTGGTGGAAATGTTTGCAAAATTGGAGATGGTTTTGAAAAAGGAGATCAGGATTCTCCGTAGTGACCTGGGTCATATATTAACTCGAATGGAAGAAATAGAGAGGAAAACAGAGGAATATGCACAACAAATTAAGAACCTAGAAGTGCAAGCAGAGGAGAGGCGGATAGAACAGAGAGAATTACTATTTAGAATGGAGGACCAGGAGAATCGCAACAGAAGGAACAACTTAAGGATCAGAGGTTTACCAGAAGAAATAGGGCTGGAAGAGGACTTATTGGGGGGAATTAAAAAAAATCTGTAACCCAATAATGGGAAGACCGGAGATGGATCATTTGAAAATGGACAGAGTGTATAGGGTTAGACAGCCAAAGGGAATTCCAGTAGAAAGTCCCAGAGATGTGATTGCTATGTTCCAGGACTTAGGAGACAGAGGTCAGATATGGAGAGAGTTGTGGGACCTCACTGAAATAAAATATGAAGAAACAGTCATACAAATCTTTGCAGATATTTCCCCAGAGACATTGGCGAGGAGGAGGTCCTTGAAACTATTGCTAAACCATATGAGAGAGAAAAAAGTTTGATACAATTGGGGTTTCCCAGCCTGCTTAGTCGGCTGGAAAGATGAAAGATTGGCAAGGCTGAGATTCCCAGAAGAATATAATGACTTTTGTGAAAAATTAGACATACAGAGAGTGAATATTGAGGGATGGTCAGAAGGGGCTAGGGAGAAGGAAGCATAGGGCCCAGGAAGGTGGATGGGGTGGAGGGAATGGGATAGGGAGGAGGAAGAAGGTCCACATTATAAACTATCTGTATCTCTTATCTTGTGAAGGAAAGGTAGTAGGGCAAAACAACTACAATAGAAATGAGTTTGATTTAGTTTATAACCTATAACATGAAAGGATTAAACTCCCCCCCAAAATAAACATAAGATACTCAGGGAATTTCAGCAATATTCAATAGATATAATATTTCTTCAAGAAACCCATTTAACTCGAAATACAAATGTGAAATTATATTCGAAGTATCACGAAATGTGGTATTATGCTGATTCATCAGAAAAAGGGGCCAAAGGAGTATCAATTAATTTTTCAAAAAATTTAATTTCTCCCTGGAGGACAGAAGGGAAGTCCCTGGGGGTCAGTTTCTGTTTATCAGGGGAAAGTTACAAGGAAGGGAATACACATTGGCTAATATTTACTGTCCAAATAAAAATCCAATAAATCCAATAAAAGTTCTTAGAGGGGGTGCTAAGGAAACTTGCTCAATTTAAAAAGGGCATTTGGTCGTGGCGGGGGACTTTAATTTGTGTTTAGATCCTCAGTGGGATGCGTCATCATGTACAAAGAGAGAAGAGGATAGGAAATTGAAATCATTGAAAAAGTTATTATATAAACATCAATTGGCGGATGTGTGGAGAGTAAATCATCCAAAAGAGAGAGACTACACCTTCTTCTCTCATGTGCATGGTTCGTTTTCCAGACTAGATTATATAATGATAGACCATAGACAGTTGGAGACATTGATAGGCTCCAATATAGAGGTTATGTCTATCTCTAACCATTCTCCCGTTATGATGAGGTTACAAGTAGGTGGAGGTAAAGATAAAATACTCTCTTGGAGATTAAATGAAACGCTTATACAGGACCCCAAAGTAGAGAAAAGGTTAAAGCTGGAAATTGAACAATTCTTTGAGTTTAATGAGACCAATGAAGTATCTGCGGCAACAGTTTGGGAGACACACAAAGCTTATATTAGGGGAATATGGATCGCTGTAGGAATAGAAAAGAAGAAGGAACGAGGGAAAAAAATAAAGTTGGTGATGGAAGAGCTCCATAAATTGGAACAAATACATTAAAAAAAAGAATGGAAAAGATATATATCAGAAGATAATATTGAAAAGAGATGAGTTAAAAGATCTGATGGAACAAGAGTCAAAGGAAAGATACCAATGGGGGAATAGACCCAGAAAACACTTACTGAAAAGACTTAAGAGTAAGAAATCCAGAAATTTTACAGAAAAAATTAGAGATGGGAAGGGAGAAATAGCGTATAATACATCTGATATTGCTAAGAGGTTTTATAAATATTACAGTGAACTTTATGATGTGAGGGTTGACAACCAAAGAGAAAGTGAAGAGGAAAGAAAAAAAATTAGACAGAAATATTTAACTGAGGTAGATTTGCCATGAATAACACAAGAAAAATTAGAGACTCTCAAGAGACCTATTACCCTGGAGGAAATTAATTTAGCCTTAAAGAATACGACTGTAGGTAAAAGCCTCAGGACCAGATGGGTACACAGTGGGTTATTGAAAGAAATTCAAGGATCTTGTTGTCCCCAAAATCTGTAGATATATGAACGCGCTGGGAGAGAGGTTGGAAATGAGGGAGGAGTCATTGCAGGCCCACATCACGCTTATTCTAAAGGAAGGGAAGGATAGCTCACAATGTGCCAGTTATGGGCCTATATCATTATTAAATACAGATACTAAATTATACGCTAAGGTACTGGCAACAAGACTGAAGGATCTGATGCCTGAATGGGTTCATTTGGATTAGGTGGGCTTTATCCTGAAATAAATAAATAAATCCCGGGAAGAGAGGGGAGGGATAACGGCCTGAGATCCTTGATTCTCGTACAAAGAACTGAAAGAGAAAAAATACCAGCAATACTTTTGTCAATTGATGCTGAAAAGGCCTTTGATAGGGTTAATTCGGGGTTTATGTTTGATACCTTAGAAACATTAGGAATAGACAAGTATGTCCCCTTTCTCCTTTATTGTTTCTTTTGTCCCTGGAACCACTCTTGGAGAGGGTAAGGAAATGTATAGATATAATGGGGATAAAATTAGGAGAAATAGAGCATAAGGTTGCCACTTATGCAGATGATATGCTGTTTTACATTGCTAACCCTAGAATAACGTTGCCTAATTTAATGAGAGTATTAAAACAGTATGGGGAGATATCAAACCTGAAAATAAATCCTGTAAAATCAGAAATGTTAAATATTAATCTCTCAATGTCAGAGAAGACTGGTTTACAGAAATAATTATTTTTACTTGGAAGAAAATGAAATAGGTTACCTTGGAGTAAAATTAACCCCCTCATTAAAAAGTTTATATCAAGCAAATTACATTCCTTTAATACATGAAATCAAGGAAGAGTTGAGAAGACTCTTAAAAGGAGCAGCCTCTTGGATAGGACGAATAAACCTGGTTAAGATGGTGATACTGCCAAAAATTTTGTATAAATTCCACATGCTCCCGATCTATTTTCCAGGGTCCTTTTTTGCGATAATTAAAAAGATGATCACTAAATTTATCTGGGCAAATAAGAAACCAAGAATCAGCTATGAGGTTTTGAGTAGAGCAAAAGGAAATGGAGGCTTGGGATTACCTAATGTGAGGATTTATTACATAGCAGTAATTTTATCACGAATAGTAGATTGGACATTTAATTCACAAGGAAAGAGGTGAGTAAATATGGAAGGGATATTAAGTAAATCTCAGTTAGAGAAGATTATATAGATACCACACAGTTTCACACATTGGATGTAAATATTAGTTCACTGACAAGGATAGTTTTGAGCACGTGGGATGGAATACACAGTCAAAAAAGATGGAAATTTAATTCACTGATGATCCCATTAGTGGGAACGGAGTTTCTCCCCCCAGGAAAGGATAAAACTAGTGGGAATTGGATAAAGGATAAGAATGCATGTTTGAAAGATATTTTAAAGGATGGGAAATTGCACACTCTTCAAAATTTAAAAAAGAATAAAGATTTATTTGTCATGTTGGTTGATTGTATTACCATCTAAACCATTTTGTTGCGAGCCTCCCATAACCGCTGAGGACATTGGAGGATATGTATCCATTTGAAAAATTATTAAATGGAGATGTGTCTTCAAAACATGTCACCTCAAGGATATATAAGATCCTTATGGAAACGGAAGGAGCAGATCCCCCAGGGTTTCTGGGAAAATGGGAGAAGGAACTGGGAGTAGAAATGAAAGCACAGCAAAGGAATATTGTTTTCAAATTAATACATAAGGCTATAAATATGTGTACAGTGGAAATTAACTATAAATGTATAGCTAGATGGTATATAACACCAAGCGTAGCCCACAAGCAGCAAGTAGATATCTCCCCTTTGTGCTGGAGAGGGTGTGGAGAAGGGGGTACAATGGCACACATATGGTGGAGTTGCCCAAAAGTACAGTATTATTGAAGGAAAATAACGCAACTTATTCAGGAAATATGTGATATAACTTTTCAGAGAGACCCGTGGAAGTGCTTATTTTATTATTTCGAGACTCCAATGGAATTACATAAAAATAAAGTATTGTATCACTTAATTAGCGCGGCAAAGGGTTTGATTCCCAAGTATTGGCAGGCTACTGAAGCACCAAAAATTAGAGATTGGATAGAGTGGAAGGTATCTTTAGAATGGAGGAACTGTACCATATGGAAGAGGATAAAATTGAAAAATGTAGGAACACATGGTTTAGTTGGATGAAATTTAAAACCTCAGAAATACAGTATATAAGGAATTGATTAGAGTAAAGGGGGTAGTCTAGAAACTAGAAGAGAGTTTTTGTGATAAATACGAGAAAGAGAAGAATTTGATACAGACAGATAGGTATGAGGGAAGAACTAGATTGGGAGGGAGGATGTGGAAGGGGGGATGGGTTGAGGGGAGGAAGGAGGAGTGGGGGGGAGGGACAGGGGAAATGTTTGGGGTTAATGGATTATATATTAAATATTTTTTATAATTGAATTGATTTTTTTTGTATGAAAATCAAATAAAATTTAAATAAAAAAAAAGAAGGAAAACAATAATCCAGAATATACAAATACAAAAGAGCATTTTTATGCAAAATTGTCCACAACAGCAGGAAGAAGGAAAAAAACTTTGGCCCCAAACTTCCCACTTTTTATGAATGATTCTTTGTAATAAATATTGCTGGAATTTAATAGTACCTTAATTCTTTTTCTGTGTATTCACTCCTGACGGCATAATTAAAGTCCGATTTTTCTGTTATAATTTTTGCCTAGAACAAACCCCCTTGTCCCTCATACCTCCTATCCACTACCCTCTCCCATATCGAAAAACATTCTTCCATTGCTTTCACTGCCTGTAATCTGAATTTTGAAAGGGAAGGGGGGGGGGGAGAATATTGTAACTGTCTTTTGATATGTCCTCAGGGGCAAGCTTTTAATTTTACAGCAAGAACAACAACCATCATTCACTTTGTTGGCTGACTACATCTGGCAATCTGAAACTAGTAGCTAGTAGTAAAATAAGGATTGTGTTGGTCAAGCATTTTACAGCAATTGAACAATACCAAAATTCCCCAGTATACAACCTTAGTAGCCAGTAAAAAGATAAAAAGAGAAGAATCATTTGCACAAATGAGCAATTACATATGGAAACCATGCCACCAAAGGATTTCTCTGCAGTGTTTTCATATTTTAATTGTTGGAAGCATCAAAAAGTGGGACATGAATAACAGTGTAGAAATGGAAATCAGGTTTAATTGGAGCTTGCCTTTAAATGAAAGGAGAAAAAACATTACTGCTTAAGGTTGGCCATAGATTACGCAATATCCTTTCCTTCAACCTAAGGTTGAAAGAAAATTGTTTGATTCCTCCCTGATGGGGAAATCAAGCGATTTTCTTTCCTTTGCAGTCAATGTTGATGAGGGAATCTCCACTGTCAGAGTGCAATGATCATGGCTGACAGCTTTAGCTATATATGACAGCTGGCAGTGATTGTACAAAAAAAAAAAAAAAAAAAGCCCCGACAGACTGGTTATACTGAAGTCAGTTAATAAATTGACATTGGTAGAACCAGCCTGCCCATAGATGGATCAATATTTGTCCAGTTCCTGCTGAACCGGACAAATTTTGATCTGTCTATGACTGAAGTAATTCAGAAGAATAAACAAATAGAAAATTATTGGAAAGTGAGTTCATGTAAAAGTAAGGTAATGTCACTAAAGATGAAGCCATGTCTTTAAAGTCAAAACTTTCTTTTATTTAGCTTTGGATAAAGTGTGGAAAGGTTCAAACCTCTGTCAAGATTTTATAGCTGTTTCTGTCCCCTTTATTTTTGTCCCATCCCTGTTTGCTATCCTAACCATTGTCCAGGGATTGAAAGTCAAGGACAATCCAAAATTATAAAATTGTGACCAAAATAGGAATAAATGTTATTGATTTACCTATGTCTGCAGACAGACTGCTCCTCATGGAGCTATAAGTGTAAAAACCCCCCACTAATGTTAAATGAGCAAAGAGGACAACTGCTGCACCTCTACAAATGATACCCCTTTAAGCGTATAAGTGTGACAATAAGATGTTTAATGAGGTTCTGCACTCATCCACATGAAAGATAATTAACTTTCCCTTCAGTTACCAATATGTCTAGTTGTCTTCATAACAGCATATACTACAAAATCCTACCAAGACCAGTACCCAATTTTCAGTTTTGAGTGGCAGACAAGTAATAGAGATTGGGAGTTGCAGCATGGAGGGAGTTATCAGTATCCTTTGTAGAAGGGATTCAGGTTCTCTTTCATACCATTGAGAAATAGGAACATCTTCCTCCCTGAAATGCGTTCAGAGTGATAGCCAGATAATCTTTTTAGCGTATCACACAAGCCAATTAACAGAGTCCATCAGACACCCACAACCTCACTGGCAATGAGCGAGCAGTTTGTATATACCGGATGCTGGATTAATTTATTCTTGTGGATTTCTACTCACATAAGGAAGACATAATGAGAATGAAACCATCACTCATGATAGGTAAAACCTGCAGAATGTTACATAGTTTAATTTGCCACATTGCATAAACTTCACTTGGGGCTGCTGTGTTTACTTTGTATCAAGTTACATTATGAAAAATAATCACCTTTCAAGTGGAAGAGTGCAGCTTCTCATATATTTTCCCTGTACTAGGAAAAACTGTATAAGGAAGTTTTCTTTACTTTACAGAAATTTCCTTTCACTTCTTGTCTTGCAGACCCAATGAGACACATATGAGTAAAAACCTGACATTCACTACCTTATCGAAAACTAGATTTGTCTCATAAATTTTTGTTGGCTTTGCCAAGTGTGTTAAAATGGCTGGGGGGGTGGACTGGAGTAATTTTTTTCACAAAGGTAAATTTGTACCTTTACTGCAACTTCAGACAATTGAAGACTGACTCTTGTTGAATCAAGTGTGAACATTTCCAACAAGGCAGAATGGGCACATTAAAATCCTGTACAGACTAGAAAACAAAACTGTCATTATAGAAATATTAGGGCTGACATTAATGACCTACTTAAGAAAATGTTACTTGTGTGGCTGTTTTTCTGATCCACAGTCTTCTGCCACTAAGGGGAATGGGCTACACCTATATTCCCAGCTTTTGGTGCAAACCAAAAAAAGCAGACAAAGTCCTTATCTACATATTTTTCAGGTCAGTAAGCATTCAATCATACCTTAAGTAGTGCATAGAAACCCCATAGTAACCTCAACCATAAAAAAGTATTTGTGAACGACAATATTCAAGTCCAGCTTCCCAATCTGTGACACCCATTTCAGTGACAGAAAGTGTACAGTAATGTCCTGTTATCTTCAATGACACCTTCTTAATACATCTGTGCTCTCCACTACGTGTAAAATCCAATCTGCTCACCTCCTACATTGACCCCTAAATATTGTGATGTCACAACCAGCATGTTAAACTTGCTACCAATTGCATGTGTATGTCCCCTTTAAATCCACCTCTATATATCTCTCCTCACATGGCTCCCATCCAGGCTCATCCATAGGTAGATAAACATTCAAGCCACATAAAAAGGAAGGAACTGATAGTGCTTACTGAAGTTTTTTAAACAAAGAAAGGCTAGACACATTGTGCAGTATGTATATATTTAATGAAAAATGTTAGACTAACCACACTGGGACATGAGTAGATACATCTGAGATAGGACCAGCTGATGTCTATAGCTCATAAAATTGACAATGCCCAACACGTTTTTTCTCACAGTGTTTGCAATAAGGTTTCTGATCATCTTCAGATCATTGCATCCCAGTTGCATTTGAAAGAAATACTTGTTTGGCTACTTTCAACTAGGTTTCTGGTTCTTGAGAGGGAGATTGTATCAGTTAACACAACTGATCCACACATTTTCTGCCTCCACCCTAACCCATAGACTGCCGACAAGAGATATAATTGCTTGCATGTGTAGCCCTGTAAGAGATAAAAGTAAATGAATATCACATAGAGGGTAGCTTTAGAGAGTAACTCCACTTTTGTTGAGAAAGAAACATTCCCCTCTGGGTGACCCAGGGGCGGACTGACAACTCATGGGGCCCCCGGGCAATAGAGGATCATGGGGCCCCTGTGTCCTTGCCCAAACTCAAAAAAGCCTATGAAAAAGGTACCAGGGACATCTCATGGGGCCCCCTACTGACCCTGGGTCCTCGGGCGGTGCCCGAGTTTCCAAATGGTCAGTCCGCCCCTGGGGTGACCTATGTACTTTGCAAAAGATTTTAACAAACTTTGTTGCAGATTCCTACCTTTTGTTATTCCGAAGAAATAGCTGTTTGTTTGTGTCCATGTGCAGAGTAAATCTTTATGGGAGTGATTTTATAATTATCAGTCAGCTGCTGCACCTGTAGGGCTCTAATGAGGAAAATTGCTGGGTCTGCATCCATTTAGACGTGTTTTCCCTTTAGGAGTATCTCACCAAAAAGGACATTTTTGTCACATGGGATGCCAAAAATCTGAATTGTATCCTATTGCAGATTTCTGAAAAAATTAGTAAGCCAATCACACAAGCAGGAAATGAGATTTCTGGGGGGTGTTCTGTACACCTCCAGGGTGCCATATTGCATTTTACAGAAAATTACAGCACTGCAGAGTGAAAAAGAAAGGTAACTTTTAATAACATTCAATTATAATATAAACTTGTGTTGCAATTGTGTACGCTATATTATTTTTTTATTTCCTTTTTTTTCACACAAAAGTGGAGTTACCGTTCAAATCAAACTTTACCATTGTCTGACATGGCCAATTCCATTAGTGACACCAAGTGTAACAAGTGCAGAGCAGGACTAACAATGCAACCAGGTTCAAAATGGTGAAAGGGTGTGCATACGGTACAGAACAATGTTAAACCAATTATGAAGCTGTGACAGATTGGCACTGCTCCAAGCCTGCAGGGCCAGTCTCTCAGGTTTACGCTCTGTATTCAGGTGCTGACAGAAAGAGCACATCTCGCTCCAAAATATAACTTAGCATAGCAATCCTTCCACACACTGTATTCAACTCCAATATAAGATGAATGAAAAACTGGCTTAAGCTCAACTCCTAGGCCCATCGGTCATGTCACTTATAGGTGTTCAGGGGATTGTGGGAAAAGGAGTTAAAGGAGCCATACAAAAAGTCAAGGATCACTTACAGTCCTATATCTGGTACAGTTTGCATCCTGGGTGCCCCCTTACCCTTCCTAGGTACAGCTACTGAAAAGGGTGCATTTGTTTAAAAATAACTGTACTTTAAATCTAAAGCAAGCCATACATGGGTCGAATTCCGAACGATTTTCCGATTGAAAACATCATTCATTCTGTAATCCGATGGTGCCACCAATGATTTAAAAAATCGGTTGTTTTTCATGAATTTTCCAGCATGCCCGATAAATGAAATGGGGAGGAACCACGAAAAATCAGCTGGTGCCATTGTGCCATTACCAGAGCGAAAGATCAACCGATTATTCTTAGGTCTCCTGCAGGAGCCACAAGAATATTGTCCAGGTCCTTCCCAGTTACTTTGCCCAGCATCCTGGCACATAAGTACGTTCACACATTTCTCCAATAGCCAGTCTAGAGGTGTTGTTTTTATTTTAGGAGAGCTTGGATGGGGATGAGGGAGATAAGTGAGATGAGTGGAGTGATACTCCAAAAATAGGAACTATGTACATTGAGAACTTTATCTAACCTTCAGGATAAGCTATGTTGAAGTCCTTCCTTGAATCAAACAGTGGACTTCGGGTTAAGGGCGTAGTAGTAGTAGTAGTAGTAGTAGTAACTTCTTTAGAGTCCCATAGCAGTGTCCCTTTAAGAAGTAGGTCAGATGGACAAAGCTCTTCAGAGCACCAGTCCCCTTTGTTAGACCCACAGCTGACTTCCTAGCACCAGAGGGGGTTAAACAGCACACAGTCTCTAAGATCCTTTAAGGATGTTTGTACTCACAAAGACCAAGAGCAGCTTAGTGTTTGTGAGTACAAACATTGTCTTTCTCAGTGACTCCAGACCAGATCTTTAGGAGACAACCCCTCAGTCAGCAGAGCAGAATCCGTATCTAAGCATTCAGGCCCTCAGATCGCACACCTGAGACTGCATGTCAGTAGTTGCCTGGGAAGGCAATGTGCCCTCTCCCAGGCTGGATCAGTCCTGGACAGGAAAGAACCCAGAACCTTGTGTGCTTGCTGAATATATACTGTTACCCAGCATGCGCTAGAGACCCTTTCTTTGGGATAGGCTGAGGCTGTATCAATATTCATGCTGTTATATGCATAGCTCCACACCTATCATCCAGAAACTTCTCAAGTTTTCTGGATACAGAGGAAGCTAGGCAGACTGGCAGCAGCTGAGCACACAGAGCAGACCTCACTAAGTGATCACAGCTCACCAAGTATAGTGAGCTAACTATGATTTTACTTAACAAAAAATACAGCCATTCTGACTATAGAGTGACAACTAAATTTACCTATCAAAGACACAACTAATTCTATCTAACACTAGCACCTACCTAGGAGGGTGCTGCATAGGTTAAATGCTTGAACATAACCCCACACCACCTCATCACCATCACCACTACCTTTATGTAACTATATAGTCTGAACTGCTTTCAACTCCCAAATAAGTCTTTAAACAAAAACATTATTATGAATACCTTGACAGAAAAATCTAGTGTAGAAATATAATAAGTGTCTATTTTGAATTGTCCTTGCTTTTTACTAGGAATCAAACGCTTTATACTGCAATTTATCTACAAGATAAAGTGTATAGAAATAAATGCAATGCCATGGAACAGCAAGAGGGAGCTTTATGGTACTGAAAGGTCTGACTTCTCTAATGTTTATATCCCAGCACTGTTTGAAACAAAAAGATAGAGAAAGGACATGAAAGCCACTTCAGAATACATATAAACCGTAGAACAGATCACAGCACAGCTAAGAATAGCATATGACAATAAAGAAAATCTGAGTGATAAAACCCTATCTAATAAAACCTGCAAGAAGATTTATGGAGACCAGAAGGTTCTGTAACTTAGAGGGCTAGGTTGGAGGTGGCAAATATTTAATCAGTGTCCTCACAGCAACTGAACCAAACTAATCAAATAAATAATGTATTAGTAACAGAATGCAGTTTCAGCAGGGCAACAACAATACTATTGATAGTCGGGAAAGCACAGAAAAATTGCTCTCCTAATAATTTTAAACACTTTAGAAATCAGCTAACTTTCATGTTATCTGCCCTCATTGCTTCAGAAATTAAAGGTATAGTTCACCTTTACCAAAAAACTGCCTATGCAGTTAAAGGACATCTGCAGACAAAAACAAAATGTGCAGCTTTGACCAAAATTGAATAATGCCATTTGTAAGCTCTTTGTATACCTCATGAAGCCTGACATTGCTAAGAGACACCTTGCTGTTACAGTTCACCTTCACCTTTTCAAATAACCAGTGTTATAACTCTACTAAACTATAAATAAATATCATTTTTGCATTGCTTTATAGTACTAAAATTCTGGTATATATGTAATCATGCGTATCTAAGCCAGGGGCGGATTGACAACTCATGTGGCCCCCGGGCAATAGGGCATCATGGGGCCCCTGTGTCCTTGCCCAAACTCAAAAAAGCCTATGAAAAAGGTACCAGGGGCATCTCATGGAGCCCCCTACTGACCCCAGCCCTCAATAGAGGATCATGGGGCGCCTGTGTCCTTGCCCAAGCTCAAAAAAGCCTATGAAAAAGATACCAGGGGCATCTCATGGGGCACCTACTGACCCCGGGCCCTCGGGCAGTGCCCGAGTTTCCAAATGGTCAGTCCGCCCCTGATCTAAGCATATCTGAGCGCTGGCACTTCTTTCATGCTGTGGGAGTATTGCTTTACAGTGCTTACATTCTGGTGTATTTGCAATAAGACATATCTGAGTGCTGGTTCCTCTTTTACGCCTCTTAAATATAACATATGTATAAAACAGGTGAACAGGGAGAAATATATTTCATTAATAATGTAATTCATACTTTTTTCTGATTTTATTTTTCTATGAACATTTTCTGAATTATATAAAAAACAATAAAAGGCATGTAGAAAACAGAACAATGAACACATTTCAAGCCTCAGTCTACTTATGCAAGTACATATATATATACAGGAGAACTCCACAGCCAGTTAGCTTGAAAAAAAAAGGAAAAATCCCAACTACAATGCCTCTATGCCATCACTAACTCTGTAGTGGAACCTTATATTTTTTCTCCCCAGATTCACTTGAAAAAACTGCCCATTTCAGCTCTTGTTATAGATCAGAATGTTGTGGAGAGCAAGCATGGTTGAAGTCAGTAGATTTCCATACAATGTATATCACAGGTTTAGATATTTCTGGGAAGACCCTTTTCAAAAAATAAAAACCACTGTGTGTATGTTTTCAAATGATGGTATTTTCATGAGTGGTAGGCACTAACCAAACCTTGGCTGAAAATTAAAAGCCAAGTTACTCCTATTGTATCCAGTGGTACTTACAATAAGCACCTCTGGATATACTTACAAGAAACACGAGATTAGTAATATATAATATGATTTTAGATTTCTTTATTTTAGAATAGTGTGCTTCATCCTTCACTTTTTTCTATATTTGCTTTTTCTTTGTACTGAGATACTTTAAGAGCATACTCAATAAGGTCTTTATCTGAGCAGGTGGCATAAAAACTCCTCTGAAGGCCCTATGTGTTCAATATACTTCAAAGAGTAATACTTGTACAAAGACAGTCTTAAGACTGAAACAAGCTGATACAAGCCGTGGGAATTATAAAGGTATTAACATGGTGCATTACGGATTAGAACCATAAAGTTAATGATGTATAAATACACAAATTAAATTCTCAGTCTCAAAGCTTTTTGGTGGTGTTTATAGAGAGATCCACCAAACAAGCACATCTAGCATATAATACAGACACATTTTAATATCATGTTGTGCTAGATTCAAAGTGACTTAGGCACGTGGAATATACATGTTCGTCATGTTACTTTTTATGACTAATAGTAATAGTAACACTATAAATATTTAGAATAATATTTAGCATGAGAATAATAATGAGAATAGTGAGAATAATTACTATTCTAATTTTAAAAAAGGCTCCTTGAAAATGTAATCTAAATACAGTAGCTGAGCTGCACAGAATGTGCTAAGTGGTCAGAATGCAGCTAAATGTTCAGTAATTCGACTGTAAGGGGGGTGTCCATTGGTGGGGAACAATGTTGTTCCAAATTTAAGGGCTAGGGACAAGCTTGTTCTTTTTTTTTTTTAAATGTTGCATGTCATCTATTCTAATAAAATTTGATACTTCTACGAGGGGTGTTCAAGTCAAACAGGGACTTTTGAGTTAATAAAATAGGACAACACATTTCAAGGAGTGGAAACTGCATTTATTTTTGGACATACTCTCCTGCTACCATCTTAGGACAGCCTGCTTCACGTTGTCATCATTGTGTTCACCGTTCCCACAGAAAGATTCATCTCTTGTGAAATTTCATGACAGGTTATGCGTCGATTATCCAGGATCAGGTGTTCCATGCGCTGAATGTTCACAGGAATGACTGCTGTGGGCTGAAAAGCACTATGGCTGGGATCATCACTGATGTACGTACGGCCATCTTTGAAACGTTTACACCATTCAAATGTCTAACTGCGGCTGAGTGTCTCATCACCGTACTGTGCTTGAAGTCTTTAGATATTTGCGGGTTTTATGTTTTCATTCACAAGAAACTTCATCACCACACGCTGTTCCATGCACACACCACCACTGTTGTCTGTCATCTTGATTAACAGTCTCTGAACTGGCCCGCAACATGTGCAGTTCCATTTTGGGCACCAATTCACAAAAAGAATATTGGAGAACTGGAGAAAGTACAGAGAAGGGCAACCAAACTGAAGAGCTCAGCTATGAGGAACTGAATTCATTCTCTCTTGAGAAGAGGAGATTAAGGGGGGATATAATCAACATGTATAAATACATTTTGTCTTTTTTCAGGCTAACTATGTGCACCACCTAGTATTAATAGGACACACTTGCCCCTTACTACTGTGTGTCATACTGATACGATAGCATCCCTTTTTATACCTGTGAAATTAAAAGTCCTGGTTTGACTTAATTGCCCCTCATGTATTTTGGTTGGCTTGTTGCTCAGAGTGGTGTCTGGAGTCACTTTTTCTGTGTGTTGATTTCACAATGTGCTAGTCTATATTTGTATATTCCCTTAACCGGCGTTTTCTGGCACTTTGTTTACATGTTACAATCAGTATTTTTTGCTAGAAAATTTCTCAGAGCCCCCAAAACTTTATATATTTTTTCAAAGCAGAGGCTGTAGAGAATAAATTGGTTGGTTTTGCAACTTTTTATGTCACATGGTATTTGCGCATTGGATTTTCAAACTCAATTTTTGGGGGAAAAATACACTTTGAATATTATTGCAAAAAATACAAAATACATAACTCAATTGTTTGTTAAAAATAAAAGATGATGTTACGCCGAGTAAATAGATACCAAATATGTCATGCTTTAAAATTGCACATGCCCATGCAACGTGGACAACCGACATCATTTTGACTATTTCATAGGCGAAGCTTTAAATAACTATTTAGATTTACAGAGGAGGTCTGGTGATAGAATGATCTGACTTTGCGGTGATATCGCTCTGTTTGCGTGCATATATATTATACACTGTCGCTTTAAAACAATTTTTTTTTCACTTTTATTGCAGTCAAAAGGAATGTAAACATCCCTTGTGACAGCACTCCTGGTAGAATAGGAGATCGTGGAAGGCAGCGGGATGGGGGGGACGTCCCCCCTGCTGCTTGTAATAGCATTCGAGCATCTAGTTAGCCGCTCTGATTGCTATTACAAGAGAGCCGACTGTCAGCTCTAAGAAAATGGTACAAAATGGCTCTAAAAAAGCTGCAGGCTTCTCGGTACAACCACTTGAAGTCCAGTGAATTACCAGGTACATGACTGGTTGGCAAGTGGATATTCCACAGAAAGGACCTATGAGTGATATTTTCAACTGTTGCCCACAGCTTTTGTTTTGGCACAGAAGTAGTTGGAGCTGTAGTCAACAGCAAATTATGTATAGTGGAATTTCAAAAATAGGAAGTATGACTGCCCATGATTAGATATTTCAAGCAAGCACAGATTTGATGAGCTAAGTAAAAGTTCATATGTGGGCACTATCCTTTTCATGACTTTGGTGACCCTCAGCCATCATCAGTGAGGCTGGTAACAGACACCAGCACCATTATTGCATCTCCACACTTTTTTTTTTAAATCTGTGTTCTGACAATATGGGTTTTGCTTAGAAAACCCTAAAGAAGTCTTCAGTGATAATGTCTATAGGATTTCTACTAAAGGTTGCCATACACAAAAGAAGATGTCCATAAGCACCATGAAGCATCCTCAGGCATTTTTTTGTCAGGGGGTTAGTCAGTTACCTCTGTTGAATTTTATCATACAGTCCCAATATAGTTGTCCAATAGTCACCCCTTCCAGATAGCACAACCAGGTGCTATACTCCCTGAGCAGAGCCTAATCCTTGATGATTACAAAACACATTTTTCAAGGGCAGGAGAGCAGTTCTGTCAGAGGAGAAAAGTTCTTCAGGCATACAAATGTGTATATTGTGCATTTACAGGCATTCCCTATAGGACTAAAAACTTTCTTGAGTGTAGGACGCAGAGAAACTGAGCATACAAGTGTGAACAAGCACTAAAAGAAATATTGGGATGCTGAGTATTCAGATGTAGTAAGGTATAGTCAGGCATAGAGAAGTGAGCAGAAAAATACTCAGGTTGTGAATGGGGACTTATAAGGACAGTTCTGTGCACTGAAACAGTGCTTGGGAGGCTTACATTGCTGACCCTCAATCTTCTAATCTAAGGACCGCTGTGCAGTAGATCACATAAATAATATGAATAATACTTGAATTAAAGTGTGTAGTTTTATACAGGCTTTACACACTTTAATACTTAAATGTCTGACATAGCAGCTTGTGTCTCATTGTTCATTCTCTTGCAGAGCGTGGCAGCTGCTACTATTTGAGAGATCTGGGTTTGTCAAAAAGCATTTCCCCTTCTGGGCACAGGAACAATTGGGCCCATACTGTGTCCAGTAGTAGGCGGAAAGAACTACTGTGGGGATAAATGTAACATACCCCACACCATACAATCAAGTATAATGATTCTGCTTTAAAAGTTGGCACGGTTACAGTTCTTATAGACTGACATGGTAATTTAATAGGTGTACTACAGCAGGATTTAAAGTGATTCTAATGGTTCTGATTGAGATATATATATATACATACTGTATATATATACACATACTGTATACATATACATACACAAATAAACACACACACACATGTCATAAACTGCTCGAAAAAATTAAAGAAAACACATCAGATCTCAATGGGGGAAAATATCATGCTGGATATCTATACTGATATGGACTAGGTAATGGGTTAGGAACGAAAGGATGCCCCATCGTTTGATGGAAATGAAAATTATCAGAGGACTGAATTCCAAGACACCCTGAAAATCAAAGTGAAAAAATGATGCAGCAGGCTAGTCCATTTTACTGAAATTTCATTGCAGCAACTCAAAATGGTACTCAGTAGTTTGTATGGCCCCCACGTGCTTGCATGCATGCCTGATAATGTCGGGGCATGCTCCCAATGAGATGATAGATGGTGTCCTGTAGTATTACCTCCCAGATCTGGACCAGGGCATCACTGAGCTCCCGGACAGTCCGAGGTGCAACCTGGCAGCATCGGATAGACTGAAACATGATATTCCAGAGGTGTTCTATTAGATTTAGGTCAGGCGAGCATGGGGGCCATTCAATGGTATCAATTCCTTCATCCTCCAGGAGCTGCCTGCATACTCTTGCCACATGAGGCCGGGCATTGTGCACAGGAGGAACCCAGGACTCACTGTGTAAGGTCTGACAATGGGTCCAATGAGTTCATCCCGATACGTAAAGGCAGTCAGGGTGCCATTGTCTAGCCTGTAGAGGTCTGTGCATCCCTCCATGGATATGCCTCCCCAGACCATCACTGACCCACCACCAAAACAGTCATGCTGAACAATGTCACAGGCAGCATAATGTTCTCCACGGCTGCTCCAGACCCTTTCACGTCTGTCACATGTGCTCAGGGTAAACCTGCTGTCATCTGTTAAAAGCACAAGGCGCCAGTGGTGAATTCTGGTGTACAATGGCAAATGTCATTCGAGCTCTATTGTTTCCAGACAGTGAGCACTGGGCCCACTACAGTATGTCGGGCCCTCAGGTCACCCTCATGAAATCTGTTTTTGATTGTTTTGTCAGAGAAATTCACACCAGTGGCCTGCTGGAGGTCATTTTGTAGGGCTCTGTCAGTGCTCATCCTGTTCCTCTTTACACAAAGGAGCAGATGCTGGTCCTGCTGATGGATTAAGGACCTTCTACGGCCCTGCCCAGCTCTCCTAAAGTAACTGCCTGTCTCCTGGAATCTACTCCATGCTCTTGAGACTGTGCTGGGAGACACAGCAAACCTTCTGGCAATTGCATGTATTGATGTGCCAACCCAGGGGAGCTGGACTGCCTGTGCAACCTCTGTTGGATCCAGGTATCGCGTCATGCTACCAGAAGTGACACTGACCCTAGACAAATGCAAAACTAGTGAAAACAGTCAGAAAGGATGAGTAGGGAAAAAATGTCAGTGGCCTCCACCTGTAAAACCGTTCCTGTTTTGGGGTCGTCTCATTGTTGCCCATCTAGTGCACCTGTTGTTAATTTCATTAACACCAAAGCAGCTGAAACTGATTACCAACCCCATCTGCTACTTAAGTGACCAGATCAATATCCCAGGAGTTTAACTGACTTGATGCTATACTCTGATTAAAAAGTGTTCCTTTAATTTTTTTGACTAGTGTTCTAAACGGTTTTGTGCAAGGGTTTTGCACAGAACAGCCTCAATCTTCTTTTTGGGCTCCCCGTCACCAATTCTGGCTCCTCCCCTCTGCTGAGTGCCCCCAGTAGCAAGAGTCTTGCTATGGGGGCACTAGAGCAAGCTCGCTCCCAAGCTGCACTCCTGTGAATGGACAGAGCGTGACTAGGCCCTGCCCCATCCCACTCTCTCCTCAATGGCACACTGGCTGTGATTGACAGCAGAAGGAGCCAATGGCTCCTGTTGTTGTGTGAGCCAGTGAGAAAAGAAAGACCCAGAATAGCAGCTTCTCTCAGATAAATATAAGGGGGAAGGTGCTGGGGGGGGGGGGAGGGTTGGCTGCACCCAGAAGTTTTTTTTTACCTTAATGCATAAGGATAAAAGTAAGGAAAACTTCTGCCTTTATAACCACTTTAAGGGGTTTTAACAATTTTAACTATACGGTATGAAATCCTCACCAATGAAGAGTTGTGACTGATGGGGATTGTGCCACCTATATTCTGGACAGCTTTAAGCTGTCTTGTAGGACTGCAGGTTTTGCAAATTTCTGTCATTGGAAAGTGGTTTTCTAAGTGGGGAGCTTTAATTTGAATTTACTAAACATGTACAGAGAAGGATTACCAATACACCCCTTGGGGCAAAACATCAACATCCACATATAGCACAGAACCAATTATAAAGCTTTACAAAGAAGTTAATTTTAAGGCTTTGTAGATACAGATACTATAGAAAGACCGCTATTTCAGTACACTACAGTACATAAATAGCTACGTGTGCTTAGCTTTTGCAACAGCATTTCTCACAATGAAGTCCAGGTCTGGATACAGAGGCAAACAGCTTGGGGATTCTCTGGGCTGTAACCAAAGAAAGTGGCTGGAGGAGTCCCAGTGCTGTTATCACAGGTGGGCAGCTGGAGATGCATGACCATACCACTGGAAGCACAGTAGCAATTAGAGAAGTGTTCTTTGCAGTGGCTGAGTCTCCTGTAGAGCCACTGCATGCCACTGAGCTCCTGCCTGGCTGCCCACATACCAAGACTAAAAGTGGGGGACCATATGCCTATCTGCAGATCACATGCCCAACCACTTCTGCTTCATCAGGTGCAGTTTCTCTGAGCGGTAGATGGATGGAAACAGGAAAAAGTACATTATTTGGGAATGTAATGGAGCCCTGGGGGCTGTTAAAACCCAGGGGATTATGGAAAAAGGATTTAAAGTAGCTGTACCTACATCTGAGCACGGTGAGTCAAGGGGTCTGCTAAAGATCTGTACTTCGCAATAAAAGGCTGAGCAGTTTCATGTGGTTTAGACACTACAGAATTATACTAATTGATAGGGTTATAATAGCTTGATGACTAGTGGTTATAGTCACTCACCAAGTGGTTTTAATTTCCCTTTTTAAACCCAAAGGCTTAAAAACATATTTCTTCTGGAATAAAGTAAATGCAGGCCTGCAGCTATGTAGAGAAGAGCAATATCTAAAAGCCATAGTAATACAAAGTGAGAATGTTTATTTTATATCCTAGACAATACACCAACCTCTGATGTTGTTGGCTGCTGTTGTGATAAAACTTTGAAGAAAGCATATAGGTATATACACCTAAAAGTAAATAAATGTGTGTCCATTTACAACAGTACTAGAGCATTAAGGGTAAAATTGATTTATGCCAATGTAATGAAATGAAAAAAAAATGACTGGCTTTGGACTTCATTCTGTAGAGTCCAGAACACTTAATTAACCTCCTTGCTTAATGAATCAATGAAGAAATAATTATGTTTTTTTCTTTTCCTTTTAAAGCAAGGTAGTCATGTAATTCCTTAACAACAAGTACCCTCTTTTTTCTAAACAACATCGGCATATTTCCAGCCATCTGCCCATTCCTTCTGCCATTTAAGCCCCATTAAATGCCAGCTGTAGCCTTCCACATACCGTCAACTTGAATGTTTCACATTGGTTGCTTCATGTAAACAAAAGAATATTAATATAGTACTTTCATTTTACTTTTATTATTATATAATAATTATGTTAGCTAACTAAAATTCTAAAACAGTAAGCTTGAAACTAACGAAAAGCTCAATTCAATAAAATTGAATGATAATTATTTTCTGTAACAATCATTATTTTTAACAATGATAGGCAATGAGAGTTGAAATAACAGTAACAGGGCTAAACATAGCAATCATCATAGCAAATAACACTCGTTTTAGCTTTGTGAATAAAACCTGAAGAGTTTATCTAACTGAATAGTGAGACTGTTTGGCTGCTTAAATTCTGATGATTATTTAATAGCATTTAAGTTATGTTTATAGTTCATGGAAGCAAACTGAGAAGTTTTCCAATTAAAGGGAAGCTCTCACTATAATACATTTTGTTAAACTAAACTATACCTGTAAAATGAGCATTTTTTTGAACTTGTCACAGTTTCCACTGTCCGCTCCCGCGCCTTCTTGCTTGTTATACTGGTATGGCTTGATTTTAAATTGTTCACTTTAAAACCTAAGTTTAGTTGTATTTTTTTTTCTTTAAATCAGCACAAAGTACACTACGTCCTATCACAGTAAAATGTCCCTTTTGTTGATGGTTGCTGCTTAAGTTGAAATTTGAAGTCCTCTGAACCCCACCTACTCCTGCAGCAATAATCTTCCTGTGTTGCAGGGTCTAATACAACCATAAGACCTGTGACAGGTACTCATCAAGGTTCATCTCCTCCATTTTTTTTTATAGGAAGTCTATCAGGATGCAGAAAGCAGGTGACCTTTTGATGTCATCAGCAGGGGGCATAGCTTGCACATTCAGTTGAGAGTTTGCCATTCAACTGGTGGATGCCGACCATAATAAATGTCCAAAATTTCTTTACAGTTTTATAGGGAATGCCAAACATTATATTAACAAATATGCTATATGAATGGCTATTCACCTGCGTCTTAATGTCTACTTTTTAGTAGGAAAAGTGTTTTTGTTCAACAAAGTGTTGGCCTGCAATAGGAAATAAAGCCTGCTTGTGGCACTGAATCTGTGTTGTGGTCTACCTTCCTGTGTGATTCCTGTCTGTTCACCTGCAAATTGCACTGGAAAGCACAAAAAGTAGTGTGTGCACTACGTTCGAAAAATGCACCACACCAAGTTGCATGGTACAAAAAGTAGTGCATGCACACCTTTTCAGAAACGTGCCACACCAAGTCGCATGGTACTGCGGTACAATGTGATCTGCATTTGCGAACTGCACTTGGGTTGCTGCTAGCCATGTATTGGAACCTGCAGTAGATCAAAAAGGCAGTGCTGTTTGAATGCTGTGCAGGAAATGTTCACAGAACACGCTTTGCCCACACTGCGTTGTGGTGTGAACCAGCCCTTATGGGCACAACCAGCCAATGGACATAAGACAGGCTGATCTACCAAAGGACCCCCCAACAATCTAGACAACACTCTGATTAAAAATTTGGACATATCAGTTGGGAAATTATTTGTATCCTTATTTAAAGACACTTTTGCAATTACTACTGCTGACGTTATTACTTATACTACTATGAATAATCATAATAATAACAATTTAAAAAATAAAAATATCGGTAGTTGTAAAAGAAAAAAAATACCAAATGCATAATAGCTGATGTGACGTAAATTTACTGTCAATTTTAATAGACATTTAATGGCTCAAAATTTTAAAGTATAAAATATTTAAATATTTTTAGGTACAAATACACAAAACCCTGAATAAAAAAGATGAATAGAAGTTAGATCTCCAGATGGCATCTTACATCAGAGACAGTATGCTTCTGCAGTTATCATGTGCTAACAAGCTGATTTCATATGAGAAGTACTGATCATGTAGTGTACTGAATTTATTCACTAATATTAAACTGATCAAAATTTAAGGCTTCATGTGTTATTATACCTGATCATATTCAGTATGGGCTTTTAGGTTTTAAAATGGAGTTGATATTCTTTTTTGCCTAAAGCTGCTATTCCAAATATTATTAGGATTTAAGGATTACTTTTTAAGTACAAACCTTGAAGACCAGTATAAATGATTTTCAGCCATGAAAAACCTGCAAATTTAACATAAATCTAACACAATACAGCCCTCTAGCACAGATTTTATTCATAAGGGGACATAACTGAAAGCAATGATCAAGCATATTATAGACTCACTGAGTGCCTTGTGATATTTTTTATATTTTATGTTTCATTTTCTTTTTTCATTAAGTTTTCATTGCATAAAATGTTTTATAGATTTACAGAAGAGAACACTAGAAAAATCACTGCAAGTGGACTTAGTTTGACTTTTCTCCCTGTGGCCCTGAAACAATGAAACATCCAATATATGCACTGTGGGAGTCACCTGAACTAGCTTCAGTCAAGTTATTAGTTTTTTTTTTCTACTTCTTCTCTTTAGATTTGCCTAGAAACATAAATCAAATCTATATTATTATTACTAGCAATGTGTGGCTGTTTAAGCACAGGAGGGATGGGTGGGGTGGTACGGCAAAACACACCCCTTGACATTGTTTTCTGCCAGGCCCACAGCCTGTACTGCTCCCTTCCTTCTCCAATAGCTTTCCTATCCCCCTATTTCTATGTTGCAGTCTATCTCTTCTGCCCGTGTCTCCTCTATACTACAACTCTCTTCTTGCCTCTGTGCCCCCCCCCCCCCCATGCACTGCTCCTTTCCTCACTCTCCAGTATCCACTCCTCTTCTATACTCTCCTTCCCCTCCAGCATCCATCCTTTATTACTGCTTCCCTTCTCCACCTTCAGCATTGCCCCTGGACTAAATAGCATCACTCCTTTCAGCACCCTCTCTCTACTGCTTCACTTCCTAATATATTTAACCTGTACTGCTCCCTTTCCAGGGTCATCCTTGTGTTGCACCTCTCTTTCCCCTGAAACATTTTGGCCCTTTACTATGCCTTTTGTTTTCTTTTTGTGTATTCAGTGTACTGCACCTCCCCTATTTTTGCAGAATACACATTGCTTGGCAGGGCTATACTCATGTAACCATGTGCATGCCTGTTATGCACAACATGTTATGTATTACATGTCAATGGGCTAAATTACACTGCATATATGACTTCTGGGTGCCACAAAGACAGGTGTATTTTCATCTGTATGGCCATGTGCAAGAGTTCTTAATATAAACATTAATTTATTCATTTATAAAGGTATATAAAGAAAGAAAACATGAAAACCATGAATATAAAAACTAAATTACAGTTATTGTGTTACATGAGAGCATCCATTCATTCTTATCTAGGGTGCCTTGGGAAACAAGCTTTGGAGCACCTTAATGTAAACTAAAAACAAAAAAAGAACAAAGTAAAAATGTGCATACAATGTTCAAATTATGAATCAAGACTCTCTCTCCTATTGCCCACCTCCAATTTCATTTTAAAGTAAATGCTAAATTTTTTTACATAATAGACTTTAAACTGCTTCAATTTGAATGTCTGCTGCAAGAAAAGTCCTCATGTACTGCAACTATTCATGGGGAAGCTTGAACATCACGTTCCAATGCTGGATTAGTCTTCTTGCTAGGATTAGGATTTTAAGATATTTACTTTGGTCATGGGCGAGGTTAACAAAGTCTCCTGGTATTCCCAGTAAATATATTTCTGGGTTTTTAAATGCTGCAAAGTCTAATTTTTCTTCAAAGAATGAACGGCGATGAGCCCAGTATGCATGAATATGTGGGTAGGACCAAAACAAGTACAGTTGCAAGAAAAAGTATGTGAACCCCTTGGGATTATGTGGAGTTTTGCATGAATTGGGCATAAAATGTGCTCTGAACGTCATCTAAGTCACAACAATAGAAGAACACAGTCTGCTGAACATATTACTACACAAACATTAGATGTTGCCATGGTTTAATTGCACATAACATGTAAACATTCACAGTGCAGGGAGGAAAAAGTATGTGAGGCCCTAGCTTAATGACTTCTCCCAGAGCTAATTGGAGCCAGGAGTGAGCCAACCTTGACTCCAATCGGTGTGATGATATTGGATGTGTTGCTGACAGCTGTCCTGCCCTTAAAAAACACACACCTGTTTTGGGTTTACTGGTTTCAAGAAGCACTGTCTGATGTGAACCATGCCTCGCAGAAAAGAGCTCTCAGAAGACCTACGATCAAGAATTGTTGACTTGCATGAAGCTGGAAAGGGTTACAAAAGTATCTCCAAAAGCCTTGATGTTCATGTGTCCACGGGAAGACAGACTGTCTATAAATGGAGAAAGTTTAGCACTGTTGCTACTCTCCCTAGGCGTGGTCGTCCTGTAAAATGACTGCAAGAGCACAGCGTAGAATGCTGCATGAGGTAAAGAAGATTCCCAGAGTGTCAGCTAAAGACCTACAGAAATCTCTGGCACATGCTAACATTTTTGTTGACACATCTACAATAAGGAAAACATTTAACAAGAATGGAGTACATGGGAGGACACCACGGAGGAAGCCATTGCTGTCCAAAAAGAATATTGCAGCACGTTTGAAGTTTGCAAAAGAGCACCTGGATGTTCCACAGCACTACTGGCAAAATATACTGTGGACAGATGAAACCAAGATTGAGTTGTTTGGGAAGAACACACAACACTATGTGTGGAGAAAAAAAGGCACAGCACACCAACATCAAAACCTCATCCCCACTGTAAAACATGGCGGAGGGAGCATCATGTTTTGGGGCTGCTTTGCTGCCTCAGGGCCTGGACGGATTGTTGTCATTGATGGGAAAATGAATTCCAGAGTTTATCAAGACATTTTGCAGGAAAACGTACGACCATCTGTCCGCCAACTGAAGCTCCGCAGAGGATGGGTGATGCAACAGGACAATGACCCAAAGCATACAAGTCATTCAACAAAACAATGGCTGCAACAGCACAGAATACGCCTTCTGGAGTGGCCCAGTCCTGACCTCAACCCGATTGAAATGCTGTGGCATGACCTTAAGAGAGCGATTCACACCAGACATCCCAAGAATATTGCTACACTGAAACAGTTTTGTGAAGAGGAGTGGTCCAAAATTACTCCAGATCGTTGTGCAGGTCTGATCTGCAACTACAGGAAACGTTTGGTTGAGGTTATTGCTGCCAAAGGAGGGTCAACCAGTTATTAAGTCCAAAGGTTCACATACTTTTTCCTCCCTGCACTGTGAATGTTTACATGTTATGTGCAATTAAACCATGGCAACATCTAATGTTTGTGTAGAATTATGTTCAGCAGACTGTGTTCTTCTATTGTTGTGACTTAGATGACGTTCAGAGCACGTTTTATGCCCAATTCATGCAAAACTCCACGTAATCCCAAGGGGTTCACATACTTTTTCTTGCAACTGTATATTAGGGTAACTGAGGATTTGTGGTAGTGTGGGCAGCTAGCATCAAAGGTGAATCCAAGTCTGCACATTTTTTCTAGTATGTAAAAAAGTTGGTTAATAAATTAAATATCACCAGTTTGTCATCTGTACTTATAAAGTCCATGAATCTGTTACAGTCTTGATTAATTCTTGGTACGCACTATAAGAAAATAGGAAGAAAATTCTGTATGAGGAATGATCAGTCAATTATTTGTTCATTAATATAGTGCTTTCGACAGCTGATTCTGACTGAAAAAAAATGAAGGCGCAAGCTAGAAAGTTTTCGAATACGATTGCCGCTGAATGTGTACAGTAATCATACAGAAATAATTGAATAGAAAAAACATGCATGATCAGAAGCAAAGAACAAAGGTGGCAATGAACATAGAAATCATACACAAGAAAGAATGCTTGCCTTTCTCGTTTAAGTATTTTTGTGCAAGTAAACACCACTATCGGTTACATCATAATATGCACCTTCATGGAAAACCGGATGATTGTTCATCCAATTTTCTCATAGTGTGTTTCCCCGCTTTAGAGTTGGTATACATTTCAGAAAAGAAATGTTTTTGTACTGGAAAAAGAAATTGCGAAGATATTTTTGAAGGATATGGGGTAGTTTCTCAGTAGCCAACCTGATTTTTATTTCTGTTTTGTATATCATACACCAAACAGGAATTAGACTTCATTAACAAAGCTTACGGCAATATAAGGAAGAGGCACATGAATAAGGAATATTGGCTTTATTTTTCCTGACTTACATACAGAGTCAAAAAGCACTAAACCTAGTGAATCAGTATGACAGTCAGTAAGCCAGCACTTCGAAAAGGAGTTCAGCAATGGTATTCCCCATGCTTTAAATAAGGAATACATGCATCTCTGTTTGGAAGTCTTAGGTAGAAGGGGATACAAACACAATCTATTTCATGTAATAAACAGTTGTTTAGTTTAAATAGATCTTATGCCCCTTGCCTTATTAATAGGTCTTGCAACAACCTACAGTAATATGTATGGATGGAAATTTTGAAAAATAGTTATATATCATATTATAAAGACATTTTATATATATATATATATATATATATATTTATACACACACACACACACACACACATACACAGGTGTAAGCCGTGTACCGGGGTGGGCTCCCCAGAATACAGTGTACAGTGAAGTCACGAACGAGGAAAGCAACCCCAACACCAGCTTTTGCCACAACAGAATTTTACTTAGATGTGGCAAATAAACACAACCACAAATGCTGGAAACATACAATAAATTTACATACACCCAGCCCAAAGGCTGAGACCCTTGTGCTGCACAGCACGGCGCTGATGATGGACGAAGGTAGAAAGTAAAGTAATTTACCTACTAAGCTGCCACACTTTACCTGTTATTACCCTAAAAAAAAAAGAATCAGTTTATGGGTGTATGGTATGGGCTAGCCTGCGGTGCAGCACAACAGCTTACAATCTTACACAAATCTACAGTACTCCCCCTCCCATAACTGGTCCTGTAGCACTTGCCTGAGTATTCCTTCTGAGCAAAATGCCAGTCTGGCTTGAGTTTGTAGGATTGTATCAGCTCTCCAATGTGAAATGTCACTTTAAGTTGTGGAGTCCTTCCAATGATCAGTAACAACACTTGTGGCCTGACACAAACAGAGACCCTAACTAACTATAGGCCTGGACTCAGTCTCAAGGCGCCAACACTGAAATGAGGAGCGTGCACGATCTTATTGACCCGGGTCTGCTTTGCATCCGCTGGTGAACTAATGTCTCTCCAACAAGAATGCGGTCTTGCCGTATATGTTGCTAAGTTCCTCTGCTCTCATCAGCCTTCCTGGCAGCAATCTTATCAGCTTCCTGGCAGAAATCACTGGTTACTGAGGGATGCATTCACACCTGGATGTCATCGGATTCTCAGCTCACACGGCCCCCTCATTCAGCATCGTCCCAAAACATGGCTGCAGTCTCCTCTTCCTGTTCACTAAACGTTTAACTCAGAGTGCAAAACCCCACCTCTTCATGAATATGCAAATATCTATGCAGTCTGAGGCTGTTAGAAAAACAGTGACATCTTGTGGCTAAACCGCAGAATGTCAATCAAAACATTAATTTACTTCCACACAGTGTTCAAACAATGAGAGCTGTTTCCCCATCTCACACAGGTACAGGAGGAATGAAGATCGTGTTGTAACTCTCTCCTTCATCAGACAGGTCTAATGTCACTGTTCTGTTTCTCCATATGCTTACTATCTCCTTGGCCCATTCTCCAGAGTTTGTGAGAATATAATATTTGTAAATTTAATAACAATATAATTTATAAATTAGAGTTACAATGAATTTAAAGGAGACGTGGGCAAACCCAAACCTTACATTTTTTAAGCCTGCTGCACCATATGCTTACATGCTAAAAAAAACCCATTGTTTTTAAGAAACTATTAACAAATTAAAAGAACATTAAGACTTGTGAGTAGAGACATCCCAAGTTACAGGAGTATATCTACCACTGTGCAGCTAATTTTTGTCAGACTGTCATATCTTTAAACATGACTTACATGTAGAAATGAACAACCATATAAAGGCTCAGGCTTTACCACTGCAGCATAGTTTGTGGAGAACAAAATCCACCGTGATTCATATATTTTCTCACTATGTCCTTTTTATAGGGTTATAAATGAGAAAGAATGGGGTTGACAGAAAATAAGAGAATAATGTTCCTTATTGAGTTCCTTTGAACTCCACTCCTTTATGATTGCATGTGGCATGCCTACAATGTGTGCAGGATAAGATATTGCAGATTAAATGCACTAGTTCAAATCAAATGCACTAGCTGTAGTGATGATATATCTATTTTCTATAAGAGAAAAAGTAGGTGGAAATGTTCCCTGAGCCAGGATTAGGTTATTTGTATTAAACTTCACTTTACCTTGCCAGCCTTTATCTGACAATTTTGTTGATCTGCACTTTCCTCCAAAATTCTTCATCACCATGTTCATGGTCACCGCTGGCGCCTCTGACAGAAGGGGGTCAGAAGAAAGCCCCTTAAATGTTTGTATGATGCTCTGATAGAATTCAGAAACACTCAATAGGAATTTGATTGTGTCTTGGCTTTTCGTATACATTTTGTGATACTGAGCTTTTGTGCTGAGGCCCATATTAAATGGATCCAATGAACGGTATTTTGGAGATTAAAGTTTGGTATGTTCCTCAGATTTACAAGTCACATCCACAACATACTGTACAACAGTAGAGACTTAGTGTCACGTACCTGATTGGAGACTGAAATGACAAGGTCGGACTCACTTGTGTCACTAGCCCTGACCCCACTGGAAGTGGAACAGAGGGTGTCTAGGGACCAGGGGGACAAGAGCGCCAGCAGATGCTGTTTGCAGCTCTTGCAGCTCTTGCAGCTGGAGACTTTGGAAGACTTATGAACCTCCGATTCAGGAACAGTAATGATATGCAGAGCTGGTATGGTAGGTCGCCAGGTGTGCACCAAAGCAAGGCAGGCAGCTGGGATGGGAGACAGGAGCAATGTCATAGGAATAGCCGGGGTCATCAACGGGCGGACAGCGGGGTACCAAATCATAAGCAAGCCAAAGTCGGGAACAAGTATCAAGCAGGAGAGTAATCAGAGTCAGGTCAGGAACAAGCCAGGTCAGCAACAAGGAAATCACACAGGAATGAGCAGGAAACGGGGAACAGCTGAAGACCAGTCAGCACTCAGCACAGGCAGAGGCACCTTTTAAATAGTCCATCTGGCGCCAATCTTCACCGTGCATGTGCACGATTACGCATTTCTGTGCGCATGCACACTTCTATTCGCGAATCATCTCACCGGGATTCTCTTACACTTAGATGTTGATTCACCAAAACTGGAGATTGCAAAATCTGGTGCAGTTCTGCATAGGAACCATCAGCTTACAGGTTTATATTGTCAAAGCTTAATTGAACAAGCTGAAGTTAGAAGCAGATTGGCAACCATGCACAGTTGCACCAGATTTTGCTCTCTCTAGTTTTAGTAAATCAATCCCATGGTCTATCCCTTTTTAACATTCTACTAATTTTGATTCTCATCTTCTTCCTTTATAGTGCCCACTGAGACAGGTTTCCGATAACAGTACTACATTATGTCAGACACTGAAGCTGATATTACAGGCCTTTCTGCATCATGTCAATAGATTTTCTAATATAAAGATAACTATGCTGCTGTCCTTTAACCTTTTAGATGGACTTCAGCAAGATGCTTGCCTCCCAGATCAACTGTCATGGCTAGGCTCAGAAGAGCACAAACTCCCTGAGGTGGTTCAGCATCTGCAGGGTGTAATTTCATCATGTAGAAATGTTGCAATTAACTTTCTAAATTAAAAACAAATCTATGTTTGCAAGATCGGGAGAGCAATTTTAGCAGTACAAGAAGGGAAAAGACTTCTATAGCCTGAAGGTCTTTCATAAGCTTTAGTTTTTTTTTAGGGATGTCAGCAACATTGTGCCAAATAAGTCAAGCACAGAGTTTGTATCAGTATCCTCATGAGGCCTGCAGTGTCATAAAGTGTATTAAGCTATTGTAGTACTTCACCATACATATACAGTTGCAAGAAAAAGTATGTGAACCCCTTGGGATTACGTGGAGTTTTGCATGAATTGGGCATAAAATGTGCTCTGAACGTCATCTAAGCCACAATAATAGAAGAACACAGTCTGCTGAACATAATAGTACACAAACATTAGATGTTGCCATGGTTTAATTGCACATAACATGTAAAGATTCACAGTGCAGGGAGGAAAAAGTATGTGAGGCCCTGGCTTAATGACTTCTCCCAGAGCTAATTGGAGCCAGGAGGGAGCCAACCTTGACTCCAATCAGTGTGATGATATTGGATGTGTTGCTGACAGCTGTCCTGCCCTTAAAAAACACACACCTGTTTTGGGTTTACTGGTTTCAAGAAGCACTGTCTGATGTGAACCATGCCTCGCAGAAAAGAGCTCTCAGAAGACCTACGATCAAGAATTGTTGACTTGCATGAAGCTGGAAAGGGTTACAAAAGCATCTCCAAAAGCCTTGATGTTCATGTGTCCACGGTAAGACAGGCTGTCTACAAATGGAGAAAGTTTAGCACTGTTGCTACTCTCCCTAGGCGTGGTCATCCTGTAAAAATGACTGCAAGAGCACAGCGCAGAATGCTGCATGAGGTAAAGAAGAATCCCAGAGTGTCAGCTAAAGACCTACAGAAATCTCTGGCACATGCTAACATTTTTGTTGACACATCTACAATAAGGAAAACATTAAACAAGAATGGAGTACATGGGAGGACACCACGGAGGAAGTCATTGCTGTCCAAAAAGAATATTGCAGCACGTTTGAAGTTTGCAAAAGAGCACCTGGATGTTCCACAGCACTACTGGCAAAATATACTGTGGACAGATGAAACCAAGATTGAGTTGTTTGGGAAGAACACACAACACTATGTGTGGAGAAAAAAAGGCACAGTACACCAACATCGAAACCTCATCCCCACTGTAAAACATGGCAGAGGGAGCATCATGGCTTGGGGCTGCTTTGCTGCCTCAGGGTCTGGACGGATTGTTGTCATTGATGGGAAAATGAATTCCAGAGTTTATCAAGACATTTTGCAGGAAAACGTACGACCATCTGTCCGCCAACTGAAGCTCCGCAGAGGATGGGTGATGCAACAGGACAATGACCCAAAGCATACAAGTAATTCAACAAAACAATGGCTGCAACAGCACAGAATACACCTTCTGGAGTGGTCCAGTCAGAGTCCTGACCTCAACCCGATTGAAATGCTGTGGCATGACCCTAAGAGAGCGGTTCACACCAGACACCCCAAGAATATTGCTACACTGAAACAGTTTTGTGAAGAGGAGTGGTCTTGTGCAGGTCTGATCTGCAACTATAGGAAACGTTTGGTTGAGGTTATTGCTGCTAAAGGAGGGTCAACCAGTTATTAAGTCCAAAGGTTCACATACTTTTTCCTCCCTGCACTGTGAATGTTTACATGTTATGTGCAATTAAACCATGGTAACATCTAATGTTTGTGTAGTATTATGTTCAGCAGACTGTGTTCTTCTATTGTTGTGAGTTGGATGACGTTCAGAGCACATTTTATGCCCAATTCATGCAAAACTCCATGTAATCCCAAGGGGTTCACATACTTTTTCTTGCAACTGTATTATAGGAAGGAGAACATGTTGTGAATGGTTACATTTTTGTTGTTGCCCTAAAATGAGGATCTGAAGGAGAACATATGTTTGGTCTTTAATCTTGATTTTTCTGTTCATAACATTGTTACCAGTTTCTGTAACTGTGGTGCATCTTTATGGCTTTCTCAGATTTCAGACAAAAGACATGGAGTTTTGTTTGTCATAGTTACTACTTCAAGATCAGGGAGTACAACACATAATTGAATAGGTTTGCCTACAAAATAGAACATGGTGGAGATATAGCGGCATCTTGGTGGCCCCCATTGGGCACGGCAGAGTTTTCTACCAGGTGCTTCAATTAACCAGCTGATATGACAGTGAGTGTATCATCTACAACTTGTGGTTTCCTGGCCACTCAGTGATTAATGACTAATGCGTATAGGGTAGTAGTTAAAGGGAAAAGAAGAGATTTGCCAATGTTTCTACAAGAAAAATGAGCACTTACCAGACAAGCTGATTTATTTCACCTTATGTTTTCTACTGCTTGTCCTTCCTACTTTATTATCACTGAACAAGACATTAGAGAATCATGCCAGAAAAGTAATAAACACCATTGGTAATAGATGAAGATGAAGTGTTTACTTTTGTAAGTGAGAACTGGACAAATGTGTTTCTGAGCTTTTAAGAGTGTGATGGCATGTGATAGGAGGTGCTCTTAAATGTGTATTTGGATAAACACCTTTGCTTACATAGGTTGAATAAGGTTAAGTATATGTTGAATGGCAATGTTGAGAACATTTTCCAGTCCAGAGATTTTCAAACAACCTTAATGACACCCTGAAAGCAAGAGTCTAAAGCAGCATCAATGGCACCAAAATTAGGAAACAGCAGAATGGAGGAAAAACAAATGGTTTTGCCAATATATAACTAACTCAGGAGGTACACAGTAGAAGGGGTAACTGACTAAATCCACAACAAATTGCATACCTAAAATGTTTAGATAATAATAAATAAATCAAGATCAAGTATACCTATAACTACCCCTTTTCTACCCACAAACTGTTATGAAAAAACCAGAGTCTAGGAATCCCAACCCCAAGATGTCATTTCTATTACGATCATGTGTTATAATTTATCTTCTACAGCATCATTTTTATACTTTGATGTTTCTCTCTTATCACTCTGAATCAGAACCAATCTTCAGTCTGTTACTACATTTGCATAACCCTCATTTTTACAAATTGTATTCATATAGTTAACCGATACTGTGGCATCAAGAGTTCCTTGTCCTATACCTTTTCAGTGCTTTCCTCCACCTCCTCATGTGCCTCCTGTTTTAAAGAGTTGTCTAGATCCTAAACATTAGATATATATCTATACATACATACATACATACACACACATACACTGCTCAAAAAAATTAAAGGAACACTTTGAAAACACATCAGATCTCAATGGGGAAATCGGGTATATATGGCCCCCATGTGCTTGTATGCATGCCTGAAAATGTTGGGGCATGCTCCTAATGAGATGGTGGATAGTGTACTGGGGTATTATCTCCCAGATCTTGACCAGGGCATCACTGAGCTCCTGGACAGTCTGAGGTGCAAGCTGGCAGTGTCGGATGGACCGAAACATGATATCCCAGAGGTGTTCTATTGGATTTAGGTCAGGTGAGCCATTCAATGGTATCAACTGCTTAATCCTCCAGGAACTGTCTGCTTACTCTCACCACATGAGGCAGGGAATTGTTCTGCACCAGGAGGAACCCAGGATCCTATGCACCATCCCAATACCTAATGGCAGTCAGGGTACCATTGTCTAGGCTGTAGAGGTCGGTGCGTCCCTCCAAGGATATGCCTCCCCAGACCATCACTGACCCACCACCAAAACAGTCATGCTGAACGATGTTACAGGCAACATAACGTTCTCCATGGCTTCTCCAGACCCTTTCACATCTTTCACATGTGCTCAGGGTGAACCTGCTCTTTTCTGTAAATGCCAATCAAGCTCTATGGTGCCGGGCAGTGAGCATAAGGCCCACTAGAGGACTTCACACCCTCAGGCTACCCTCATGAAATCTGTTTCTGATTGTTTTGTCAGATATATTCACACCAGTGGCCTACTGGAGGTCATTTTGTAGGGCTCTGGCAGTGATCATCCTGTTCCTCCTTGCACAAAGGAGCAGATACTGGTCCTGCTGATGGGTTAAGGACCTTCTACGGCCCTGTCCAGCTCTCCTAAAGTAACTGTCTGTCTCCTAGAATCTACTCCATGCTCTTGAGACTGTGCTGGAAGACACTGAGATGGTGTCTGGGAGGAAATACCCCAGGACACCATCTGTCGTCTCTTTAGGAGCATGCCCTGATGGTCTCAGGTATGCATACAAGCACGTGGGGGCAATATATATATATATATACGTATATATATATATATATACATATACATTGATTGATTTACTAAATGTAGAGAGTGCAACATCTGGTGCAGCTGTACATGGTAACCAGTCAGCGTCCAGGTTTTATTGCCAAAGCCTAACTGAACAAGCTGACGTTAGATGCTGATTGGTTCCCATGCACAGCTGCACTTGATTTTGCACTCTCCAGTTTTAGTAAATCTACACCTATATTGCCAAAAGTATTGTAACACACCTCCAACTCATTGGATTCTGGTGTTCCAATCACGTCCATGGCCACAGGTGTATAAAATTAAGCACTTAGGCATGCACACAAACATTTGTGAAAGAATGAGTTGCTCTTAGGAGCTCTGTGAATTGAAGCATGGTACCGTGATAGGTTGCCACCTGTGCAATAAGATCATTAGTAAATTTCCTTCCTACTAAATATTCCATGGTCAGCTGTTAGTGGTATTATAACAAAGTGGAAGCAACTGGGAACAGCAGCAACTCAGCCACAAAGTAGTAGGCCACGTAAAATGACAGAGCGGGGTCAGCACAGAAGTCGCCAACTGTCTACAATGTCAGTAACTAAAGACCTCAAAACCTTATGTGGCCTTCAGATTAGCACAACAGTGTGTAGAGGGCTTCATGAAATGGGTTTCCATGGCCGAGCAGCGGCATCCAAGCCTTACATCACCAAGTGCAATGCAAAGAGTCCGATTCAGTGGTGGAAAGAATGCTGCCACTGGACTTTAGAGCAGTGGAGAAGTGTTCTCTGGATTGATGAATCACACTTCTCTGGCAATTTTATGGATGTGTCTGGGTTTAGCGGTTGCCAGAAAAACGGTACATACCTGACTGCATTGTGCCAAGTGTACAGTTTGGCAGTTGGGGGACTATGGTGTGGGGTTGCTTTTCGTGGGGTTGGTCTTGGCCCCTTAGTTCCAGTGAAGGGAAGTCTTAAGGCATCAGCATACCAAGACATTTTGGACAATTTCATGCTCCCAACTTTGTGGGAACAGTTTTGGGGATGGCCCCTTCATATTCCATGAACCAAATGTGATTTCTCCTGCGCTCTGGGACCCGGGCCGGTGGTGAGTAGATGAAATCAAACTCCAAAAAAAGCAACCACCGGAGTATACAAGGTTGTGCAGCTCCAAACCAAGGCTGGGGAAGACAGAACAGAATTGTGAAGTGAAACAAAAAGAAGCGCACCAACCTTGTGCATTACCTCAGAAACCAAAATTTATTTAGTAAAAGAATGGTACTCACAAACAGCGAATAAAAACAGGCATGTAAGTCCTCCAAGGAACTTCAAAGGCAAGAGGCCAGCGCGAATCCCATCATGGGGGTAGGCACTCAGTACAGCTGACGCGTTTTGAAGGTCATGCCTTCTTCCTCAGAGCTCTTCTAGACGAATAGTCAAACATTCCCATAGACACATTCCTAAACCTTGTGGACAGCCTTCCCATAAGATTTGGAGCTGTAATAGCTGCAAAGGGTTGACCAACTCAATATTGAACTCTACGGACTAAGACTGGGATGCCATTAAAGTTCATGTGCCTGTAAAGGCAGGCGTCCCAATACTTTTAGCAATATAATATGTGTGTATATGTATATATATATGTATATATATATATATATATATATATATATATATATATCTTAGTGACCACAATCAGGCTGATTCAGCAAAAGGCAGCACCCCATGACAACCTGTTCACCATTTTGATTTCAGTAAAATCTGATTGGTTGTAATGGTTTATTGCACTTTGCACTTCAGTTTGCTCTTTGCACTTCCTTATTTAACAAACCCATATGTCTCCAGGGCTACGATTGTCTTATTATCCCCCACAGAGTGTTTATGCTGTGCTTTTGAACAGTCTTGGAATGAAGTGGGCTCATTAACTCCCCTTGTGAATTTATCACAATCTCCATAGCCTCCCCAAGAATTAATTCAGCATTCGTCTCCTGCAGGTGTACACAGCATCTGCAGGAGTTTGCATCGCTAATCACATAATAATATTTATAGCAGCCTGTAAGGACGATGAATGCAGCAGACTATTAAGCAGCAAAATGTTCTACAATGTAGGCATTTCCAGTAAAAATTAAATGTTGCCTCATTAATGCCATTAACAGGACCATAAAGAGATCTATATAACAATGTAAAAGAAAATGAAAAGACTACCATAAATAAAAATGCATAATAGAAGACTTAGGGCCATATGATTCAAATGTAATTTTGTATGTATAGAAAAAAGGTACAGGGATGTAGAAAAAAAAAAAAATAACAAAGAGACTGAGTCATTGCAAAACCTAGTGTTGCATTGCAATTGTAACTACTAAGCGCTAGTTCCTCTAGGCTGATTAATTGACGATGAAGAAGGCTGAAATGGAAACAGAACAGTTTAATGTTACAAAGAATGTATAAAAAACACTTTTTTATTTTTGTATATATGGTGATTCTTTTTTTAATTATTACTTCTGTGGAGCAGAGAAACCATTTGCAATAGTGAGGCTTCCTACGCAATACTTCACTTACGGAAAATGCTTTGAAGTTAATCTGGTTATTTCCCCAGCTGATCACTGTGAGCAACCATTATTAGCTTGAAGTAATTGTTACAGTTCATATGCAGGCCTCCCGTGAGTGCTTGTTTCCTTTGGTCTGCCCAAGCATTTGCTACTGAATTTTTTTCCCCCATTTATTTTCTCTAGCTCTTAACTTTTAGTGCAGGCATTTTATGCTAAATTAATGGAAATACTATAGATCTCTAGGTTGCTAGGCCAGCCTCAATTTACCACTGGGAAAATAGGTTTGGAGCATGGTTGGATAGATCACAGTATGGCCTGGATAGATCTGAGATGCCTCTGTGTTTAATTTCCAAGATCAAAACACTGAAGTCTGTTTTAAATTTGAAACAGATATGTAAAGTGTGCATGCAATTAAGGTTGTCACCTCATCCCTTTGAAAGCAAATACATATGAATTACACTGGCCCTGAAGCTAGTTTTATGCAGGTGAGGCACTGAGTGAAAATAATTATCACTGTAATCCACCATGAACCTGTGTAACTGATGTGTGTTTTCAAGAGATAAGGAAGAAAGCAACCCTATTTATATTTGTTTTCCAAAATTTGGACCTTAAAGTCGAACTTCAACTAAGATTTTTTCTATAAAGATGAAAGTGGTTCTAAAGTCAGTCTAAATGCAGTCACTCCCTACAATAAGGTAAAAAATCTCCCCACCATTAACCTCCCCAAACACCGGCCACCTCTCACCACTCCAGTGATGTTTTGGTTGCAGCTCACTCCCCTCAATTTCTGGTTTTACAGAAAGTGAGACCAGGCTTCTGCTGAAACCTCTGTGAGGAGGGATCAAGGGCACACAGTCCAGCTTAAGGCTAGGTTCATATATGTGCAGCCCGCGTTTTGCACAGGCACAAAAGCCCATTCATTTGAATGGACTCCCGTGCCCGGGACACGCAGGGAGGAAGTCCCTGCGCTTCTTCAGGAAACGCAGCCGACATGGGAACTGAGGTTTCCAGGTTGGTTGCGATTGCTAGTGCGGGCAGCGTGCCATTAGAATTAATGGCACCTGCCCGCGGGTCCAGCATTCGCACAGATGTGAAACAAGCCTAAGAGCATGCATGCACGTCTGGCCCCATAGCACAAAAGAAAGGCAACCAAAAGGTCAAAGGATTCCCCATGGACTTTTGAGGCAGAAGATATGAAGCATATTAAACAACAAGTAATCAATCTTTATTATTAATTTAAAAAAAAGGCCAATTGGGCAAAAGGTAAAATACAATATGATACACCAATTAATTAAGCCAGCATATACGCAAGTGTATTTAGAAATACAACAACATAGATACATGTCTTGCTTGGCAATAATAAAATCTTCCCATAATTCCCAACATGTTTTTTTGGAATGGAGTTCCTTCTTCAGGGTAAATTACTGGTATAATGATGCTACAATACAATAATGTCATATCAGTAATTACATATAATCAGGTTTACAGTATATATATACATACATACATACACACACTGTAAACGGATGTATAGCAAGGCAGAAAAAAAAAAATGGGGAAAAAGGACAAGGGGAAAGGGGAGGGGGAGTTTTGTAAGCATATGCCTCCATAAATTGCAAAAACTTACAATTAGTAGGTGTATCTGTGTAACTTGATAAAAAAAATTGATATCCACAAAGCAGAGGCAGTCTAGCCAAAATGAGCGCAAGATCTTTAAATTCACATCTCCAGCTCTGAAGGGGTGACTGCAAGGATCCCAGTGGGGCACCATCCAAAGGAAAGGCTAATCTATATGAAGTATAAACATCAGCTAAGGTATGGCACACCAAACCAGTGACCATATACATTGAAATACAGACCAAGATTTTTTGAAAATATTATGATTGGTAATAGTAAAATAAGGATACTGCGAAATTCACAGAACTTGTATCTTAGAGCTGACATTTATAGAACACATAGTAAACAAAATGTTAGATTGTGTCAGCAAAGAGTATATATCTATATCACAAAGTATCCCAATAAAGCATAGGGCAACTGGGATAAAGTGGAGTATCCATCTATGTCACAGAGTATCCCAGTAAAGCAAAGAGCAACTGGGGTAAAGTGAAAAAACTTAAAGTACCTGGTCATAGCAGAATAGCAGTCACAGCAGAGGTATGCTCAGCAAGGAAGTCATAGAATAAATGACTGAGTAGTGAGTATTATATAGGTAGGGGGGAAGGAGGATATCGGCTAATCTGGCCAGTGATGTTTCTGGGAGCGCACACACAACTAACCAAACAGGTGCATACATTGCACCATGTCATTCGGGGATCCCCACAAATGGAGGCGCACGGCGCTGGCGCGCTAGACAGGTGCGCGATGGTGTCACACAACACCACTCCTCTGGCGCGCATAGGATGGCAATCACGCCGAAAATCAGCGGACATGGGCCCCATAGCACACGTTTTTCTAGGGAGGCACCTGAAGCAGAGTGAAGCCAACAGTGCCAATGGGGGACTTCCAGAAGAGGAGGTAAGGGGCTGCTCTGTCCAATATTATTTGGTCTTTAATAACACTTGCAGTTTAATCTGCCTATATTTTGCCTTCCCTGATTCCTATATCCTCCTCATCAACACTCGAATGAACATTTTACAATAATCATTTCCATTTTTATGCATACCTTATTTTAGACGGAGCAATGTCATCACTAGGTCTCTGTGCTTCTCTTTGCGGTGGCAGTAGCCAGCAGAGTGTTGTACATAGTTTTCTGAAGACACCAAAGGACCCTGCCTCAGCACTCTTCTCAGGAGCCCTCGGCCCTGATGCAAGCAATGCGCTAGTATTTGGGAAGGGTTATGCAAAAAAGACTGATGGTAAGGCTGGGGCAGGGGCGGACTGACCATTTGGAAACTCGGGCACTGCCCGAGGGCCTGGGGTCAGTAGGGGGCCCCATGAGATGCCCCTGGTACCTTTTTCATAGGCTTTTTTGAGTTTGGGCAAGGACACAGGGGCCCCATGTTCCCCTATTGCCCCGGGGCCCCATGAGTTGTCAGTCCGCCCCTGGGCTGGAGTTAAGTTTTAACTTTTAGATCTAGTGTTCAAAGGATAGAACAGAGACTCTGTCAGGCTGTATAGTGATTTAGCTCTGTTATAGGATTCTTTTGTGACAAAGTATGTTTTTACTTCCTTTTAGTGGCACCATCCGACTCCCCTGTGGTGATGCCTCCCGAATGGGACTCCCATGCTGAAGATGTCTGCTGCATTTCTATTATCTGTCCGGTGCATCCGGAGCCTCCTTCATATTTGTCAATCAACCTTGATGGGGTTGGCAGCTCTAGTGCAGGAGCAGCCTTCCCCCAAGGTTGGCAGCAGTTGGCATCCCTGTTGCACTGGAAGTGACATACTGTGGTGGCACAGTTACACAGCGATGGGAGTCTGCACTGTGTATAGGGTAGGAGTCCATGGCATGCTACAAGTCCTTTTTTTTTTTAAAAAAAAGGGTACTATACCTGAAACATAGATTTTGGACTTTTTTTCTGATTGTGTAGCCACCTTTGTCCATGTACTTATGACAACTGCTGTATTGTGTCAAATGATGGTACATGTCAAGGCATATTATATCATTGCTGTTTGCTGTCTGTATTCTGATGATAGCGTATACATTTAAACTGCATATGGCCCTTCTAATAATGTATTTACTGGCCCATACAGAAGCATTATCTTTTGACAAAATATTTCCTTATGTCTAGTGGAAGTTGTGATCATGTTAATTCACTGCTCTATTTTAGACTGAATTCTTTGCAAAGACTTTATAAAACTTTATTTATTAAACCCTTTAAACTTTTAAACCCATCCCCTTCTCTGTTTCCCTTTGTTTGAAAGGACCCAAAATATGAACCTCCTATTGCATAGAATGCATGAAATTGCATCCCAATCTCCGTTTAAACTCCTGTAAAAGGAATTAGCCAGTCATGCAAACAAAAAATACCTTGTGATACCTTGGGAAGTTCTGTACAGAATGTCCTCAGACTTGCAAAATTGCAAGATAGAAACATTTTCATTATTTGGTATTTTGACTGCAGATTAAAGTAGAAGGGCCATTATTTATTAAAACAAATTAAAACTTGTTGACCTTTTTTAAGTGGAGTTTCCCAAAAAAAATATAAAAACTGTATTTTACCATAAAGTTAATAACAAGGCAATATGGTACTTAGTGTGCTATGTACTGGGCTAGGCCATAAGGGTTTCTTTCTTTGCCTCTGCTAAGAGATGGTCTGACATTCTTGCTTTTGTATACAAATTCTTCTAACTTTTTTGACAGTCAACAACATACATACTGTATAAACAAATAAGGAGATGGCTGGGGTGGGGTAGAGGGGAATTTGTCCCCTGGGCCAGTAAAAATAATAAGTATTGGGCTGGTGGCCCTGAGTGGAGATACTCCCTATTAGGTCATATTCAAGGCAGTACCCACAGTTAATGACAGCTGCTAAGCATTATATAGCTACTTGCTTCCCATTCAAATCTGTGATCACACAACCTGTGAGAGGTAAGTCTTCCAGCACTGACTTCCTTTGTATGATTGAATGCCAATATTTGCAAAGGAACAAGTATTGGTGACAAGTATTGGTATTTTATTTGAGGGTCTATTTATCAGTGTTTTCACCAAAGATTCACTCAACCCAAGATTTACACATTTATCTATTTGGACTCAAATATATAAAATGTGATTCTCAGGTAAAAGTTGAATAAATTTTATTTAGGTGAAGTCATATTGTTTTCACAGAGCAGCAGTCATCATGATCAGCTCATTAAGTACTTGCTCCTTAGTAATTAATCTCCAGCAATACCCCTTTTTTAGTATATACTGTATATATACGGGAACAAATTTGTTGCAATAACCATGTTATTTAAAACAACATTCATCTTAATCCTGACCACCAATTACTGTGCGCTCCCATGGGACACTTTGCGGTTGATTTTCCTAAAGGCAAAAAGATTGTACACTTTGCAAGGGAATTTTCCACAGAGCTTAGTGAATGGCGTGAAGCTCTGCTGATTTCATCAAATCATGTTTATTGTCATTGCACGTGATTGGGTATTCTTTGGACAGGGAAATTCCACCAAATTCCATACTCTCTAGGGAAAATTGCTTTTGCAATGTGCAACTTCTTATGCAAAGTGAACAGCTGATTTGATTTTAGCGAATTAACCCCTTTATGTGTTGTTCTTTTTTTTAACTGAATATTGGTATTGGTCAAATGATCAGACATGGAATGATTGTAATTTGCAGTTTTTTAAATTAATGCAAAGTAATAATGCAGAACAAGTTCAAGATGGCAAAAAGCAATTATACACTGCAGAATAATACAAAACATTTACACATCAAGGTAACAAGGATCATTCTACAGGACAGATAACAGGTACGGTATATGGTTCTAAAAAGGAGAACAGGACCCTAATAGCTAGATTTAAAAAAGTTAGAAAATAAATATAAGAGGTGGGTTGCAGATCAAGATGCATAAAAGTTAACACAATGCTCTAGAAATCTCTGCAGGAAGAAGGCTTCCATGTATATGAGATTGCAGGCACAGGGGAGAAAAGGATGCATACACAAACTGAACACACAGACGTAGTATCGGCTGGCATAGAACAAGTACAAACTCACCAGAACAACACAATGAGAACGAAATAAAACAGACCTCTCAAGACTTACTGGATAATGAATCTCCTCCCATTCGTAGATAATTCAGGGTGCTAGGATCACAAAGCAGAAATATAGGAACTGGAATGCTAGCAACAAATGGAGATAAGCAGGAGTTAAAAAAGAATCAAAGGCAGACAAGGACAAACAGTGGGCCCAGGGCTGTAGATAATATTTTTTTATTTTTTGGGGGGGGGGGAGTTCATCCAGAGGAGAATAATTAGGCAGCATTTCTGCCACACTGTGACAAATTTGTGGTTATGCAAAATTGCACACTGGGAGGGGCTTAAAACATAAACCTACTCACTGTGCCACAGTCTTCGTACCCAAGCAGGTCCAATCAAACTATTCCTCTACTAATAGTGGCTCTCACTGTCAGCGCTGTATAAACTGTATGTAACATCAGCTACATACATACAGTATACAGCACTGTGTTCCAACAGCTGGAAGTGGACTTCACATGGATATTTGCACTTACACATGGATTTAAGCTTTAATGTATGGTTTCTAAAGAGACCAGTCTATCAGACTCTTTAAAGGATGAGTTCACCTATTAACAAAAAATAATAAATGCACATTTTGTACAGGTAAAAGTAGATCGCTGGTGCCATGCAAGTCTCCTTCTGGCTTGTCACTGTGTCTGCTTGCTCATTCATCCCAACGGTTAAGCAGATACTTACTGACAGGAAGGCTCAATGAACTACTGAGAGGCTCCACAGGCTCCTCAAAGGCTGCGGGAACTTGTAGTGTTTTCATTCACAGAACACTGTGGATGAGTGATGCGGCCGGGTGGGTGGCCACGTTTTTAAAATTTTGACAGCTAGTGGGGAGGAGAAGGTCCCTGCTAGCTGTCAAAACAGGGATCGGGGGGTGAGGGCGCTCCAATCGTAACATGTTCCATGTTACATTCTGAATATGTGTGTAACATATAACATGTTATGAAAGGTGAACTTAGCCATTAAAGAGGGTCTCTTCTTTATATTTTGAGCTGAGCTGCAGGCTGATGGGTAATTTGGGTGTCTGGACTGTGTACACACAGAGTTGCTTTGTCTCTGTTTGTTCCCAAGCTCTGTGTCTGCTTCCAGGTGGTTTGTGAGCAGCACAGCTGGCTATTCTTTTCATGCCTCACACAGTTTTTAACACAGCACTGTCTGCTGTAGTCCCCTCTGGGGTTCTCTGTTCCTGCACAACCTCTCCTGCACTGCAGGTCACTTGATCCCAGTCCCGGCCATCTCTCTCTGTTGGCTCCGACCAGAATTCCCAATTGCCTCTTCTTTCTTACCTCACCACCCTTCCCACATTTTTCTCTTTGCCAGCGGGCAGGGCCGAATCAGACTATCGATAAAGCGAACTAGAGTTCTCCTCCCCATCCGCAATGTCCTATGAGCATCATGGAGAAGACAGGCTGGTGTGTGGCTGTGCAGCTCCCGCACAGGGTAAGGGTACAATAGCCCAGCTGTGCTGTTGATAGATGCTCTGGGAGGATGGGGGGGTTGGACCCCCCTGACCCCCACCCTCCTTTATCTATGCCCCTAAATGGACCAAGGAAAGAGGTGGGAATTAAAACTGAACTCCAAGTGTAAAAACGTTCATTTAAATACATTCCTTACAGTTTACATTTTCAGATGGAGCTGTTAGCAATGGCATCTTCCATTTTTCTCAGCACAGGTTCCCTTTAAAGTGCATTCTGGAAAATGTAATACCTAAGTAATTAATAGTTGTCAGAAAGACAGGTTACTTTTTCCACCACACCTTGAGAATTAGCTCCAACTGTTCATAAAACAATATTACATCCTTCCCTACAACAATTACATTACAAGAGGCCATCATCTTATCTCTAGATGGAAATTATGGTGTGCAATATTCTTACATCAATATTCAGTGTAATTCAAGACACAATTTGTAAGGTGCAATCTTATTAAACTTGCTATAGTTATCATCCTATTATCAGATTTTTCACACTAGAGACAAATAATGTGATATTCTTATCTTAGTTATTCTCGTATGATTATGTGTTTTATTACACAAGGGGCATAACTGATTATGATAATATTCAAGCAGGGTGTTTGGGGTTGCCACCCAAATGAGGGCATTAAAAATATTAGACGTTCACATCTCATTAAACCCATAATAATTAAGGTTATTAAGTTTACTAGATTCATGTTTCACATATGTAGTAACATGCAGGCCAGAACTACAAACTCCATGTGTATAAGGCCCAGTTGGCTAAAACAGTACTATCTACAAGTCTCTGTTCTACTTCAAAGATGATCATGTCTCCTAGATTGTAAGCTCAACTCCTAGATTGTAAGCTCGAAAGAGCAGGGCCCTCGATCCCCTCATGTTTTGCATTGTACTGGTATTGTTCTGTCACATGTTCTGTCCCCCTCTGTAATGTACAGCGCTGAGCGAACTATTGGCGCTTTATAAATACTGTATAATAATAATAATAATAATGTGCTGCACTTAAACCCCAGTGTTTGGAGCATTCATAAACATCTGCCTTTTCTTTTTGTGGAAAGGCTTATTTTAAGCTAGTTAAAAATTGAATTTGGAAAGTGTTTATAAAGCACAGTAACAAAGGGTTCCTGGTCACTTTTTACTAGCCTGGCTAAATGGAAAAGTAACTGACTTTTGATTTTTTTCATAGTTCTTCACAAGCTTACCAGAACTTTTAGTTATTGCCAGGTCTAGTAGTTCAAAACAGTACTGCCCACAAGTCAATCTTCTCATTCAAAAAGGCTGTGCAATACTTAACAGCAGCATCTGACAAAAAGCAAATTCTGTCAGTGGACTGCTACAGCCATCCAGAAAATGATACTGGGTTCAGTGGGATTTACCATCCATGCTGATGGACTGGACTTGTTTCTTGTTATCTCATTCTGCCTCTGCAATCCTCACTCTGAGAAAATTTAGGTAGTATACAGCAGGGGCAGACTGACAACTCATGGGGCCCCCGGGCAATAGGGAATCGTGGGGCCCCTGTGTCCTTGCCCACACTCAAAAAAAGCCTATAAAAAAGGTTCCAGGGGCATTTCATGGGGCCCCCTACTGACCCCGCACCCTGGGGCAGCGCCCGAGTGCTCGAACGGTCAGTCCGCCCCTGGTATACAGTAAGAATGAACATATTTTAGTATCTCAGAAAACCCACTAATTTTTTAAGCACTGAGGTGGCTTTTTTTTAAATAAATGCCTGGATGATAAACAGAAGCTCCATGTCCCCAGTTTGTATTTTAAGGTTTTAAAGAAACCTTTGAGGATGAAAATATTGGAGCTGCTATTGATGATTTATTTTTAATGAGCCTATTCTGCAAATCCAGCTGAATTACCAGCTGAGTCAGTTACTTGGAACAAGCCTGTAGTCATAAACATCTGAGAAATGTGTGGACTTCAGCCTGCATACCTGTTGGTTCTGAGGTTTGAGAAATATGAGAATTGGGCATGACAATTGTAGCCTGTTATTCATTGTTCCAACTGGGAGTTTTGGAAATTCTTACTAACATTCTAACCATTTATAATGGCCACAGCAGATGTGCACACCCAGGAACTCAAAAGCAGATACCTTACCAGCAGAGCCCTTTTTACACCTCACCCAGAGTCTTTTTTTTTTTTAACTACTACTGCTTTGTAACAGAGAGCATTGACATAAAGTGGTCACTAATATGTTTTTATGACAAACACTAGGCAGATAATTTTGTTTCTTCAATTTTAAACCTACATTCCAGTCAATATGTTTATTTGGGGGAAGGGGGGGTGAATGGGAGTTTGTATGGTGTGGGAAAGAATTTAGGTTTCAGTTGCGTCTATATTGTTGACCTCATTAGGGAGATTTATTCTCTTTCCTGACCCTATGACACATGTACAAGAAATGGGAGTGCAGTTGTCTCCTGGACAGCAAGTTGCAAGCAGCAATTAAAATATTTTCAAAAATTCTAACCATTTTTCTCTCTACCAATAATGCATTTTTGTTTGGGGTTGGTCCCTTTTGGAGGGAAATCTGATCACTTTCTGTCTTTTGATTCATTTTGAAATGGGTGGCCCACTTAAAGGGATTGAGTACTCTAATTTAAATGTATCATATTATAAAACCTATTTTCTCTAATAAACAATATGTTGTATTTTTCATAAACGACCCTGCTGTTTATACAATTCATAAAACTATAATATGCACTGTGCTGTATGTTACAGAATCTGACATGCTCCGATATACGCTATGTTGTAGGCTATATAGGCTATACTGCTCTAATATACATGGCATTGTATAATTCACCCAAGCTGTGCTTATGTAATGTATTTGCCCTACTTTGATATACACTGAGTTGTACTTTAAATTAGCTATCCTGCGCAAATATGCACTGTGTGGTACATTACTTCATTTCCTTTGCTTATACAGTATATCCCACTTGTTGTGAGTTATTTAATTGACTATATTCCTATTTTGTTGACCCCCTGGTCTGGTTAGTGCCCAAATGGGTACACTTTTGCTAGTATTCATAATATAGACATGTATAATGGAAGTGTAAGCCCTTTTAGGGCTTGAGGATCAGAAGAACATTTAAGTGTGATGCTAGACCCTTAAGCACTAAAGAGATTAGCAAGAAGTAACTGGAATTAGCTTGTCAGAAATGAAATGCTTGCTATCTTATAAGTCCTCTGGAAATATTTGATATGCCTGTAGTTTGTATCTGACACATTTGCAGTGCATTTTGTATATATTGCTTATTAGCAAGACAGAACCAGTTTTAAAATAGCAAGTGCTGTGATTTTAAAAGAGTATGTTAAAATAAGACTGACTAGTTAGGGACGAAGTGCTTGGCTTAAATTGATATTATTAGTAGGTATATGTAGTAATGTTTACCTATATCTGTGTATGTTTAAACATGCAGTTTTATTTAATGTCATCTGAAGTCTACCTAGATATTTATAGGACCTCTGAGGTCTTGATGCTTTCATGATTAAAGGATAACAGAAACATCAGAAAAATGGTAATCATCATACAGCGATTGATGTTTATTTTTTTCTCCATTTCAGCCCAACAGCAGTGTGCACAGCAAATCCTTCATTGCATTAAACATAGTGTTCTGCACTGCACTACTTTTTTATCCTGTAAATCCTTTGTGTCTTTTGGGAAAAAAGACATAATAGGGGAGATAGGTCGAAAGTTTCATGTGACCATGTGTGCAAGACCATAGATAAATAAGATTCTTTATTTTCAACCCTGCGTTCTAAGCCTAATTTGGATAATAAAATAGAATAATACAGAGAATGTGTAATGATCTAAACTGGGTTTTTATGACATATTCTGATTTTTTTCTGTTTTCTCATCTTTTCAGCCGGATCCTGCTGGGAGAGACATTGCAATTCTTCCATTTTTGGAGCACTGTGAGAATACTCACATGACAATCTGGCTTGGAATTGTCTATGCCTACAAAGGCCTTCTTATGGTAAATAATGTTTATTATTGCAATCACTTTCAAAAGTAAATATTAAAATATTAACCAGCTGCCCATCATTTTTTTTAGCTGACACCACCTATGAAAAAACACACTTAGTCAAATATAGGGCAGTTTGAGGGTATACATGCTATATTATGGCTAAAGCAAACAAAGAAGCACCCTCTACCTTCAACCCACCATAAGCATGCTAATGCATCTTTAGAACCACACAGTTCTCAGTCATTAGTGGTATATGCAGGGGCGGACTGACCATTTGGAAACTCGGTACTGCCCGAGGGCCCAGGGTCAGTAGGGGGCCCCATGAGATGCCCCTAGTACCTTTTTTATAGGCTTTTTTGAGTTTGGGCAAGGATACAGGGGCCCCATGATCCCCTATTGCCCAGGGGCCACATGAGTGGTCAGTCCGCCCCTGGGTATATATAAATCCCATATGTAGATCTGGCATGAAGAGATGTAGTGATGGGCATACTAAGAGAGGCATGATACAGTCATCGATACAGTTAAAAAAATTCCTAACTCCTACATTTGTGATGACTATGATATTTCTTCTTAAGGAGTTTTCCTACACATAACTGAGCTCAGATAAAAACTGTGTCTTTCCCTACATTTTCACAATAAAAGGTTAGTACATTAACTGCACAGTATACTAATTCTACCTCTGATACTGGTAATCAGTGAACACTTCTTGCTTCATATAAACCACAACAACCTAATTCAGTTAATACACACCTTAAAATAGAACAACATTATGAATGATTTAACAAAAGTCATTACGGTTCAATAACCAACATACACATACTGTATATTTCCTATAGTAACATACTCATAACAAAGAAAACACTACTCACCAAACTTAATTGGCCCCAGTGTTATGAACCTAAAACCATATTATATGACACTTTATTAGGTACACCTGTTCAATTGCTTGATAACACAAATTGCTAATCAGCCAATCACCTAGCAGCAGCAACTCAATGTATTTAGGCATCTAGATGTGGTAAAGACAATTTGCTGAAGTTCAAACTGAGCTTCAGAATGGGGAAGAAAGGGGATTTAAGGGACTCTGAATGTGGCATGGTTGCTGGTGCCAGACAGGCTGGTCTGAGTATTTCAAAAACTGCTGATCTACTGGGATTTTCATGCACAACCATCTCCTGGGATTACAGAGAATGGTCCAAAAAAGAGAAAATATAAAGTGAGCAGCAGTTGTGTGGACATAAGCCTTGTTGATGTCAGAGGAGAATGGGCAGACTGGTTCAAGATGATAGAAAGGCATACTATCATGTCAATATGGACCAACATCTCTGAGGAATGTTTCCAACACCTTGTTGAATCTATGCCACAATGAATTAAAGCAGTTCTGAAGGCAAAAGGGAGTCCATCCTGGTACTAGCAAGGTGTACAGGGATGGCCGGTGAGTGAATATAACAGCTGCCTGTATATCTGATTCCACAGATTATTTTGACATGCATTTTTCATTAAAGGCTCATTGAGACTATGCAGCCACACACATTTAAACAAGCAATAACTCAACATGTATCAATGTATCTGGCCAATACAGCGGTGCCATTAATTGTAATAACATGTTAATGCACTGTACTGTAGAGGCCAATGCACCACACACAATACTATTTACCGCATTGTAAAAAAATAGTTATGCGCTTAAAAAAATACCTGAACGAGGGGATCATGTGATGTGGACATCTGGAGTTGGTTCCGTTCTTCAGATAAACTAATCTGGCACCTAATCATCTGAAAGAAAACTCTCAGCCTATTGTCAAGCTTTCTAGACTACAGAATAGCCTAGCCTTCTAGCATAGTAATCAATAGAATATTACCCTTGACAGCTTCAAGCAAGATCAAACAATTCCCATCTACCTTCAGAAAATGAACATATCAAAAGACATATTGCACACCCATATTGATCACATTCTAACTAAAATATATTCATAATTGCAATATTATTTACTATTGTTAATGGAGATTTCACCTAAATGCATATCCTTGATTTCCCCCAGAACTTGAATAGGAAGGATAAGAACACAGGTGGAGTTTTTACTGCTATCCAGAACTCAATTAGAGACATTTACCCTAATTTCATGTCCTGCTTCACTATACAGGAGGGAAGGAAGAATTTTACATTAGCAACACAGTACTTGAATACAAATCGAGCATGGGTTCTTGCCTTCCTCTACTCTATTAAAGAAAAACATGTTTATTTCTGTCTGTGTTGCTATGGGGGAGGACCCATTACTTCTCATCTGGTAAACCCATGTCACTCAATTCATGAGACTCTCATGATAAAATTAAACATGAGAAAATCTCCCCAGATACTAGTAAAAAGCTGACAGTGGATCTGACCCATTACAACTCAAAAGAGACAAATTGTTTTGGCTGGACAACTCTTTTTCATAGTTTAATGATGTATGGGGTTTACTATAGGATTGGTAGAACTCTCTTCTTAATGGATAAAATCCCATAAACTCAGGCATGAGAAAGGTTAAATTATGTTTCCTATGCAGTCTCCTTTGCATGGTTCCATCTCTCACCTTGCCCAGAATCTGGTGCCTTAATAGAAATTCTAAACTACTGCTAAAATATTAGTCCACTGAAAATCTGCTTAATTCAGCAATATAATCTGATATGACCTTCATCTGGCATTTCATTCCTTCTGCTAAAATGGGAACACCTTACAGCTTCAGAGCAAGTGCATGAAAGGGAAATTTTCAGAGCTGCAACAATTATATCAAATAAAAAATCACTTGATTTTAGGAGACAAGAGAGTGAATAATTCTAAAAAGTCTTAAGTCATAGAAACTCAGGAGCACAGCATGCTTCTGAACAGCTCCAGCTACCTTATTAGCTTCTAGGAGGAAAATTACCATTTCAGCAAAAGAATCCCCCATGATAATGGTTTTGAAACAAAACTATTCTATGTGTCCCAGAGAAACCATGCTGATAACATTACATTCACTATCATGTATAACACTGGCTGAGGACAACTTCAGCTCTGCTCCTGATTCCTCATTAATATTTTTTATAACTGAGATAGTAACCATACAGGCAGACTGCTTCCAGAAACATTTCTAGAGATGATATAACACAGAGGAAAAGAGGAAACAAACAAGTAAACACAGGATGCTACAAAGTATGTATAGAAAAGTAGTGGTTATAGAACGAACCATCTGCAAATCAAAATGTACAGTCAAAACATAGCATGCAGAGGTTCCAGTGTCTTGTTTGCTACACTACACAACATATAAGTTCACCTTTTCTGCAAGTTCCTGCATCTGCTTTAACTTAAAAGAGAAGTACAGCCAAAGCTTGTTTGACTATACTTCTCCTGTGGATTACAGGAGTGCAGTTCATTCTGCACTTCTGTGACCCATTTCCAGCCACCATGGGGCTAAAGCCCACTCCCAGTTGCCATCGCAGATGTCACAGAGGCAGTCCAGGCTGGGAAATGATCACGATCGTATGGTTGGGATCAGGGGCAGACTGACAACTCATGAAGCCCCCGGGCAATAGGGGATCATGGGGCCCCTGTGTCCTTGCCCAAACTCAAAAAAGCCTATGAAAAAGGTACCAGGGGCATCTCATGGGGCCCCCTACTGACCCCGGGCCCTCGGGCGGTGCCCAAGTTTCCAAATGGTCAGTCCGCCCCTGGTTGGGATCCACCCAGGAGCCTGGACCAGCACCTGGCTAAGCCTATCAGCAAGCCTCTGAAAGCCTGAGCCAGCTGCTCCCATACCCTCCACAGCCCAGCTCTCCAGTGAGTGCTGGGGGGAGCAGAGCAGGCAGTGAAGACTGACTGTGTCATCAGATCATTTTGGATTGGCTATCACTAGTAGAAGACTGAAAAGGACCCAGAACTTCACAATACTGGCAGAGACACATACAAAAATATAATTTAGAAAAGGGCAGACAACGCCCCTGGGGTCCCAACGGGGGGGGGGGGGGGAGAGCTTGACTTTAAGAATCACAAGCAGTGCTGACAGTCTTGCCTGGGCTCTCCTGTGTTTAGACCATGTCAGCACATCCTCTTCTCTCATCTCCATAACTATCAACACAAGCACCCCTCTATTATCTGCTGGCTCTTTCTCCCCCTCTCCTGCTATCACATGGGATCTCAGTGCATCAGTGGCAACATAGCTAGCTCATTACAAGATGGTTGGACTTTATTGTGTTTCTTCCTGGTTTAAAAAGTATCTTTCAGCATCATTTTTAGAGACATACCATGGGGACATGCGAGGGTATTAGAGGGATGTACCTTTAGCTTCTTCCCGCGCATATACCTTATGGCTGAACATTGGGTTTGACCCCTTCTTTCACCTCCAACTCCACTTTTACAATAGCATGGTAAAAAAAAGTAAAAAGTCTACTTCTTTGGTCCAAAAAATATGTTTTACTTCATTGGGCATTACCAAAGGCTTCTGCACAGTTCAGTGGCCAGGAGGAGGGATCTCAGTGTTGCTTTAGGTCCCCTTACACAGTAGACAGGGTCACACTGGGGAATCCACAAACTGTATCCACCAATTCTAGGCAGAACTGACGTAATGCAATGCATGTCACTACAGGACACAGTAATGATATGAGGGTTAGCAGGAAGAAGTTTAGATTCTCAGCATATTTTAGGAGAACATTTCTCTTCATTGGAGCAGCATTTGTCAGCATGAACAGCTGGAGAAGTACAGTAAGTATTTTCTATCCTTTTTTTGCAGGTAGATCATTATGGTATTGTTTTTTTAAGTTAAGAGTTCCATTTTAAAATCTCCAACTCAACTCACAAGTGTATGTCAATTCATAAAAATGAAAAGCCTAAGATTAAAAACAGAAAAAATAAATAAATACCAAAATCAATATTCTGGCTATGAATTTGGACAAACTAATTTGAAAATAAGTAACAACATTACCATTGTGCTTATATATGGAGTGCGAGAAACATTGCAATACAAATTAATACAAAGTCATGCAAATAGGTTATTACTGGATGATATATTTGTATTAATTCAACATTTTTATCTATAAATAATAATTTAAATAATTTATATTTTTTTCACAAGATTTTACAATTAAAGAGATAGTATGGGTGCATCCAAAAGGTTTCCAAATGTGATTAGTGAAAAAAAATGGAAAGTCCTAATCAGGGGCGGACTGACAACTCATGGGGCCCCCCGAGCAATAGGGGATCATGGGGCCCCTGTGTCCTTGCCCAAACTCAAAAAAGCCTATGAAAAAGGTACCAGGGGCATCTCATGGGGCCCCCTACTGACCCCGGGCCCTCGGGCGGTGCCCGTGTTTCCAAGTGGTCAGTCCGGCCCTGGTCCTAATACCAATTACTGTAACTGTTCTACAAGCAGAGGGTTAATTGTACTACCTTTTACCTTTCAGTTATTGTATAGCTCAATGAAATTTAAGAATCCAATTTTACATTGTATGTAAAAAACATTTTTAAAGTAAACAGGGGAGATTGTTAAGAAACTGAATAGTCATATCACATTGCAATTAGAGATGAGCGAATTTTTCAAAAATTCGATTCGGCTGATTCGGCGAATTCCAGGAAGAAATTCGATTCGATGCGAATTAATTCGCTACGAAGTTAACTTATAAAAAGGGTTTCTAGGCTTCAGAGAGCCTTTAAATTAGTGCAGAACACTGTACCTTTAATTTAAATGCCCTTGGAGATGAGGAAGGAGAAGGAGAAGGAGAAGGAGAAGGATGAGAAGAAGGAGAAGGAGAAGGATGAGAAGAAGGAGAAGGATGAGAAGAAGGAGAAGGAGAAGGATGAGAAGAAGGAGAAGGATGAGAAGAAGGAGAAGGAGAAGGAGGAGAAGGAGAAGGATGAGAAGAAGGAGAAGGATGAGAAGAAGGAGAAGGATGAGAAGAAGGATGAGAAGAAGGATGAGAAGAAGGAGAAGGATGAGAAGAAGGACAGTTCTGTGACAGTTTCTGTCTATTTCTGACAGTTCTGTGACATTCACTCCATACAGCGGTTTCAACCGCTGTATGGAGAGAATGTCCCAGAACTGTCATAAATAGTCTATTTCTGACAGTTCTGGGACATTCACTCCATACAGCGGTTGAAACATTGTATCTATTTGTTTCCATAAATGACATTCTGCAGATACACTTAGAGGAGCTCTGCAGATACACTTTTTGCCAGCTTGGAATTATTCTTATTTTCATCCTACTTCTTCTTCTTCTTCTTCATCCTCATCCTCTTCTTCTTCTGAGGATGAGGATGAGGATGAAGAAGAAGAAGAAGAAGAAGTAGGATGAAAATAAGATTAATTCCAAGCCGGCAAAAAGTGTATCTGCAGAGCTCCTCTAAGTGTATCAGCAGAGCTCCTCTAAGTGTATCTGCAGAATAGAGGAACTCTGCACATACACTTTTTGCCGGCTTGGAATTATTCTTATTTTCATCCTACTTCTTCTTCTTCTTCTTCTTCTTCTTCATCCTCATCCTCATCCTCTTCTTCTTCTTCTGAGGATGAAGAAGAAGAAGAAGAAGAAGTAGGATGAAAATAAGATTAATTCCAAGCCGGCAAAAAGTGTATCTGCAGAGCTCCTCTAAGTGTATCTGCAGAATAGAGGAACTCTGCACATACACTTTTTGCCGGCTTGGAATTATTCTTATTTTCATCCTACTTCTTCTTCTTCTTCATCCTCATCCTCTTCTTCTTCTTCTGAGGATGAGGATGAGGATGAAGAAGAAGAAGAAGAAGTAGGATGAAAATAAGAATTCCAAACCGGCAAAAAGTGTATGTGCAGAGTTCCTCTATTTCTGACAGTTCTCTGACAGCTTCTTCACATGTACAGCGGTTGAAACATCTGTATCCTAAATGGAAACTAATAGATACAATGTTTCAACTGCTGTACATGTGTTCCTTCTGTCAGAGAACTGTCAGAAATAGCGGAGCTCTCTGCAGGGACACTTTTGCCGGCTGATCGGGAAAAATCCGATTCGCGCACCCGAAGTAGGCAAATATTCGGATTCGCCGCGAATCGAATTTTTCCTGAAATTCGTATCGAATTCCGGTTCGCCTGGTTCGATTCGCTCATCTCTAATTGCAATATCTGCCACATCATATTTCATCAGATCATACAATTTTGTAATATAAAATCTCATAAAATGTATTATATTTAAGCTATCAACATTCAGTGCTTTTGGTAAATCAGGCTAACCATTTCCTGCAACTGTTACCACATATTATTTTTCCAAGAATTATTTATTATGGCTACAATATCAGCTAACAGGCAGTTTGCCAAGCCAAAGTTATTGGATAGTCAGATCTTTTGGCAAAATGTACTTGTCATGACCTTTAGCCATGGACACTATATCATATCATAGATATGATTTTGTTTGTAATATCCTTCATCTGCATTCTCAGGTTTTTTTACGTGTTCAATTCTCAATTCACACCCATGATTTGTCATGTGTTTTTTTTTTTAATTCTGCGCTGTATTTTGTATGCAATTTTCAGCAACTGCTTCCTCTAAAGAAACGATTGGCACAGTATGTAAAATGCATAAAAAACGAATTAAGTAATTAGGTAATTGCAATTCACTAATTGCAACAAATGAAAAATGCAGATGTGGGATTTGAGTAGGGCTTCAAAATAATGTAAAAGTTTTTGAGTCCCTTGACCAGTATCAAAAGTTGAGTTTCATGGGGTTACAAACTGTTCTTATTCACAGATCAGTTAGGTTTTTAGTCATCCAATGAATTTAAAAACATTGAGATCCCAAATTGATCTGTAGGTCATTAACTACAAAAGGACAGAGGCAGACCAAGTATGCATTCATTAAAAAACATTTACTGTAAATACTGTATATTTTTAAATCCGCTTGTGTAAGTACCTGAATTTGGCTTGGCCTCTTGCAACCTCCCGTACAGCAGAGCTCAGACTGGGAAAGGGGGAAGCAGCACTTCCAGTGCAGTTATGCTCATGTGCCAACAATGGAGATGCTGATAGGAAGAGAGCAAATTAACAGAAAGAAGAGCTCAAGAGTCTTCTGCTTCTCCCTTCACTGTTCTGTCGTAGGCTGGGGCCAGGAAAAAGACCTAGTTGTATCACTCAACTGCAGTAGAGAAAAGTCAAGTGAAAACACCCTCAGTAATGTAATTCAACTGTTTGCCCTTTCAGTTTTAAACCTAAGGTAATCTGGATAGACCATGTTTTGTCTAATCATATGACAGTGAATTTTTCAGATTTTCAACTGGTTAAGTGTAATATACAGTAGTAACTAGATTTTCATGGCATCTGCACTTTCCAGACTAACAGGTGCTATATATCAATTGTATTAGTGCTTACATGGTGCAGGAAAAAAAGATTTTGCCTGCATTTTGTGTCAGTTGTTCAGCTTTAGCTGCAGATTAAGGGATTCTTTCTGAAACACTTCTCTGCTGCTTTGTGCCTTCACTGTTTTAATAGATTTAAAATAAAAAGGCTTTACACATTAATTAATTTATCCATGGAGAAGAGGATCCCATGTGCTGTTTTTTCTATTCTTAATTATGAAACCTGGATTGTTTCCCACTCTGCTCTTGGTGAGCCTACGTTGTCTACACACGTAAGCTTGATTCAAAAAAGCTAACACACAAAGATAAGGATCCTTCATTTTAGACAAAGTGACCGTTTTGTCAACTGAGTCCACTAAGATTTGAGAATTACGGTCACATGGCTAAAAAAGAGATTCTTATCCTTAAACTAAAGCTTTGTGAATTGAGCCTAATGTGTTGAATTTAACATACTAGTTTGAGGATTGAACCATCTGTGTTCATATGCTATTAATTAAAATAGAGCCAAGACGGAATCTTGGGAGATGACCTAGCCAAGCTCAAGGTTTACAGGAAAAGTGATGATCCGCATGTAATACAGCTGCCTGTCGTAATCCATTATTTTTTATATATAAAAAAATCTTTTTTTTATTGCATGAAAACACAAGAAAATATAAACAACCAGTCCAAGCAAATATGAATGCTCAGTGTAAGAATCCAAATGACAATAACAATGACAGAAACCCAGCATACCAATGTAGTACGGTAGGATGCCAGGTGGCTAAATAGACAGTATGAAAATATATATATATATATATATATAAACAGTACAGCACTAAAATAAATGTGAATAAATGTAAATAAATAATGCAAAAACCCCCCCTGTGCTCAAAGTGCACAAAGGGGTTAAACTATTATACAGTGCAACACGTGAATTCCCAACGGGAATAATAAATGTGTAAAAGTGACCAGTGTCCTGACCAACACTCTAAAAAAATACCTCAAATAACACTCTGCCCTGATACATACAGAAATTGCACAATAATAAATACAGCAAATAAAATGTCCATGAAAGTGCTCAGAACACAATATTCATGCAAGTGCTGCTATGTGTTCACTCCGTGCAAATCCTTAGTGGCCGAAGTGCCCCCTCACCTCCTTAAATCGACCCTAAAGGGTTAGCTCACTCTGAGAATTAAAACCACTCTGAATGGCAACAGGATCCTGTTCAAATCCACTCCCAAGTCCTCCGATCCTTTTATGCACCACTCTGTCAGCAGCATCCCCTCCGGATCGTATATAAACAAAGAACCTCCCTAGTGTAAAACCGCATTTTATTTGGATGTAAACAGTAAAGTAAAATTGCCCACTCACATGCTCCTTGTCCTTTAACACAGATCTTTTACCTCATGCTATAGATGTATTGCATGGGTATTGATACAGGGATTTCAAATATGGCCCCCACGCCGGAAGTGACGTCACCGCGCACCCGGAAATACCTCCTCGTGTACCGACGCGTTGCGTCACGCTGGACACGTGACTTCCTCATCGTAAAATTCAGAGAGATAAAACCAGCTATATTGTTAGATACCTGTTACCCTGAGGAAGTCACGTGTCCAGCGTGACGCAACTCGTCGGTACGTGAGGAGGTATTTCCGGGAGCATGGTGACGTCACTTCAACAAAATTATTTATGTTACATGCTATTTGTAAAACTGTTTAGCAAATGCATATATTCAGGAAAATGAGTTTTAGTGCACACAAGCACAATATAATACCCATTTAAAAAAAAATATATAAAAGATGGGGTTGCATGGCATAAGTAGGTAACAAACACATTAATCCTTAAAATTGTGCACACTTGTGAAATGGCAAAAAGCTACAGTAACCTAATTGTCCATATGTGGAATTTTAAGAGCCTTTACAGATTATAAGTTTAAAGCTGACCATTAAATATGGCCCTAAAATAATTGCTCTTGAGGAGATGCCTCACGTGTGACTCAATTTCTGTTTACATACATGTGTGCTGCCTATGTGCTCATTTGCATTCAGGTATGTGTGCTGGGTGATAGGGGTGCTTTTATGATGTAATGCAGACCTGGACTCCACAGAGGGATGGAGGAGCTCTGAAATTACCACATTTACTACAATGTAATAGTGATCAGCTGCCTCTACAGCCTCCTGGATCACTTTTACAAGTAAGCCGAGAGCTGTCTGAAAAAAGCAATCAGCCATGAGGTTGTTTTAACCATTTGATTACCAGAACATGTATAAACGTACTTTGGCAGAGAAGGGGTTAAAGTGGTTATAAAGGCAGAATGTTTTTTACCTTTATGCACTCTATGCATTAAGGTAACAAATCTTCAACGTGTAGCTCCCCCCCTTCCCATAAGGGATACATACATTAGCCTAATCTCGATCCACCACTGTGCATGTGCTGGATCGAGATCAGCGGGAGACAATTCCCTCCTGCTGTTGTCAGGAGGGAATTGTTTAACCACAGGAGGGAATTGTTTAACCACTTGATTACCAGAACATGTATAAACGTACTTTGGCAGAGAAGGGGTTAAAGTGGTTATAAAGGCAGAATGTTTTTTACCTTTATGCACTCTATGCATTAAGGTAACAAATCTTCAACGTGTAGCTCCCCCCCTTCCCATAAGGGATACATACATTAGCCTAATCTCGATCCACCACTGTGCATGTGCTGGATCGAGATCAGCGGGAGACAATTCCCTCCTGCTGTTGTCAATCACAGCCAGTGAGGAGGGAGTGGGAGGTGGGAATGAGCCTGAGTCCTCATGCACACTGGGTGTTTTAATAATGCTGGTAAAGTTAGCTGTGTAAAGTCACGTTAAAAACACGAGTTTTTTCAGCATTTTTGTATTAGCGTTTAGCGTAACTTTGCCACGTTTTTTCAAGTTTTCATTTTTCTGAGGTTTTTTTTTACCAACAAAATATTTTTTTGGTCAAAATAACGTCCAAATAACACTGGTTTGCCACCATTTATCGTGTAAAAAACTCCTCTAGAAACCAACTAGTTCTGGGGTTTTTTCCAGACAAAAAGCGCCCTAGCCAAAAAACATGCTAGGAGGTTTACTGGCTGTAGAAAAAAAATCAAAAGCCAAAAACAGCGGCTGTAGAAATGTCCAGTGTGCATGAGGTCAATGGACACACAGAGCCAGCTCAGGAGGAAGCATGCATGATTGCCCCCATAGCAAGTGGCAAGCAAGCAAGTCACTCAACCCAACCAAACCCACTTACAAGCAGAGACCAAACTGATGACTTCATTAAGGTACGGATACCTGTTGATTTTCCATGCAGTAGGCTGGGGTGGATAAGCAGCCAGAAATGTATTAGTTAACTTCAGTGGGGAAAAGAAAGGTCACTGGCCTGGCTATGCTGTCTGGTAGAGATTCCGGATACCAAAAGCATAATTAAACTGTACATTTAACTGTTTTCTTAGTGTCATCTTTAAGGCAGGACAGTCGGGGTGATGATGCTTAAAACTGAAGGTTAATCCATACAAACGCACCTAGTGGATGTGTTCGCCAAGTTCTAAAATATAGCCAACATGTAGTAAATTGTAGATTGTAGATTGTGTAGTTTAGTTGCTGTATTACTGGCTGACAATTTTCAGTTTTGATTTTCGGTCCTTGGTAAATATTTTAGGTCAGACTTACCAAACTAAGTGCATCTAATAGGTTATAGCAAGGTTATAGCCTCTCAGCAAGAACAGATTTTGCTCGTTGGCAAAGCGGTAAAGCATATTACAGAATGCATTGTGATTATACACCAATTCAAGTATTTAAAATGTTTAGACAAATATTGATTTCTGTCTGTTTTATTTCCACCAGTTATTTGGTTGCTTCTTGGCATGGGAGACACGAAATGTCAGCATACCAGCCCTGAATGACAGCAAGTATATTGGAATGAGTGTATACAACGTGGGCATAATGTGTATTATAGGGGCTGCTGTCTCCTTCCTCACCAAAGACCAGCCAAACGTCCAGTTCTGTATCGTGGCTTTAGTCATCATATTTTCTAGTACGATTACACTCTGTCTAGTTTTTGTGCCAAAGGTAAGTTATTTACAGGTCTATTTTTAAACACTAATTCATTCTGCCATGTGATCAGTTTTATACTCACAGCCTTCAATGTGCAACGTGTTGTGACCTAGATTTAACAAGACATGCTAAAGATCAGCAGTGCTCATCTCCCATTCATACAAACATGCATTAGCCTCTTAAGTTTATCAACTATGCAGCTACAAACAGGGTAAATCTAGGAAATGGAGATGTATCAGTAAGAGTTAAAAAAAAAAAGTGTGAATATATGATACGTTTATTATATTTATATATATGTGTGTGTACATAGTGGCAATCTAAGCATGGAAATTATATTACAGAAAATAGACCACCACAATCTATTATAGTTACGGTAATTCAGGAAGATATTTTCTAATTTAGAAATCAGACACATCTGGGCTTTATTTGACATGATATTGCAAAAAGCAATAGCTTAAAGAGGAGCTTCAGTCCCCTACGAACAAATTAAGTCAGCAGCTAAACTTACTGTAGCTGTTAACTTTTAATAAAAGGACACTTACCTGTCCAAGGATCCAGCTCCATCCTCAACTAGGCTGATTCTTTGTTGGTCTTTGGGTCTGCGGCACCAGCATGGTTACCAGTGGCTGACTGGCAACTTTTTTCCCAGTGGGCAAGTACAACCCAAAGGCCCATGGTGCAGTGATTCGGCCCCCCTCCCGCTCTCCCTCTTCCTTGCCTCCTCCCAACCCCCAACTGCCACTTTCATTATCCATGTAAATTAAAACACAAGAAAAAAATGAAACAATAAATCACATTGTTGGACTGTTTAACATAAATAGAGAACATTTTAATCTTTAATCTATGAGTGAGAGAGTCATTTACATAAACTTACATTTCATTTGAAAAAATCCTGCCATGTATACACTTAGATACAGTCAGGGGTTGAGGAATGCTTTGTTGCCAGTACTAAACAAAGTATATTTAGTCCCCTTTAATATCAGAAGTCCCCCCTTCACATCTGAAGTCTCTCCTTCACATCTGGAGTCCACCTATACATCAGCTCCTACTTAGCATCAGGTGTCCTCCTTTACATTAGAGTTCCCTTCACATCAGCAGTAGCCCCTTAAATCAGGAGCCAGTTTACATCAAGGGCCCCCTTCACATCAGGAACCATCTTTTCACATCGGAGTCCATATTTATAATAATAACCGTTAGCATAAGTGCCAGTTTTCACAATAATAACCCACAGCATTGGTGTCAGTAGCAGCAATAATAACCCCCAGCATCAGTGCCAGTTTCTGCAAAAATAATACCCAACAATGATGCCAGCTTACGAAATAACCCCCAGCATTGACAGTTTCTGCAATAATAATCCCCATGTGAACTGGCTGGAGTGGTTAAGGAGATATTATCACCTTACTGCCCTATAGTAAAATGATGGCTGGGTAGCACAGTCACCATTATGCATGGATGTCATATGGCAGACAGTACCATGTGATTGCTGTGACCAATCACAGCAGATCACATGGCAATTGTACACAATTGATGGTGTCCATGCATGCCATTCATTGTGTACCATTGTGTTGATCTCTGTAATTAGCCACAGTGATCAGATGGAACAGACAGGGCCAATCACAGCCCATCTGTACCATGAAATTAGCTGTGGTCAATCATAGGTATTCACAAAAGTAAACGCTGAATGACTAGATTTCATTCAGAAAAAAATGGTTGCTTATAACATTGAAAGTCACTGTTATAAGCAATCATAGTGTATTAAAAAAATCCTGATCACCTGTCCTATGGTAGGTAACACTGTACTACTCTGGTCACAGAATGTAAAAAAAAGAAAAAAGTCATAAAAAACCAACAAAAAATTGTAATTTGTTTTTTGACATGCTGTCACCAGTCAGTATCCATGATCACTGCCACACCAATTACACTGCTCAAAAAAATTAAAGGAACACGTTTTAATCCGAGTATAGCATCAAGTTACTTAAACTCCTGAGATATTGATCTGGTCAGTTAAGTAGCAGAGGGGGTTGTTAATCAATTTCAGCTACTTGAAATTATCAACAGGTAATAATGAAATTAACAACAGGTGCATTAGAAAGGCAACAATGAGACGACCCCCAAAACAGGAATGGAGTTTTACAGGTGGAGGCCACTGACATTTTTTCCCTACTCATCTTTTCTGTTTTTCACTAGTTTTTCATTTGGCTTGGGTCAGTGCCACTACTGGTAGCATGGACAGGCAGTCCAACTCCTCCAGGATGGCACATCAATACGTACAATTGCCAGAAGGTTTGCTGTGTCTCGTAGCACTATCTCAAGGGCATGGAGGAGATTCCAGGAGACAGGCAGTTACACCAGGAGAACTGGACAGGGCCGTAGAAGGTCCTAACACATCAGCAGGACCGGTGTCTGCTCCTTCGTGCAAGGTTGCACAGGCAGTCCAGCTTCTCTGGGTTGGCACATCAATACATGCAATTGCCAGAAGGTTTGCTGTGTCTCCCAGCACAGTCTCAAGAGCATGGAGTAGATTCCAGGAGACAGGCAGTTACTTTAGAAGAGCTGGGCAGGGCCGTAGAAGGTCCTTAATCCATCAGCAGGACCTGCATCTGCTCCTTTGTGTAAGGAGGAACAGGATGAGCACTGCCAAAGCCCTACAAAATGACCTCCAGCATGGCACTAGTGTGAATGTCTCTGGCCAAAGAATCAGAAACAGACTTCATGAGGGTGGCCTGAGGGTGCAAAGTCCTCTAATGGGCCCTATGCTCACTGCCCGGCACCATAAAGCTAGATTGGCATTTGCCATTGGACACCCGAATTGGCAGGTCCGCTACTGGTGCCTTGTGCTTTTCACAGATGAGAGCAGTTTCACCCTAAGCACATGTGACAGACGTGAAAGGATCTGGAGAAGCTTTAGAGAATGTTATGCTGCCTCTAACATCCAGCATGACCATTTTGGTGGTGGGTTAGTGATGGTCTGGGCAGGCATATCCATGGAGGGACGCACAGACCTCTACAGGCTCTATAGGATAGACAATGGCAGCCTGACTGCCACTAGGTATCGGGATGAAATTCTTGGACCCATTGTCAGGCCCTACACTGGTGCAGTAGGTCCTGGGTTCCTCCTAACGCACGACAAATCCCAGTCTCATGTGGCGAGAGTATGCAGGCAGTTCCTGGAGGATGAAGGAATTGATCTCATTGAATTGCCCCCCACACTCGCCTGACCTAAATCCAATAGATCTACTCTGGGATATCATGTTTTGGTCCATCCAACGCTGCCAGGTTGCACCTCAGACTGTCCAGAGGCTCAGTGATGCCCTGGTCCAGATCTGGGAGGAAATACCCCAGGACACCATCCATCGTTTCTTTAGGAGCATGCCCCAACATTGCCAGGCATGAATACATGCACATGGGGGCCATACAAACTACTAAGTACCATTTTGAGTTGCTGCAATGAAATTTCAGCAAAATGGACTAGCCTGCTGCATCATTTTTTCACTTTGATTTTCGAGATGTCTTTGAATTCAGTCCTCTGTAGGATGATAATTTTCATTTTTATCAAAGGATTCATCATCTTTACATTCCTAACACATTACCCAGTCTATATCAGCACAGATATCCAGCATGATATTTTCCCCATTGAGATCTGATGTATTTTCAAAGTGTTCCTTTAATTTTTTGAGCAGTGTATATTGTGAGAAAAACTACTTATTTTAATTCCTTCATTTTCCAAAAAAAAAAAAAAAAAAAATATGTCTACAAACCTGCCATGCCTCATACTAAATACCTTTGGGTGTCTACTTTACAAAAAGAGGGTCATTTGGGGGGTATTTGCAATGTCCAGGCATTTTCAGGTCTCAAGAAATGAAGCCATCAGTACATCAGGACCAGGGGTGGACTGACCATTGGGGAACTCGGGCACTCATTTTTTTTCAAAATGTTTGGTCTTTTTATGTTTCTTTATTTGTGTGAAATAAATTATAAAAATATAATATGGGTGCAGTGCTGCATGACCCGCAATTGTAACAGCGCTGAAAGCTGAAAATTGGCCTGGGCAGGAAGGGAGTGAAAGTGCCCGGTATTAAAGTGAATGCTTTTGTACAGAGCAGCCCCGATCCTCTTCTTCTCAGGTCCCCTGCCAGCGCTCCTGACTCCTCCCTGACCAGTGCCTCCAATAGTAAGCCACTTGCTATGGGGGCACTGGTGCATGCTTGCTTTTGAGCCCAGCTCTATGTGTCTGTAAGACATGCAAAGTCATGCCCCCTGCTGTCCTCACTGACTGTGATTGACAACAGTGGGAGTCAATAGCTCCCTCTCAATAGCTCCCTCTAGAGACCCTGAAGAGCTGAGGCTCTTGTGTACAGCGCAGGACTGAGAGGGGGCTCAGGTAAGTAATGGGGGGGGGGGGGGTTGTGGAGGTCTTTTACCTTTACAACCCCCTCCATGCTGCATATTACAAATAGCATTGCAAATGAATTAACACCCCCTCCAAAAAAAAAGTTAACCACTTCAGCCAGTTCACACAGTTAAGACACTGTGACACAACAGGTAATGTTATTGCCTATGCTCACTCACTTGCATACAGCAGTGAACTCTCTTCTCAGGTCGCAGCACTCTCTTCTCCTCTTCCATCCTGCCTCCCAGCCTCTGAATGACGTCACACTGGACCGGGACTAGGAAGCTCCTGTTGGGCAAAGATCACTCCACCTGACAGGAAAGTGACTGTGTCAGAATTGTGCCAGCCAGGTTCATGATCGCACCCAGCACACTTGCACCACTCTGCTGCAGCTCTGCATTCATAGCACAGTGTAGTAGCAGCCGGTGGCTGTATAAAGTGACATTGTACTGGACTTTTATTAACTTATGGAGACTGGAGCTTCAGCTCCAATAGCCGCTACGTTAATCTGGCCCTGGGTGCAGTATTTTTTATGGGGCAGTAGAGTGGCCCGAGGGGAAATTGCCCCCGTGTCTAGTCCGCCCCTGATGGTTACTAAGGGAACGCCGGCTGTGATTCATTGCGGCATCACAGTCGGCTTCCCACTGCCAATGTCTGAGCTGTACTTCATTTTGTGAATGGTCCCACAGTCTTCTATAACCTGTGACAAGCCCCAGAAGGCTACGGGCAAAGGTTGGGGACCAAACGTCTGCACAGATTGCCTAGGTGACCTGGGCGGAAGTGGGAATGGGTACCTGAAAAAACTATTTTGACAAAAGTGAGCAAAGGTGGTAGAGGAGGGAGGGAGGAGGCGAAAAATTACTTTGCCACATAGAGGACAGAACTATAAAAAATTATAATGATAGATATTCTTTAAGCCAGTGTTTCTCAACTGGGGTTCCGCAGAACCGTAGGGTTCTGCAAGAGGTTCTGCCCCTAATCAACATTGTGGCAGATGTATACTTCTCAATGTTGTTTTCAGTAGTATTCTCAATGTGTGCTGACAGTCAGTACTGTCAGCGCGCATTTATACCTGATGCCTCGTCCTTGGTTCCGGCTCCTGTGAACTCAGAGGGAAACGCCGGGAGTACTGCACAGAGTGGGAGCTGAAGGGGGAGATGCCACTTTCTAAGGCAGCACTGTTCACAAGATGGTGGGAGGGAGCACAACGCGTGAGCCTGTGACTGGTACACTGGATGAAATCTCTTCATGACTCTTTCTAGCAGTGCCAGCAGAGTGCAGGGAATGGGGTGCAGAGGGGGGCAGACAGACGAGGCACTGTGTGTGTGTGCGCGTGTGTGTGTGTGTGTGTGTGCAGGGCAACAGTCAATATGGACTGAAGGTTGAGCAGAGAGAAGGACCACACAGTGTTGGGGTAGCTCAGTTGGGGGATCACCTTCGCTGGGAAAAAGGTAGTCCACACAGAAGGGCTTTCTTAAAATCTCACTTGTCATCAGTTTTATTTAAAAGGTTGCAAGTATCAGAAACAAACAAAACAGAAAATAAACCCTCGCCATCCAGGCACTAACTAAACACAGAAGATTCCTATCTCACTGGTGAAGGGCTTCTCCCTGTCACAAACAAAATGAAAACAGTATGCAAACCTTTTCCTTTCTTGCAAAATGCAAAATTTCATCCACATCTCACTCAGATATGGCTCTCTGAGTCCCAGGACAAGAGCAACTTCTTGCTCCAGTCCTACCCGATTTATACCACCCACTGGTGGTTATCAGTGGACCACAAAATTCAGTCCGGAACTGCCTCTGCCTTAGTGGCCTGGAAAACCCGGACTGGACTCCACCTTAAGCTCCCAGATATGAACACATGTGAGGTGACACATAACATCCATCAATCACTGTCACAATAGCTAAAACAGGAGGTGACATCCAGTGTTTGGCAGCAGTGATGCAGACTGCAGAGAGGAGTAGCGCACAGTTGGAAGAGACTGAATGTAGCATGAGGTGAGATCATATTAGCTCTATGTTATGCCATAACTGTACATAAAGCTATTATGATCTCACCTCCTGCTATATTCAGTCTCATTCAGCCATGTGCCCCTGCAGTCTTCATTCAGCACCGCCATACAGAGGATGTCACCCCCTGCTACATTATTCCATGTGCTCCCACTCTCTGCTTCCCCTCTCCACAGTCTGTATTAACCACTGCCATACACAAGATTTCACCTCCAAATCAAGACACGTTACCACTCTGCACTCCACTCGATGCCACCCTGAGTTCACAGGAATCACAACTACAGGAGAGGCATCAGGTAGCAATGACCCTGTCAGTGTGTATTACAAATAGCATTGGGTGGATATGCATCTGCCACAATATGGATCTGTGGTGGAACCCCATGTGAGAAACCCTGTTTTATGGATTTGCAGATCTGTGCAAAGAAGCATACTGTTGTTTACTGCACTGTTCCCCACAGATCCTCCTCTTCTGTCTGTCTCAGGCTGTTAAATGTAATATCACCTTGAATGGATGAGAGGAGGGCTAGTGGGGATCAAGAAGAAAAGGCATGTTACAACAACAGCTTCCCTGCAGTGCTCTGCATTTGTTTGTTAATTGTTGTTATATCTACAGCTCGGTGGTCAGATCCAATGTTCCGTGAGCTGTAGATCTGACATTTTTTTTTCAGGGGTTCCCCGAGATCTCAAACTTTTCCAAAGGGTTCCTCCAAGGTAAAAAGGTTGGGAAACACTGCTTTAAGCAGAAGAGACTAGTGTCTAATGATGTGCCATGGGATTTCTACTGCAAACTCATGTATCACACAGCATCTGGGTCACTGACCTTCACAATTGTAATATTTAAAACATTGACAATTCTGGAATTAGCACACTTTTCATAATTATTATTAAATAAGCCTGGTTTACACTGTGCAGTACCATATAATGTACCCATTACTGCTGGTTTATGTATCTTGAACAAAAAACCATCATAATGCTAAATGTTATACTAATAAAAATAATATGAACATTTAGACCAAATTAGCCATTAACAACAACACGAAAGATAAATTGCCTGCTTACAACCCAGTCCAAGAACCTCTAACTTGTGTATTTACTGTAAATGTGCATGCTCACACACACATACACACACTTCATCATCTCGGTTTTATCAGTCTTCGTAAACCCATTCCTCTCTCAGCTCCTTATCTGTTATTTTCCTTCTGCATCCTCCCAGAACAAGGCTGTTTGCGGATTACACATTTTGCAAGAGGATTATCATGTGATTTTGTAGTTAATAGTAGCTTCATAAACTGAGTGAGCGTAATGTGCAAACACACACATGTCCCTGCCAGATGTTTCTAAACACGAGTCTGCCTATAGTTCTTAGGGAACTAGTAAAGATTACCTTCATATTTTTTCATTATAGTGGTCTTATTTTATCATATGCAAGAATGACTACTGCCCACAACACTAAAGATTAATTAGCAACACTCCATATTCATTAGGCAGCACTAATCTAATAAAACCAAATCAATCTTCCACTAATTTACATGGTGAACTAGCACAGCTGCGAGCTTAGGATAGCACTGACGCCTGACTAATGAGCCACGATTATTTTAAATGTCCCCACCCGTGTCTTAAGTTTGCAGACTGGCTATTTTAAGAAAGTGGCACCACCAGCTAAAAGCATAAAAAGCATATTATACACTACAGTAATGTTGAATATGGGCAAATTCTGTTACATTGTTGAGGCCATAATCCCCACAAGCTTTACAAAATGTTAACTTAAATTTGGTTAAGCAAAAATGAATATTGTCTATATTTGTATTACTGCTAAGCTAGAATTGTTGAACTGCAGTGACTATTCAAAGCTGTACATATACAGTCATGGCCGAAATTGTTGGCACCCTTGATATTTTTCCTGAAAATCAAGTATTTCACACAAAAAAGGTATTGCATTAACACATGTTTTGCTATACACATGTTTATTCCCTTTGTATGTATTGGAACAAATATAAAACAGAGGCAGAAAAGCAAATATGACATAATGTCACACAAAACCCCAAAAATGGGCTGGACAAAAGTATTGGCACCCTTAACTTAATATTTGGTTGCACACCCTTTGGAAAACATAACTGAAATCAGTCGCTTCCTATAACCATCAATAAGCTTCTGACACCTCTCACCCGGAATTTTGGACCACTCTTCCTTTGCAAACAGCTCCAGGTCTCTCTTATTGGAAGGACACCTTTTCCCAACAGCAATTTTAAGATCTCTCCACAGGTGTTCAATGGGATTTAGATCTGGGCTCATTGCTGGCCACTTCAGAACTCTCCAGCGCTTCTTTGCCATCCATTTCTGAGTGCTTTTTGACGTATGTTTGGGGTCATTGTCCTGCTGGAAGACCCAGGATCTTGGACGCAAACCCAGCTTTCTGACACTGGGCCCTACAGTGCGACCCAAAATCCTTTGGTAATCCTCAGATTTCATGATGCCTTGCACACAGTCAAGGCACCCAGTGCCAGAGGCAGCAAAACAACCCCAAAACATCATTGAACCTCCACCATATTTTACCGTAGGTACTGTGTTTTGTTCTTTGTAGGCCTCATTCCGTTTTCGGTAAACAGTAGAATGATGTGCTTTACCGAAAAGCTCTATCTTGGTCTCATCTGTCCACAAGACGTTTTCCCAGAAGGCTTTTGGCTTACTCAAGTACATTTTGGCAAACTGTAGTCTTGCTTTTTTATGTCTCTGTGTCAGCAGTGGGGTCCTCCTGGGTCTCCTGCCATAGCGTTTCATTTCATTTAAATGTCGACGGATAGTTCGCGCTGACACTGATGCTCCCTGAGCCTGCAGGACAGCTTGAATGTCTTTGGAACATGTTTGGGGCTGCTTATCCACCATCCGGACTATTCTGCGTTGCAATCTTTCATCAATTTTCCTCATCCGTCCACGACCAGGGAGATTAGCTACAGTGCCATGGGTTGCAAACTTCTTGATAATGTTGCGCACTGTGGACAAAGGCAAATCTATTTCTCTGGAGATGGACTTGTAACCTTGAGATTGTTGATATTTTGCCACAATTTTGGTTCTCAGGTCCTCAGACAGTTCTCGTCTCCTCTTTCTGTTGTCCATGCTTAGTGTGGCACAGACAGACACACAATGCAAAGGTTAAGTGAACGTCTCTCCTTTTTATCTGCTTTCAGGTGTGATTTCTATATTGCCCACACCTGTTACTTGCCCCAGGTGAGTTTACAGGAGCATCACATGCTTGTAACATTCTTATTTATCCGCAGTTGTGAAAGGGTGCCAATACTTTTGTCCAGCCCATTTTTGGAGGTTTGTGTGACATTATGTCGAATTTGCTTTCTTTCCTCCCTTTTTTTGTTTTGTCCCAATACACACAAAGGGAATAAACATGTGTATAGCAAAACATGTGTTAATGCAATACGTTTCGTGAGAAATACATGATTTCCTGGAGAAATATCAAGGGTGCCAACAATTTCGGCCATGACTGTATACAGGTGAAACTCAAAAAATTAGAATATCGTGCAAAAGTTCATTTATTTCAGTAATGCAACTTAAAAGGTGAAACTAATATATGAGATAGACTCATTACATGCAAAGCAAGATAGGTCAAGCCGTGATTTGTCATAATTGGGATGATTATGGCTTACAGCTCATGAAAACCCCAATTCCACAATCTCAGAAAACTAGAATATTGTGAAAAGGTGCAATATTCTCGGCTCAAAGTGTCCCACTCTAATCAGCTAATTAAGCCATAACACCTGCAAAGAGTTTTTCTGAGCCTTTCAATGGTCTTCTCAGTCTGGTTCAGTAGGAATCACAATCATGGGAAAGACTGCTAACCTGACAGTTGTGTAGAAAACCATCATTGACACCCTCCATAAGGAGGGAAAGCCTCAAAAGGTAATTGCAAAAGAAGTTGGATGTCCCCAAAGTGCTGTATAAAAGCACATTAATAGAAAGTTATGTGGAAGGGAAAAGTGTGGAAGAAAAAGGTGCACAAGCAGCAGGGATGATCGCAGCCTGGAGAGGATTGTGAGGAAAAGGCCATTCAAAAGTGTTGGGGACTTTCACAAGGAGTGGGCTGAGGCTGGAGTCAGTGCATCAAGAGCCACCACACACAGACGGATCCTGGACATGAGCTTCAAATGTCGTATTCCTCTTGTCTTGCCGCTCCTGAACAACAAACAACGTCAGAAGCGTCTTACCTGGGCTAAAGAAAAACAGACCTGGTCTGTTGCTCAGTGGTCCAAAGTCCTCTTTTCTGATGAGAGCAACTTTTGCATCTCATTTGGAAAGCAAGGACCCAGAGTATAGAGGAAGAATGGAGAGGCACACACTGCAAGATGGTTGAACTCCAGTGTGAAGTTTCCACAGTCTGTGTTGATTTGGAGAGCCATGTCATCTGCTGGTGTTGGTCCACTGTGTTTCATTAAGTCCAGGGTCAACGCAGGAGATTTTGGAGCACTTCATGCTTCCTTCCGCAGACGAGCTTTATGGGGATGCTGACTTCATTTTCCAACAGGACTTGGCACCTGCCCATACTGCCAAAAGCATCAAAACCTGGTTCAATGACCGTGGGATTACTGTGCTTGATTGGCCAGCAAACTCGCCTGACCTGAACCCCATAGAGAATCTATGGGGCATTGCCAAGGGAAAGATGAGCGACATGAGACCGAACAATGCAGAAGAGCTGAAAGCCGCTATTGAAGCATCTTGGTCTTCCATAACACCTCAGCAGTGCCACAGGCTGATAGCTTCCATGCCACGCCGCATTGAGGCAGTAATTGCTGCAAAAGGGGCCCAAACCAAGTACTGAGTACATATGCATGCTTATACTTTTCAGAGGTCCAATATTGTTCTATGTACAATCCTTGTTTTATTGATTGCATGTAATATTCTAATTTTCTGAGATTGTGGATTTGGGGTTTTCATGAGCTGTAAGCCATAATCATCACAATTATGACAAATCACGGCTTGAACTATCTTGCTTTGCATGTAATGAGTCTATCTCATATATTAGTTTTACCTTTTAAGATGCATTACTGAAATAAATGAACTTTTGCACGATATTCTAATTTTTCGAGTTTCACCTGTATATACAGTCAGGTCCATAAATATTGGGACAGAGACACAATTCTAACATTTTTGGCTCTATACACCACCACAATGGATTTGAAATGAACCGAACAAGATGTGCTTTAACTGCAGACTGTCAGCTTTAATTTGAGGGTATTTACATCCAAATCAGGTGAACGGTGTAGGAATTACAACAGTTTGCATATGTGCCTCCCACTTGTTAAGGGACCAAAAGTAATGGGACAATTGGCTTCTCAGCTGTTCCATGGCCAGGTGTGTGTTATTCCTCATTATCCCAATTACAATGAGCAGATAAAAGGTCCAGAGTTCATTTCAAGTGTGCTATTTGCATTTGGAATCTGTTGCTGTCAACTTTCAAGATGAGATCAAAAGAGCTGTCACTATCAGTGAAGCAAGCCATCATTAGGCTGAAAAAACAAAACAAACCCATCAGAGAGATAGCAAAAACATTAGGCGTGGCCAAAACAACTGTTTGGAACATTCTTAAAAAGAAGGAACGCACCGGTGAGCTCAGCAACACCAAAAGACCCGGAAGACCACGGAAAACAACTGTAGTGGATGACCGAAGAATTCTTTCCCTGGTGAAGAAAACACCCTTCACAACAGTTGGCCAGATCAAGAACACTCTCCAGGAGGTAGGTGTATGTGTGTCAAAGTCAACAATCAAGAGAAGACTTCACCAGAGTGAATACAGAGGGTTCACCACAAGATGTAAACCATTGGCGAGCCTCAAAAACAGGAAGGCCAGATTAGAGTTTGCCAAACGACATCTACAAAAGCCTTCACAGTTCTGGAACAACATCCTATAGACAGATGAGACCAAGATCAACTTGTACCAGAGTGATGGGAAGAGAAGAGTACGGAGAAGGAAAGAAACTGCTCATGATCCTAAGCATACCACCTCATCAGTGAAGCATGGTGGTGGTAGTGTCATGGCGTGGGCATGTATGGCTGCCAATGGAACTGGTTCTCTTGTATTTATTAATGATGTGACTGCAGACAAAAGCAGCAGGATGAATTCTGAAGTGTTTCAGGCAATATTATCTGCTCATATTCAGCCAAATGCTTCAGAACTCATTGGACGGCTCACAGTGCAGATGGACAATGACCCAAAGCAGACTACAAAAGCAACCAAAGAGTTTTTTAAGGGAAAGAAGTGGAATGTTATGCAATGGCCAAGTCAATCACCTGACCTGAATCCGATTGAGCATGCATTTCACTTGCTGAAGACAAAACTGAAGGGAAAATGCCCCAAGAACAAGCAGGAACTGAAGACAGTTGCAGTAGAGGCCTGGCAGAGCATCACCAGGGATGAAACCCAGCGTCTGGTGATGTCTATGCGTTCCACACTTCAGGCTATAATTGACTGCAAAGGATTTGCAACCAAGTATTAAAAAGTGAAAGTTTGATTTATGATTATTATTCTGTCCCATTACTTTTGGTCCCTTAACAAGTGGGAGGCACATATGCAAACTGTTGTATTTCCTACACCGTTCACCTGATATGGATGTAAATACCCTCATTTTAAAGCTGACAGTCTGCAGTTAAAGCACATCTTGTTTGTTTCATTACAAATCCATTGTGGTGGTGTATAGAGCCAAAAATGTTAGAATTGTGTCGATGTCCCAATATTTATGGACCTGACTGTAAGTGTGTGACCCACTTTTATTAACAAAAACACCCATGAAAATAGTTGCCCGTTGGGTTTTTTTTTAATTCATAAGAGATTTCATTAATGAGAAATTAACAAAGTATAACAGACAGCTACAAAGATCTTGGCATAAAATAGGGTCACAAGCATAATCCTGGAAAAATTCTCATACCTAGAGTTTAGAAAATTGCATTGCACATCATAGTATCATAATCATAGAATAATTATGTTCGGTACCAAGGTATCCACCTTCAATGTCATTAAATCCTAAGGAGATGATGCCCTCCCAGAACTGAACGACCACGCTGTAGCCGATATTCGACTATAGAACGGTCAGAAACTGGTTAACCAAAATGGAAAAAAAGTTTTGGTTTTTGTGCTGCTCAAATATATCCTGGGCTAAGAGTCTTTCCGACTTTTTAAATAAAAACAGAAAGAAGGCTGGGGAAATATAAAACATGAGATATTTCAATGATGTGGTTCACATAACCTTTATAACAGTTACAAAGGTGCGATTGTGTCTTTTTATAGTTAGTAAATTTAGTAAAGATATCCAGTTAAAAAAAGGGAATCGGAGTACATGCAAACTGTCTGACCTTTAAACAAATATATTTTCTGTGAAAATGCAGCACCATGGCATTGTAGATCACAGCTGGTAAGGGCTAGATGGACTAAAAACTCTGAAACTTGCAGCTTTGCCCTAAAGCAGCTTGCTTTTACCCCTGAGTTCTGCAATATGTCTTTGCATTTCATGTACACACATCTGGCAACTACCACTTACTGGCGTTCCAGATGCCACTGTAGTGGTGCCCGAAGACAGAAAATGAAAATATTATAAAATAGACACTTTAGGAACTATTTTACTGTTAGTTATTTTTGTTGAACAACCTATTTCTTTTAAGGATGCTGATCAGATGCAAAGAAATAATTAGCACTGAGCTATATGCAAGAGCATACATTAATTGTCAGTTAGGTGTATTACTTCAAGCAGACACCTTCAATCTACTTATTGATAGAGGATGCAAGTAGGCGCCTTCATTATACTTCTTGATAAAGGATGCAAGCAGACCTTTTCAATCTATTTCTTGACAAAGGATGCAGGCAGGCACCTTCCGTCTACTTCTTGATAAAGGATGCAAGCAGACCTTTTCAATCTACTTCTTGACAAAGGATGCAGGCAGGCACCTTCTGTCTACTTCTTGATAGAGGATGCAAGCAGACACATTCAATATACTTCTTTATAGAGGATGTAAGCAGGCACCTTCAATCTACTTCTTGATAGTGGATGCAAGTAGGCTCCTTCTATCTACTTCTTGATAGTGGATGCAAGTAGGCTCCTTCTATCTACTTCTTGATAGTGGATGCAAGTAGGCTCCTTCTATCTACTTCTTGATAGTGGGTGCAAGTAGGCACTTTCAATGCACTTCTTGATGGAGAATGCAAGCAGACACCCTTAATCTATTTCTTGATAGAGGATGTAAGAAGGTATCTTCAATCTGCTTCTTCACTCCAAAAGTTATGTTCAGGCATGTTGGGCATCTCATTTCATATTATCTATTAACATTTTGGGCTTGCGTTTATTAAATAAAACAACTGTACCTGCTGTTTCTAAACATTAATGTAATGCTATGCCAATGTTAATTTATATTGTATTTGAGTAAAAAATAAGATATTTGTTTCCTGACACCAGAAGAAGTATCTTTAATTCTCTTTCAAAGCCTTTATGTATGTTTTCTGATATCATATTACCCTGCAGTAGGAGACCAATGTGAGTAGAAATAAACCATATTAATGTTTTTAGATGAATGTTCATATGTTGAGCTTACCCAAGGAGAAAGCAGAAAAAATTTTTTTTTACTGCCATTATTTAAAAAAAAAAAATAATAACTTGCTAGATATATTAATGCATAATTGAAATGTTTATTTGCATAAATATTTGATGTTGCTTATGTCCATTGAGAACACCAGCCATGCACTCACTGCAGGCTGTAGCAATTGACCCAAATTGCTGGCATAATATAGCACTTACCTTTTAACAAGGGCTTGTGTGTGTATTGAATTATGCCGCAGCATTATCTGTTAGTAATGTTCTAAATTATTGTCTAATTTTCACAGTTAATTACCTTACGGACAAATCCTGATGCAGCAACTCAGAACAGGAGGTTTCAGTTCACACACAATCAAAAAAAAGAAGATTCAAAGACATCAACATCAGTCACAAGCGTTAATCAAGCCAGTACTTCCCGACTAGAAGGACTGCAATCAGAGAATCATCGTTTACGGATGAAAATCACAGAGGTATTTTCCACATGCTATTTAGGCCACTGATATTTTTGATGTTCCGTTCCTTCTGTTCATTATCAGTAGATCTTCATCCTGATGAGAGGGACCGACTTTCATAACTCTGTGTCTCTAAAATGCAAAGTTTTTACTTGTGCACACCAATGGGATGTACACTGTGTGTGCTATGGCCAGCTTGTTCTAGCCCAAACACAGTAAACAAGATGGGAGCCAATCAGCTTCCAGTGATCACCAGACAGTCATTATATTATTTTTTTGTAGGGCACTTTAATATTATTACAGGTATTTATATAGCACTATCATTTTACACAACGCTTTACTTATATATTGTTCATTTACAGTGGGGCAAAAAAGTATTTAGTCAGCCAACAATTGTGCAAGTTTTCCCACTTAAAAAGATGAGAGAGGCCTGTAATTGGCATCATAGGTAGACCTCAACTATGAGAGACAAAATGAGAAATAATACCACACAATCACATTGGCTGATTTGGAAAGAATTTATTTGCAAATTATGGTGGAAAATAAGTATTTGGTCACCTACAAACAAGCAAGATTTCTGGCTCTCACAGACCTGTACCTTCTTCTTTAAGAGGCTCCTTTGTCCTGCACTCATTACCTGTATCAATGGCACCATACCTACTGTGAAGCATGGGGGTGGCAACATCATGCTTTGGGGCTGTTTCTCCGCAAAGGGACCAGGATGACTGATCCATGTACAGGACAGAATGAATGGGGCCATGTATCGTGAGATTTTTGAGTGCAAACCTCCTTCCATCAGCAAGGGCATTGAAGATAAAACGTGGCTGGGTCTTCCAATATGACAATGATCCCAAACATACCGCCCAGGCAATGACGGAGTGGCTTCGTAAGAAGCATTTCAAGGTCCTGGAGTGGCCTAGCCAGTCTCCAGATCTCAACCCCATGGAAAACCTTTGGAGGGAGTTGGAAGTCCGTGTTGCCCAGAGACAGCCCCAAAACATCACTGCTCTAGAGGAGATCTGCATGGAGGAATGGGCCAACATACCAGCAACAGTGTGTGCCAACCTTGTGAAGACTTACAGGAAACGTTTGACCTCTGTCATTGCCAACAAAGGATATATAACAAAGTATTGAGATGAACTTTTGATATTGACCAAATACTTATTTTCCACCATAATTTGCAAATAATTCTTTCCAAATCAGCCAATGTGATTGTCTGGATTTTTTTTCTCATTTTGTCTCTCATAGTTGAGGTCTACCTATGATGCCAATTACAGGCCTCTCTCATCTTTTTAAGTGGGAGAACTTGCACAATTGGTGGCTGACTAAATACTTTTTTGCCCCACTGTACATCAGTCTTGGCCCTCAAGGAGCTTACAATGTAAGGTCACTAACTCATTTTCATACATACACATATTAAGGCCAATTTAGACAGGAACCAATTAACCTACCAGCATGTCTTTGGAGTGTGGGAGGAAACTGGAGTACCAAGAGGAAACCCATGCAGACACAGGGAGAACATGTAAATGCCAGGCAGTTAGTGGTGTGGTTGGGATTCATACCAATGACAATGGTGCTGCTAGGGAGAACTGCTAGCCACTTAGCCATTGTACTGCCTGTATTGCAATAGGTGGATGTGGAGGGAGAGTTAAAGTGGAGCCCCACCCAAAAGGGGAAGGTTCGCTTTGAGGTTTTGTCCCCTGCTCCCCATTAAGGATTGGCACCTTCCTGGAGGGGATACTCGGATTTGACAGGTTCCCACTTCCGCTGCAATCGCCTAGATGATCAGAAGCAGAAGTTGTCCCCCCCTCCCTGTAGTCTTCTGGGACATGTGATAGGTCACAGAAGACTACGGACCATTCAGAAAGTGCAGCGCTACTCCTGCATGCAAAGTGGGCACCCGGCTGTGAAGCCACAAGCTGTCACAGCCAGGTGCCCACACTGAAGATGCCAGTGCCAGGGACACAGTGTGGCCGGTTAGTGTGAGGACACCGCAGGATCGAGGGACAGGTTAGTGTCTATTTTTTACAAGTCAGTGGCTACATTTTTTTGTTGCTGCTGACTTTTATTTATCTATTTAGTTTGACTGGAACTCCGCTTTGAAATGTCACTGACCACGTTGTACAATTGTTTTGGTGGGAGTTTTTTTTAAGTGTCACTGACCCCCAATGATAGGGGGTAAGGGGTTTTAAAGTACCAACAATTTAGGATTGTTTTGGGACGTTTGAAGGTGCTACTGACTACCAATGCACGTGGGATTTTTTTTGTGGGGGTTTAAGGTGGTTTCAGTTTATCAGTACCATATTGCCATTGTACTCAATACCATTTCAGTTCAGTGCAATTTCATTCTCCAGGGAACTATCTTCCTCTAGCAATGGAAAACTTAAAAATGACTTCAGGAGGTGATTTTTAAAGACTAAGCATATCTTTACCACCTCAATACCAGCACATTTCTTAATTTCCCCACAAATTGTGGCAAAAAAAAGGTCACCTTGGGGTATCCACTTTACAAAGAGGGGTTGATTTTGAGGTTTTTGTAATGTCCTGGAATTTTTTCTATATGTTTTATAACAGAATGTAGGGGAAATAGACTTTTTCAACATGCTTAGTCAGTTTTCCTTTAGATAGTAAAAAAAAGAAAACTAATGGTTATTAGACACCAGCGAAAGAAAGCGTTATCTGTCTTAAAAAATAAACTATATAAAAATGAATTTAGCTAGATGACAGAGTAATTGTCAGTCACACTATCACAGCACTGAATACTGAAAAATGATCTGGAAAGGAAAGGGGTGTAACATGCGGATATTTAGGTGGTAACACTTGGATTCTCCCAATAAGTGGGAGAATGGTTGGAGTATAGTGGGAGAGTACAAAACTGCACAGTCCCAAATTTGCTTGTGGTAACATCTAAAGTCCAAAATAGACTCCACTCCTCCAGCCCCAGCATGGTCAACACATGGTGGGGCACGAGGAGTGGAGTCTATTTTTATCATTAGATATTTCCACAAAACAAACTGGGACTGTGCAGGCTTGTACTCTCCCTCTATACTCACACACTCCCTCCGTTCCCTTTGGGAAAATTTAAGTGTTTTGTTTTCTGAGGCATTGGTGTTTTAGTTGGACCAGCTTTGTGTGACTCCCCTTTTGAATTTGACTGCTTTCTTTCACCGGATTGTCTGGATGCCGGATGTGGCATACACACATAACCAGGGTATGCATGTGTTTTTTCTGCTTTTAACCAAATTGGACATACATTGGGATCACCCATCTTCTGATGAAGTTGTTTAGCAAAACATGTCGAGAATAGATACCAGCAATATCTGCTTTATGATGCATATACAAATATCTGTAGAATTATTACATCACTATGCTACGTGGTGACGTCATTACGCCGGCAGCCATCTTGGTGCACCCAGGATACATGTGGATACACCCATGGTATGAGGTGGAATGCCTTACTAATACTACGCAAATGTGAGTGTATCTACTGGCATTTTTTGGTCTGATTACCTATATTAAACAATATTGCACTATGGAAGTATCTTTTCTTCTTTTATGGGCATGTTTTCACTGAGAGCTGGGCAGAGTTTCTGTGAGTGGGCTGGAGTTAGTTAAGGTCACCTGCCTATCAATCCAGGAAGGGGATTACATACTTGGTACATTGGAACCCTGTGTATATGGAGATCGGCCATTAAGGAGATGTATACCGTAGGATCTGAGTGTGATCCAAATAGCGTGATGACCCGTAGGGTCACTTATTGAAGGTGAGCAGGCATTTCAGCCATTTTGGGATTCCTTTGGAGTGCACACCAGTTCCCTGTTGAGAGTAGAGCACTGTCTTTTTAGTGTGGAGGATTCCCACAGCACTATTATTGGACTCAAAAAAGGACATTTTGCTGCTTTTTTATGATCAGTCTTTCACTATAATTGTTTTCACTGCATATTTTATATTTGTTTGGTTCACTACACGTAATTATTGGTTTTGCATTTTTCACTGTGTGTATAGTGTATGCACTTTTTTGTGATTTGGCACTTGTCACTTTAAGATTATCCCATTTTAACCATTAGCCACCCGGCCAATGGCCATTTGGCGGCCGGCAAAATCCTTTAGCGTTCCGGGTGGACGCCATACGGCGTCCTCCCGGGCATGCGTAGTTTGCGCGCCTGCAGAGCCGCGCAGCAGCGCGATCTGTCACGGCCCGTGTACCTCGGACACGGCTGATGACAGATCTGAGTACCGGCCCCGTTGCTGGTACCATGTGACCTGCTGTGACCGATCACATGACAGTTGTATACAATGGATGGCTTCATTCATGCCATCCATTGTATACTAGTGTCTAACTGTGAATGGTCACAGCAATCACATGCACATGTCATGTGATTAGCCGTGGCCAAATCACAGCTAAGCACAAAAAAAAAAAACCCTGAATGAATCGATGTCATTCAGGTAAATGCTTGCTTATAGCAAAGTAATTCTTTGCTCTAAGCAAATTGTGTAAAAAAAAAAAATACTGATCACTTCCCCATAGTAGTACAATGTTACTATGATAACATTATACTACTTTGGTCATAGTGAAATCTGAAAAAAAATCTTTAAAAAAAAAAGAAAAAAAATGTAATAAAAAATTTCACAATAATAAAAAAAAATTTAAAAAAATTATACATTTTTTTTTTCATACTGTCACCAGTCAGTGTCCCTGATCACCACCATGCCAGTTATATGATGACGCTGTACTGCACTGGTGACAGTATGTAAAAAAATAATAGTGAAAATAATTTTTTTAATTTTTTAATTTTCTAAAAAAAATTATGACAAAAAAATACAACTTCAAAAAACTCGCCATGCCTCTTATGAAATACGTCGGACTGTCTACTTTGCAAAAAGGGGTCATTTGGGGGATATCTGTACTGTTCTGACATTCTTGGACCTCAAGAAATTAGATTGGCTGTCAGTACTTCAGATATATATTCAGATATATGCCATAGTTTCTGTAACTTTCCTACAAACTAAAAAATACATCCTAATTTGGGTTATTTTCACCAAAGACATGTAGCAGAATACATCTCGGCCTAAATTTATGAAGAACAATTATTTATTTGCAAACTTTTATAACAGAAACAAAGAAAAAGGTGTTTTTGTTTTAATTTTCGGTCTTTTTTTTGTTAATTTAGCAAAAAATAAAAGCCCCAGCAGTGATTAAATACCACCAAAAGAAAGCTCTAGTTGTGTGAAGAAAATGATAAAATTTTAGTTTGGGTACAATGTTGTATGACCGTGCAATTGTCATTCAAAGTGTGAGAGCGCTAAAACCTGAAAAATGGCCTGTGCAGGAAGGCGGTAAAAGTGCCCGGTATGGAAATGGTTAAGGGATTCACCTTGCTGACACATATTGGTGTGTACCATCCCAATTTGGGATTTGGGTTTGTTGTTTTTCACGGCATATAGGGTCTGCATTTGTGACCCATCTTTAGAAATCCACTTAACTGCACTTTAAGTATTTTTGCACTTTATCTTTAGTTCCCTTTTTTTTGGGATCCATAGTTTGGTATTTATTTAATTATTTTTCATCAATGTATTGTGTATTTTATTATGTGTATTTAATTTTAGCGCTGCACCATATGTACATTATTTGTGATTTTTAATCCTTTTGGAGGTATAGGGTTGGAGTGCTAGCAGCTTTGTTTAGGCTGAGTTCATCTAGCGCAGGAGGAACCACTACACTTACATCACTATGCTGGTTTCTTACATTACCTCCATTTTGGGGTGTTATTTGTCCATTCATTTTTATATGCATGGATTTATGCTGTCCTTGACTGTTTTTTTTGTTTAACTATTTACATTAACTAAAGATTGTATTTTATTATTTCAATCAGTTGTTCATTTGTTAAGGAAAACCCATTTTTTTCCTGGTTTTGGTTTTATACGGTAAATATAACTAACCATAAATGAAATGTATTCACATAAATCCAAATATAGCTATGTTACAGGGGATGTTATATTGTTCCTTTATGCTGACAGAGAAAAACGGTGGTGGCATCAGCAGGCACTTCCTTGATTGCATGATGCCAGGATACTGTTCCTATCATTACTCATAGCTACGATGCTGACCATATGATACAGCAGCAGACAGACTTAAACAGCATTAAGATAAAGGATTGACCAAAAATGGATAAATATCTACAAGCATACATAAATGTACACGTTTAATTTTTTTCCAAACCATAGAACACTTATATGAAAAACATTCATTTTATTTATTAATACAAAACAGGTAGATGTGGTACTTGCTTGATTAAATGTTTTAAGTACAGTATGTGTTTTGGGGTTTACTGATTAGATCACTGTCCCCTCTCCAAAAATGTCAGGAAAATATCCTCTAAGGGGTTAAAATTAAATGAATGGATCAAATGAAAGGTGAATTCACTAACAAAAAAATAACACTGGTACACAAAGGGTTATGTGGGGCTCATTAATCAGAGTCTAAAATATCTTGCTGTTTGATGAATGTGCGCTATAGGCTACCATAACATCCAGCTTTCTTTAACTCGCTTGGGGAAAATGTGAGCCATTGATGAATTTGTTCTTCAGAGATTTTACAATGCGTAAACACATTTTAACAAAGCTAGGGAATTAATGCTACCATTGTAGTCAGCGTCTTATAATTAGAAATGTTACAGTCAATCTGTGGAGTCTAACCAACAAGAGTGAACAACAATGTCTGTAATGTATGTCACCGAGAATCAGTGACATTTGCTATGAAAACAAAAAAACTAAAATAAATCATCAGCATTGAGTGTTTTCACTTTTAGGCCTTATGCACACGAGGAGAAGAAAACGCTGCTTTTAGAAGAATTTGTATTTTTATTTTTTAATGCCTCTGAAAGCAGCTCTGTAATAGCCAATTTGTCCATGCACATTAAGGCATTTAGATTCATATTTTAGAGCAGCATTTAGGGGCAAAAATGTCTGTAAATTCCTTCTAGTGCCTAGAACAAATGAACATTGGCCTCTAAACATCGTATGTGTGCAAATGCTCATAAACATATGTAAAAATGTGCCAAAATTAGAATTTTTTTACCCTGGATTTTTCTGCCATCTGATGGCAGAAAGATCTAGCACATATGGGAGTATTTTAATATACCTACAGTATGTGCATGCAGCCTTTGACCTCATGCAAAAAAATGCTGCTATGAAAAGGCATGTTTCATTTTTTTATGCCTCTGAACATAGCTCTCTTTCAGCCACTGTGGGCAGGCATATTGTGGTGTTTATGTTCGTTTTTCAGAGCAACGTTCAGGGGCATAAAAAAATGCCCCAAATCTGAAATCACACATGCATATAAATGTGTGTAACCTGCGTGAATTATTTTCAGTGGCCATTGATTTATTTTCCAGCAATACAGAATAATACAATTATGCAGTGCTTACATGGGCTGGTTGCCAGAAGCTTGCATTGTGGGATTCTTCAAACCCAAATGAGGGAGGTATCTTAGCTGTTCTCTTACTTCACAGGTTTGAAGAGATGTACCTGATGGTTGTAAATAATAATAATAAATCAATAATGTATTAATTATTAGTGTTGTGAACAAAGAAGTGTGTGTAGAATGCAACCTCCTCAAATGAATTGTCAGTCAAGCTTGGTTCTTTTCCAGAGAGTGTAGCATTTATGTATTGAATCCTAGCAACAGATGACAAGTCCAACAGAATATATGCAAAATAATACAATAATCAGAAGTCTTCAGAGTTCCCTTCAAAATACTCAGATCTTCTGTCATATCTCAGCTAAATTAACCTTCAAGTGGCTGTAAACCTCAGACATGAAATATGAACAAAGCATATCCCACTATAGTTTGTACTTGTCTTTATCCAGATCACTAAGTGTAATTTCTGTCTACTGCCTCATTCCTCTGCTATCTACAGGAGTTGGTTCTTATAAGTTTTCCTGAAACCAAGAGAAAAAAGGTGACAGGGGAGGGAGCTGCAGCAGATTGACAGCTTAAGCTCCGTTATAGTGTGCTGTGTGGGAGAGGGGTGTGTTCCTTCCATCCAATCGGCTATCAGAGCTCTCCTCTCTGAGCTTTGCAGTGTGTAATTTCAGCTCACTGCCCCCTTTTTTCTGACAGCTCAGACAAGCTCTATACATTTTGGACTTTGAACAGATGTAGAGAAGATAAGACTGCAGATAAACAGGTACAACTTATGTAGGAGGAATTGATTCATCTCTGTATCACCTGAGGCTAGTTCTCTCTTTGGATATACATAGATTTTTACAACCACTAATATATACCTCCCCCCAGTTCAGTAAAATGTAGAGTAAGCTGACTGGTTGATCATACCAGCACCTTTGGTCTTATGTTTGACAAACAATGCTCCTCATACAGCTGCCTCAGATACTGCTTGTATTGTTTAAAGTGGTTGTAAAGGTAAAAGTTGTTTTACCTTAATGTATTCTCTGCATTAAAGCAGTTATAAAAGCTGAAAGTAAAACACCTTCTGTGTGCAGGAACTCCCCTGCCCCCCCAGCCCCTCTAGTACTCACCTGAGCCATGTCACAATCCAGCAAAATGCACAAGAGCCTTGGCTCTGCGGGGACTCTTCCTCCTCAATGGCTAAGACAGCAGAGAGATCCATTGGCTCCTGCTGCTGTCAGTCACAGCCAGTGAGCCAATGAGGAGAGAGGGGGCAGGGCCGAGGCATGGCTTCATGTGTGAATGGACACAGAGCAGAGGCTCAGGAGTGAGCCTGCTTAGGTGTCCACATAGAAATCTGCTCTGGGGGCATTTGGTAGGGGGGAGGAGCCAGGAGTGCAGGCAGGAGACCCAAGAAGAGAGTGGGGGTAGAGCAAAGCAGCGATATGTGTGTCAACAGACGCACACAATGCAGCTTGGGAGCAAGCGCGCATGAATGCCCCATAGCAAGCAGTTTGGGGGCGCTCGGAGAAGAGGAGGGGCCAAGATTGCCAGCGGGGGATCCCAGCATACGGGGACCAAGACTGCTGTAAGGGACCGCCTGGCGGTACCACTAGCTCTCCACTGAATAGGCGTCCCCAGCGCACAGAGTCTAAGTCCCAGGGTGCTTGTTCACCAGGGCCCCTGATGGTGGGGATGGACTTGGAGCCCCCTGAGACCAGGTCGTGGCTACTGGGTGCGTCCGTCAGTGGTAGTGGTATGCACCAAGGGCTCCCACGGGGAAGAGTCCGATATGAGGAGGTCAGCAGACCCCACTGCACGGGATGGATGGATGGATGAGCAAGGTCATACGGGCCGGGTCGGTAACAGAGAGGACAGCAAGGTACAAAGCAGCGGACATAGAATGGTCGGGTCACACGCCAGGTCAGCAACAGCAGGTCAAATCCAATAGGGGGTATCCAGGAGAGAGGTCAGGCAAAGCAAAGGTCAGGGCAGGAGAAATACAGCAAGGTCAAGGCAAAATCCGGGTCAGCAACTTACAATTCACAGGTTCGCAGATACAGGATACAGGTAAGACCAGAAGGCACTGAATGACAGCTCAGGGTTGTTTAAATATCCCGCCCTGCGCTGCCATTGGTGCCCAGCGGGCGGCCGCGGCTTCTACTGCGCATGCGCGAACTCGAATGCCGCGGCCGGCCCGGACCTAGTGCTCGAGTCCCTGCACAGGGCGGCACACTGCGCCTGTGCCGGGACCATCGCGGCGGGGATCGAGGGGATCCCTGACATTGCCCCCCCCCCTATGGGCAACCTCCGGATGCCCACCCGATCTCTCCACCACGGGAGATCGCGAAAGAACCTCCGTACAAGTCTAGGTGCATGGACATTCTGGGATGGTTCCCAAGAATTGTCCTCAGGGCCATAGCCCTTCCATTTGATTAGGAATTGGGTCTGGCCCCCCCTCCTTCGGCACTTTAGGATTGATTCCACCTCAAATTCTTCTTCTCCCTCGACCGTTATGGCTTCCGGGGGTCTCGATTCTCAGTCAGGGAAGGCATCTGGGATCACTGGCTTCAGCAGGGACACATGGAAGACTGGGTGGATTTTGAGTGTGTCAGGAAGGACGAGTTTGTAGGCCACTTCGTTGACCATCCGTTTAATGCGGAAGGGGCCTATAAACTTGGGTCCCAATTTCTTTGACGGGCAAAGCATCTTTAAATTGGACGTCGCTAGCCAAACCTTCTCCCCAGGCCGCAACACCAGATCTCCCCTCCGTTTCCTGTTGAATGCCTTCCTGTAGTCTTCCTGGGCCCGACTGATGGCCTCTTGAAGCTTCTTATTGTTCGCGGAGAAAAACGTTACTACATCTTGCGTTGCTGGTACTGGGCATTCCGAGACCAAATCCGGGAGGAAGACAGGGTGAAAACCATAGTTGGCAAAGAACGGGGACTGTCCCGTCGCTGAGTGACGGGCGTTGTTGTACGCGAATTCCGCTAGGGGGAGAAGTGGCATCCAGTCATCTTGAGTAAACGAAGTGTAGCATCTCAAGTATTGCTCCAGGGTCTGATTGGTCCTTTCGGTTTGACCGTTAGTTTGAGGGTGGAATGCAGAGGAGAGGGACAATTTGATGTCCAGGGCTTTGCACAATGCTCTCCAAAATCTTGACGTGAACTGGACCCCCCGGTCCGAGACAATGTCTTCGGGGACCCCATGCAGCCTTACTACCTCACGAATGAACACTCGCGCAGTCTCGGCTGCCGAGGGGGTTTTCTTCAACGGGATGAAGTGGGCCATCTTGGACAGGCGGTCCACGACCACCAGGATTGCCGTGTGATCTAGTGATGGCGGAAGCTCGACTATAAAGTCTAATGAGATCTTTTGCCAAGGCCGTTCAGGAATTGGTAAGGGTCGCAGCAGACCCCAAACTTTGTTTCTGGATGGCTTGTTCTTTTGGCAGGTGATACAGGACCTTACATAGCCCTTACAATCTTTAGCCATGTCCGGCCACCAGAAGTAGCGTCGGAGAAGTTCCAGGGTCTTTTCTGGGCCAAAGTGCCCCGCCATCGGGTGGTCATGGCAATGGCTCAAGACCAGCGTTCGGGCTTCCTCCGGCACCACAATCCGATCTTCCCTCCATAGGAGTCCCCCCTTGTTCTGGAGGAGCCCTCCGGCTGGGGTAGAGACGGTTGTGGATGCTTCCATTATCTTGGAACGAAGGTCCGACTGAAGGGCCAAGAAGTTACCCGAGGACAGGATGGTGTCGGGTACAGGGATCTCCTTGGCGTCCTCGTACATACGTGATAACGCATCTGGCTTAGGGTTCTTTGATCCAGGCCAGTACGTAATGTGGAAGTTGAATCTAGAAAAGAATAGTGCCCATCTTGCCTGTCGCGGGCGTAGACGCTTGGCGGTTCTCAGATATTCTAGGTTTTTGTGGTCAGTAAATATTAAGATGGGGTGCACAGCACCTTCCAGCAGGTACCTCCATTCCTCTAACGCCGTTTTGATCGCCAGTAGCTCTCGATCACCGATATCATAATTCTTCTCCGCTGGGGTAAGCTTCCGTGAGAAGAATGCTACAGGATGGAGCAATCCCTTGGTGCCTTTCCGCTGGGAGAGGATGGAACCTACCGCATTCTCCGATGCATCCACTTCCAGGATGTAGGGCAGGGCGGCGTCTGGGTGACCCAAAATGGGTGCCGAGGTGAACAGCTTCTTCAAGGCTTCAAAAGCTTCCTGAGCCTCTGGTGTCCATCTGAACCGGGTTCCCAGCTTGGTTAGCTGAGTAATGGGGGAGACCAGACCCGAGAAGTTCTTGATGAACTTCCGGTAAAAATTTGCAAAACCAATAAATCGTTGGACGCCTTTCCTGTCCGTGGGTTCAGGCCAATCCAGTATTGCAGCGACTTTCTGGGGATCCATTGCGACCCCCGCGGTGGAGATAATCAGGCCCAAGAAAGTAATGCTGGATTGTTCGAAACAACATTTCTCTGCCTTGGCGTACAACCCATGCTGCCGCAATCGCCCCAATACCCTCGCTACATGTATTCTGTGTTCCCCCAAAGAAGGGGAGAAAATCAAAATGTCGTCTAAATAGACGATAACAAAGACATCCAGGAAGTCCCTAAAAATATCATTCACAAAGTGTTGAAAAGTGGCCGGAGCATTGCACAACCCGAACGGCATGACCAAATATTCAAAGTGGCCGAAGCGGGTGCGGAAGGCCGTCTTCCACTCGTCCCCCTCCCTTATGCGAACCAAGTTGTATGCTCCCCTCAAATCCAGCTTTGTAAAAACCACTGCTGTTTTTAAACTTTGGAATAACTCCGGTACTAACGGCAGTGGGTAACGGTTCTTTATCGTGACCCTGTTCAACTCCCTGTAATCGATACATGGCCTTAAGGTTTTGTCCTTTTTTTCAACAAAGAAAATACCCACCCCCGCCGGTGAAGTGGAGGGGCGGATGAACCCCTTCTGGAGGCTGTCCTCGATATATTCCTTCAGGGCCCCCAATTCGAGCTCTGAAAGGGAGAAGATTCGCCCAAAAGGAATTTCTGAACCGGGTAACAGGTCAACGGGACAGTCATAAGGGCGGTGGGGGGGTAGAGTATCGGCTCCCCGCTTGCTGAACACATCTAGAAACTCATGGTAGGCTGTCGGGATTACCTGTTTTAATTTGGCTTCCCCCTCAGAGCACAGGAGGATTTGGGGAACCCCCGGGCCCGAAGTGCGGCAGTATACCCGACAGTATGGGGAAGGGAACGAGATTACTCCGGTCTCCCAGTCAATTTGGGGGTTATGGGCCCGTAACCATGGGAGCCCCAAAATGACTGGGAAGAGGGGTGAAGCTATAGCATCCAGGCGGAGCAGTTCCTGGTGCTGGCCGGCAATGACAGTGGCGATGGAGGGGGTTTCCTGGTTCACTACCCCTGATTTTATCCGGGAACCATCGGCCAAATAAATATTGAACCCCTTCTGTTTCAATTGGAGAGGAATACCCTGCTGGTGAGCAAAATTAATGTCCAAGAAGCAGCTGCATGCCCCCGAATCAACTATGGCCGATACTTCCACGGTCCTTTCCGGAAGCTGAAAGGAAAGGGGCACCACTAAGTATTGGGATGGACTAACATTGCCAATGGACAAGGAAGAAGAGGTGCACTTACTCAGTTTCTGCGGGCAGGATCATACCATATGACCAGCTTCACCACAGTAGAGGCACAGGTTCTGGGATCGTCTGCGCTGGTGTTCCTCTGGAGATAGTTTAGGCCGTGCCAGGCCGAGTTGCATAGGTTCAGGGATATCTCCAGGTGGCCGGTTCTGGATGTTTGGCCTAGGTGCTTGACTGGGACCCTGAAATGACCCCCAGGGATTTCCATGACCCTGGCCGGACCTCTCAAACCTGCGTTCCCGCAGTCTACGGTCAATCTTAATAGTCAGTGCAATTAAGTCCTCTAAAGTCTCAGGCACCTCCACCCGGGCGAGCTCATCTTTCAGGCCTTCTGATAGGCCTATACGGAACTGATGCAGGAGAGCAAACTCGTTCCAGCGTGTGTCCCCCATCCAGCGCCTAAATTCAGACGCGTACTCCTCCGCCGCTCGGCGGCCTTGCCGGAGCGTGTACAAAGTAGCTTCAGCAGAAGCTGCCCGCTGTGGGTCATCGTATAGGATGGCCATTGCGTCAAAAAAATTGTCAACCGCACTAAGGTGAGGGTCATTTTTTCCCCGCAGTCAGTGGGCCCAGTCTTGGGGTTCACCCTGCAGAGGGAGATGACGAACCCCACCTTCACGGATTCAGTCACAAAGGTTCGTGGTTGCAACTCAAAATAGAGAAGACAGGACTCACGGAATGACCTGAAGCGTGTGCGGTCCCCGTGAAAACGTTCCGGTAAGGGTACTCAGGGTTCCGCCATCGGGAGTGGGGCGGATGCCCCAGACACCGGCACAGGGGCTGCTACGGCCGGGGGTGCGGGGACCGCGGCCTGTGGGGCAGGAACGGATATAGTGCAGGTCTGGAAGTGATTCTCAATCTGCTGACATCTATCCTGCAGGGCCGATACAGCCTGTGTCAAGTTAGACAGGTATACAAAAAAGAAGAGTTTGTGAAAAGGAATTCACAGAAAGCAGCTACATTATGAACAGAATGTGATACTCAGAAAAATTTCCAAAAATTATGCTTTATTACATATAAATACTTGACATATGGGCAATCGCCCTGGTTTACCATCACCTCAGTATGAGACAATACACACAGACCTAAAACCATATAAAATAACACCAAGACCGGTCTGGATAGATGTGCTGCAAAGACAATGACCACTAAAGTCTAAAGTCTTTGTAGCACTGGCACATAGGTTGACACTTCCCAAAGGAGGTGTACACAAAAATTATACCATAGGTATATAGTGTCACATGTAATAAATATAAAGACATGTGTCAAAACCATATAGGTTCTATCCCATAGAGGGGAATTCCCAAAAATTATACCAAAGGTATGAAATATCACATGTATACAATGCAGCGAGCACAGTGTGCGTCAAAAGAGAGGCATAACCATAAGCCTATGTTAGGCAGCAAAAAGGATATCACAAATGAAATGCAGTACAGTCCCATGCCGGCACATGTGGTTGGGGCCCATTCATCTGTAATATAAGTGACTGATTCTTAGGACTTTTAGATATAAATAACGCCCCAGTTGTTGCCTGGATGGAGAAACAGATGCAAGTAGCAAAACACTGCTTCAAGTGATTTCTTCACCACAGCATGTGGACTACACACCACTTTTTGTTGAAAACAAGATAAGGCCTAGCGGCTCCTCCGCCCATTGAAATATATGTGGCATGCCTTGTTTCCTATATAAAGCACCATAATGTCCCCATCCTGTAGTAAGACAAACAATATGAGGGAAGTCACTGTAAGAGCTTTCACTCGATAATAGACGTTTATGCCATATAGGTCACAAGGGACCTTTAATCTAATGTCCTGTAACAGTCCACTCACCACCTGTGCAATGGGTAGTAAGAACAAAAAGGATATCCTTCATAAGTACTGCCCTTCAAAAGGTACTGCTGTATGGAACCAAGGAACCACCGCTAACATCAGCCGACATACCGCAGGTTCCGACCTCTCCATGGCGCCTGTGCCGCCTAAGTATGCCTCATGGCATGTGAAGATGGCTCATTCCTTGTAGGTCAGCGTGCGTTCCACCTAGTGCGCATGACCGGAAGTGACGTATCTGACGTATGACGTCAACGCGTTTCGCCGATGGGCGTATCTCACTCAGCTTCGTCAGGACCAATGGGATTCCTGCATTTCAACCTTCTATTTATAGTGGATTAAGACCCACCCACATATGCAAAAAATTACATTGCAGTTATCCCCAATGGAAGAAAAGGGGCTAAATACTTAGCACAACCGCTGGTCATAGTTAAATTAAAAAGACAGGCGACTGGAAATATCAAAGGGAGGAAAGATTTGACAATTACAGCAATGCACACAAAAGTAAAAAGCAAAAATTATATTCAATTGAAAATTACCACACTTTCACCAGGAGATGGCAGTGTTATTGAAAGGATCTCCAAACCTATTTATTAGGTCAAAAATACACAAGGACACAGTAAAAATTACTGCAAAACCACCACAAGATGGCGATGTTAATTAATAAATAAATCCCTCTATAGGTTATTTTGCCCAGGGTTCCTAAATTTCAAATTAACCACTTATAAGTGTACATTTATTCTCAAAGGAGAGGAAAATAGTTCAAAGATTAGTCCCGTCTACACTTCTAGACCTATATTTCAATGTGTACCATCAGGTTATTAGATATCTCCCCAAAGAAGGTTTACCTTAATTATTTAGTTAACATATTGTCCTCAATAATTCAATTAACTCATTAACCAGCCATTGACAGGAGTGAGGAATTACCACAGATTGACCAACATATGGCAATATAAGAACATATATCCATACAGATCTATTTATCCAAAAATACTTGGAGATCACATTCCACATTTAACCCCTTTGGGTACAATGTATCAAGTTTGTATATCCAATATTTCTCCTTTTTTAGCAGTTCTCTATCAAAGTCACCTCTCCTTTGAGGGAAATGCAATGCATAGAAACCTTTCACTTTTGTACCATCCAATTTACCTCCATGATATTTAGCATAGTGTTGGGCAAGATTACTTTCAGGGTCATTAGATCTAATATCTCTGAAATGTTCACCTATTCGTACCTTAAGTTGTCTTTTGGTCTTACCAATATACATCTTTTTACAGGGACAAGTCAAAATGTATAATACTCTCACTGTAGAACAATTTATAAGGCTTTGAATTTTATGAGTGCTATTCCTTGAGTCAAAAAAGAGTCTGTACGATCCACATATTTACAGATTTGGCATTTTCCACATTTAAACATCCCTTTAGTACGTGATTTTAACCATGTTGTCTGTTTTAACGGTTGATAGTCAGAATGAATAAGGAGGTCACCAAGATTTGGTGCTCTTCTTGCTACCATTTGGGGGCGCTCACCTACAATTTTATTCAATTTGGGACATTGAGTTAAAATCTTCCAATGTTTTTCTAATATTTGTTTTACAGCTTGCCATTGGGCTCCAAATTGAGTTATCATTCTAACAGGTTGCTCACTTAATTTGACCTTCTCCTCCTTTTTAGGAGATAATAAATCCTTACGGTCAGTTTGATATGCCCGTCTCCGAGCTTTTCTGATTTGAGAGTGAGAGTATCCCCGTTCCCTAAATCTTCTATAAAGATCCTGTGCTTCCATCCTAAAGTCATGAATATTCGAACAATTTCTCCGACATCTCAGAAATTGTCCCACTGGAATTCCTGAAATCAGTGAACGTGGGTGATATCTGAGAACTGAAGAATTTAATTACCCTACCTTTTATATTATCCCTAAAATACATAAAAATCAGGAAAATCCCCCAGGTAGACCCATTGTTTCTGCCATCAATGGCCCCCTAGACAAAACAGGGAAATATATTGACCTGTTTCTTAAAGACATGGTTCCTAATCTTCCCTCCTATGTAAGAGACACTAAAGATGTGTTGGCTAAAATTGAAAACTTAATCATCAATGAAAATTCCATTCTAGTGGGAATAGATGTGGAATCACTTTACACATCGATCCCACATGAATGTGGCTTGAGATCGGCTTTTTACTTCCTTGATAAAACATATGTAAAAAAACAAAACCTCAGCGCTCAGGACTTCCTATTTACCATACAAATCCCCGTGAGATGCTGCTGTGCACAGGTACAAAGGACCAAAAACTTTTAACAATGAAAACCAGCGCAAACCCACATGATCAATTACATTACTCAGTTTAAAAAAACATTAATGTGCTAATAAAGTAAATTATATATAAATTATATTGATATATAAAAATTTTAAATTATAAGTCCAGTGACAAAAAAAGCAAAGTGACAAAAAATCAAAAAAATCAAAAAAAAACCCAGAAAATATATATATATATATATATATAATTACAGTCCCGTGACAAAATTAAATCAAATTAAATTATAATATATTTTCCATTTGATTCTTCCGTGTTACTGATCCCTTCACCATCCACCAGTGCAGAAATCAACATTAACCGCACTCACCAGATAATGGTGAGTCACACGCCTTTCAGGATTGTTAAGGGCTCCTGGACCCCCTTTACTTTGTCTGAGACCTCCAAGTGCTGTTTCCTCTTATGTCTAGGTACCTCTTCTGCTTACTCCTCTCACCGAATCCCCCAAAGGAAAATCAAGAAGAAGAAAAGACCATAGCGTGATACCGCAGTAACTTCTCCTCAAATTAATCTCTCCAGACCACTCACATTCTTTTGCGGGGTATAGCCCACTTTTTATTCAAAACAACAGCGATTCTCTTCAAGAATGATCCACTTTTCATGTACACCGATTATACAAGGACCCCACAGTTTAGTGTGCAGCAGGATGGCAGACCTCAGCTACAGACTCTTCTACTTAGGCTAAGATGGCCCCTTGGAACGCACCGCTCGGCGTGCGCTCCACTCACCGGAAATGACGTCAGACGACGGACCAGGCAACCGGAAGTGCGTCAACGCGTTTCGCCCCACCCACAGGGCGTTATCAAGACGCTCATTACCACTTCCCAGCCGCTTATAAAGCTTTGGGAGATCCCTCCCACTAATTCCTCTGGCACAAAAACCTGGATACAAGCATGTCAATCACCGCCATCCATCTGCACACCCATGTGGGGTCCCTTTACATCAGAAACCATTACAAGAAATATATTGCTTAAAGGACACATTACTTCAAAAACATACTTTACTTAAAAAACATTCTTTAGATAAAAAATAATAATAAATAATAATACTTTTAATCCTAAGTCTTCAACCCCACACACAAGGGAGAAGACCAATAAAAATAAATGCAAGTAAAAATAAATAAAAATAAAAATAAATATAAAAATAAAATAAAATAAAAATACAAATAAAAGTAAAAATAAAAATAAAAATAAAAATAAATAAAAAAAAAAAAAAAAATTATTAAAATAAAAAAATTTAAATAAAAATAGAAAAAAATATATATAAAAATAAATAAAAATAAAAATAAAATAAAAATAGAAATAAAAATAAATATAAAAATAAAAATAAAAATAAAAAATAAAAATAAAAATAAAAATAAAAATAAAAATATAAAAATAAAAAGAAATAAAAATAAAAATAAAATAAATATAAATCAAAAATAAAATAAAAAAGAAATAAAATAACCTAATTAAAATAAAAACCTAATCATGAACACGCACTACGGACCTATAACTGGATATTACCAATTCGACAAGAAACAGTTTATATCAATATCTACATTCAACCCATTGGGATGCAATGTACCCATTTGATAAATCCACTTCGTTTCATTTTGGGACACATTTATTACCATATTACCTCCCCTCCATGGGGCTTCTACTCTATCTATCCCACAAAATTTCAACGATGCCGGATCTCTATTATGATATCTTCTAAAATGATATGATAAACTATGATGTTTGAATCCCTTCTTTATGTTCCTAATATGTTCTCCCAATCTGGTGGCAAGTTTCCTAGTTGTTCTCCCTATATACTGGAGCTTGCAGGGGCACTCCAGCAGATAGGTCACATGCGTACTATCACATGATATGAATTTATTGATCTTATGGGATCCTCCATTATAACAGGATTGAAAAACCTTTATTTGCTTCTTTTTATCCCCTTTCAGGGTTCTACAAACCAAACACCTCCCACATTTGAAAAAACCAGCCCTATCCAAGAAAGTAACCAATTTTTTAGGTACATCTGGAACATTTTTAACAAGTCTAGACCTTAAAGTAGTCGGTTTTCTATATATAAACAAGGGTTTACTAGGTAACACTTTCCCAAGCGTTTCATCCCTCATCAAAATAGACCAATATTTTTTAATTATGTTTTCAACTAATTTGTAATGCTTAGAATATCCTGTGATAAAAGCCACATCCCCCAACTTGTTTTTACTTGCTTTTTTCTTAAGAAGTTCATCTCTACTAATCTTTTTAACCTGTTCTAATGAAACAGCCAAATTTTCTTCTCTATATCCTTTCTCCCTAAACCTTTGCAATAACACCTCAGCCTGTTCCAAAAAAACACCTTCATCATCACAATTACGTTTGATCCTAATAAGCTGACTCTTAGGGATGGATTTGAGCCAATTTTTATGGTGACAACTAAAACTTGGGATATATCCATTCCTATCTACTTGCTTGAAATATGTCTTAGTGTAGAACCTGTCATCTTTCTTGTAAATTGTCAGATCCAAAAAATCAACTGCCACCTCACTAATATTTTTAGTAAATGATATGTTATAAGAATTAATCCCCATTTCTTGGATAAACTCCTCCAGTGTCTCTCTTGTACCTCTCCAGATTATAAAGATGTCATCGATAAATCTTCTATACACCAGCAACTCTGTGGTTTGTTTCTTAAAAATAGCTTCATTTTCCCACCTACTCATGAACAAGTTAGCCACCGATGGTGCATACTTGGCCCCCATGGCCACGCCTCTTGCTTGCCTATAATATTTCCCAGAGTACCAAAAGTAGTTATGTGACATAGCTAAATTTAAACTATTAAGTAAAAATTCAGTTTGTTGTGGTTTTAAGCCTGCCTTAGCCTCCAAGGCCCATCTAACAGATCCTAATGCATCCGTATGCCTTATGTTAGTGTACAGGGAATTAACATCCACACTCGCCATCACACATTTCCCCTCTTCCCTTATTCCCTTAATCAGATTAATCAGATCACCACTATCCCTCAGGTACGCTGGAAACATTGGAACTAGAGGTTGTAGAAATTTATCCACATATTCACCCAGTCTACAAAACAATGAATCTATCCCACTAACAATGGGTCTCCCGGGGGGTTTATTAAGATCTTTGTGAATTTTTGGTAATTGGTAGATCACAGGTGTTATTGGAGCAGAGGGTACCAGATATTTAATCTCTTTTTTGTTAAGTATACCTTTTCTACCCCCTTCTTTAACATGTTTTACTAACAGACTCTTATATTTATTGATAGGGTTACCCCTTAACAACTCATATGTTTCAACATCATCTACCAATCTACTTAGTTCTGTATAGTAATCCACCTTGTTTAGTACCACCAGACCACCACCCTTATCGGCTGGCCTTATAACAATATTTTTATTTTCCTCCAGTCTTTTTATACCAATTTCTAAATCTTGTTTCTTTCTCATAAAGGGAATGGCTAAATCCTCCAGATCATGTTCCACCATTTTTTTTAAACGTTTCTACACAACAATTATTAGAGATTTTCGGATTAAACACCGATTTATTCCTCAACTGCGTATGCAGAAAATAATCATCTCCTTTTACACTATTATACCCAAAATTAGTTTTATTCGCCCAATACTTCTTTAAATTTATTTTCCTTACAAACTTATGTATATCAATATAAGTTTCCAGTTTATTCAGTTTTTTGTCCGGTGCGTATTTCAATCCTAATGCTAAAACTTTTAACTCTTCTTCATTTAAAACAGAATCACTCAAATTGAAGATCCCTTGATTTAAGTTGACCTCTTTCTTTTTCCTTGTCCCCCCTCTGCATCCCCTCCTTTTGGCCAGTAGGGTTCTTGTTGGTTCATAGGAGGTCTCCACCCTCCTCCTCCCCTCCTCGATGGATAAAAAGGTCCACCTCTTCCCCTCATCTGAAAAGACCCTCTTCCTCCTCCCCCTCTCCATGGGGGTCCCCCATACCCCCCCCTCTGAAAATCCTCCCTCATTGGAGGGTAACCATATTCCTGAGGTGCTAGGTTGCCCCAATTGTTAAATGGCTCAAACCTATTATATACTGGCACATTATATTTTGGTGTCCCATTTTGTCCCTTGTTTTTTATGGGGGATTTTCTTGTATCCTGAGGGGATTTATTTTTATTTTTGACCATAGGTGATTTCCCTGTCGTCCTCTCATTTCCTGTTCCTGGTGAGGAGCTCCTAGATTCACTATTAATACTTGTAACATCTTCCTGCCATTTATAAACATTATTATTTTTATAATCCTGCATATCCCGATAGTATTTCTTAATTTTCTTTTTCTGTGTATCTTCATCCACTTTTTTAACATATTCCTGAATTTGTTTAACCTTATCTCCAAACTCACTGGAATTATTGAAAGGTGTCATTTTATCTTTTAATTCTTGAATTTTCTCATCCAATATTTTAAGTTTCCTTTTCCTTCTCTGTACAATAAGTTCCATTAGTTTCATTTCCACATTATTAAAAAAAAGAAAACCATTCCTCATCCAATTCTTTATTTATCAAACCATCATTTGGTCCCACCTCCCACCTTAACCTTCTAGGCGTGATCCCCTCTTTAATATATTTTTCTAGAGTGACTACATCCCACCATGCTCTAATCTGTTTATCCAATGAATTCTTAAGGTGCCTGAAATCTTTAGTTAAATCCATGTGCTCATAATTCTGTGAAAAAACATCCTCTATATTAACTCTTTTCTGAGATGCAAAATTAAAAATATCCATAGCTGCTAAGTTTCAAAGATGTGATAACACCTCAAATATGTAAAAAAACAAAACCTCAGCGCTCAGGACTTCCTATTTACCATACAAATCCCCGTGAGATGCTGCTGTGCACAGGTACAAAGGACCAAAAACTTTTAACAATGAAAACCAGCGCAAACCCACATGATCAATTACATTACTCAGTTTAAAAAAACATTAATGTGCTAATAAAGTAAATTATATATAAATTATATTGATATATAAAAATTTAAAATTATAAGTCCAGTGACAAAAAAAGCAAAGTGACAAAAAATCAAAAAAATCAAAAAAAAACCCAGAAAATATATATATATATATATATAATTACAGTCTTGATAAAACATACCCCACTTCGGGAGGACAGAATGAATTTATTAGTGAGTTGCTGGACTTTGCGTTACGACATAACTTTTTCCAATTTAATAATACCTTTTATCAACAGATCAGAGGTACTAGTATGGGAGCACCGTGGGCTCCGGCCTATGCATGTTTGCATCTAGGTTTCTGGGAGGAGCAGGTTGTCTTCAGATCAACAAAGTTCCTTGTTAATGTCCAGATTTGGTTAAGATATATTGATGATGTGTTCCTTGTATGGAGAGGAACATCAGAGGAATTTAAATTTTTATGGAGGAGTTAAATCAAAATCCCTTTAACATTGGACTCACGTATGTTTTTGATGAAAGGTGTATTTCCTTCCTGGACTTGGAAATTAGACTTGAGAACGGAAGACTCCTCACAAAAACATATAGGAAACCTACTGCTGCCAATACTCTACTAGAGGCCAGAAGCTATCACCCACGTTCACTGATTTCAGGAATTCCAGTGGGACAATTTCTGAGATGTCGGAGAAATTGTTCGAATATTCATGACTTTAGGATGGAAGCACAGGATCTTTATAGAAGATTTAGGGAACGGGGATACTCTCACTCTCAAATCAGAAAAGCTCGGAGACGGGCATATCAAACTGACCGTAAGGATTTATTATCTCCTAAAAAGGAGGAGAAGGTCAAATTAAGTGAGCAACCTGTTAGAATGATAACTCAATTTGGAGCCCAATGGCAAGCTGTAAAACAAATATTAGAAAAACATTGGAAGATTTTAACTCAATGTCCCAAATTGAATAAAATTGTAGGTGAGCGCCCCCAAATGGTAGCAAGAAGAGCACCAAATCTTGGTGACCTCCTTATTCATTCTGACTATCAACCGTTAAAACAGACAACATGGTTAAAATCACGTACTAAAGGGATGTTTAAATGTGGAAAATGCCAAATCTGTAAATATGTGGATCGTACAGACTCTTTTTTTGACTCAAGGAATAGCACTCATTATAAAATTCAAAGCCTTATAAATTGTTCTACAGTGAGAGTATTATACATTTTGACTTGTCCCTGTAAAAAGATGTATATTGGTAAGACCAAAAGACAACTTAAGGTACGAAAAGGTGAACATTTCAGAGATATTAGATCTAATGACCCTGAAAGTAATCTTGCCCAACACTATGCTAAATATCATGGAGGTAAATTGGATGGTACAAAAGTGAAAGGTTTCTATGCATTGCATTTCCCTCAAAGGAGAGGTGACTTTGATAGAGAACTGCTAAAAAAGGAGAAATATTGGATATACAAACTTGATACATTGTACCCAAAGGGGTTAAATGTGGAATGTGATCTCCAAGTATTTTTGGATAAATAGATCTGTATGGATATATGTTCTTATATTGCCATATGTTGGTCAATCTGTGGTAATTCCTCACTCCTGTCAATGGCTGGTTAATGCGTTAATTGAATTATTGAGGACAATATGTTAACTAAATAATTAAGGTAAACCTTCTTTGGGGAGATATCTAATAACCTGATGGTACACATTGAAATATAGGTCTAGAAGTGTAGAAGGGACTAATCTTTGAACTATTTTCCTCTCCTTTGAGAATAAATGTACACTTATAAGTGGTTAATTTGAAATTTAGGAACCCTGGGCAAAATAACCTATAGAGGGATTTATTTATTAATTAACATCGCCATCTTGTGGTGGTTTTGCGGTAATTTTTACTGTGTCCTTGTGTATTTTTGACCTAATAAATAGGTTTGGAGATCCTTTCAATAACACTGCCATCTCCTGGTGAAAGTGTGGTAATTTTCAATTGAATATAATTTTTGCTTTTTACTTTTGTGTGCATTGCTGTAATTGTCAAATCTTTCCTCTCTTTGATATTTCCAGTCGCCTGTCTTTTTAATTTAACTATGACCAGCGGTTGTGCTAAGTATTTAGCCCCTTTTCTTCCACTGGGGATAACTGCAATGTAATTTTTTGCATATGGGGGTGGGTCTTAATCCACTATAAATAGAAGGTTGAAATGCAGGAATCCCATTGGTCCTGACGAAGCTGAGTGAGATACGCCCATCGGCGAAACGCGTTGACGTCATACGTCAGATACGTCACTTCCGGTCATGCGCACTAGGTGGAACGCACGCTGACCTACAAGGAGGTAGCCATCTTCACATGCCATGAGGCATACTTAGGCGGCACAGGCGCCATGGAGAGGTCGGAACCTGCGGTATGTCGGCTGATGTTAGCGGTGGTTCCTTGGTTCCATACAGCAGTACCTTTTGAAGGGCAGTACTTATGAAGGATATCCTTTTTGTTCTTACTACCCATTGCACAGGTGGTGAGTGGACTGTTACAGGACATTAGATTAAAGGTCCCTTGTGACCTATATGGCATAAACGTCTATTATCGAGTGAAAGCTCTTACAGTGACTTCCCTCATATTGTTTGTCTTACTACAGGATGGGGACATTATGGTGCTTTATATAGGAAACAAGGCATGCCACATATATTTCAACGGGCGGAGGAGCCGCTGGGCCTTATCTTGTTTTCAACAAAAAGTGGTGTGTAGTCCACATGCTGTGGTGAAGAAATCACTTGAAGCAGTGTTCTGCTACTTGCATCTGTTTCTCCATCCAGGCAACAACTGGGGCGTTATTTATATCTAAAAGTCCTAAGAATCAGTCACTTATATTACAGATGAATGGGCCCCAACCACATGTGCCGGCATGGGACTGTACTGCATTTCATTTGTGATATCCTTTTTGCTGCCTAACATAGGCTTATGGTTATGCCTAGAGATGAGCGAATCGAACTTGGCGAAGTGGAATTCGTTTCGAATATTAGGAAAAATTTGATTCGCACCGAATCCGAATTTTAGCAAACTTCGGATGCACGAATCGAATTTTCCCCGATCAGCCGGCAAAAAGTGTCACTGCAGAGAGCTCCGCTATTTCTGACAGTTCTCTGACAGTTCCTTCACATTTACAGCGGTTGAAACATTGTATCTATTTGTTTTCATTTAGGATACAGATGTTTTTATTCGGAAATAAATAGATACAATGTTTCAACCGCTGTAAATGTGAAGGAACTGTCAGAGAACTGTCAGAAATAGCGGAGCTCTCTGCAGATACACTTTTTGCTGTACTGGAATTCTTCTTCTTTTCATTCTTCTTCTTCTTTTCATTCTTCTTCTTTTCATTCTTCTTCTTCTTCTTTTCATTCTTCTTTTCATTCTTCTTCTTTTCATTCTTCTTCTTCTTCTTTTCATTCTTCTTTTCATTCTTCTTCTTCTTCTTTTCATTCTTCTTTTCATTCTTCTTCTTCTTCTTCTTTTCATTCTTCTTCTTCTTCTTTTCATTCTTCTTTTCATTCTTCTTCTTCTTCTTTTCATTCTTCTTTTCATTCTTCTTCTACTTTTAATTCTTCTTCTTCTTCTTTTCATTCTTCTTCTCATTCTTCTTTTCATTCTTCTTCTTCTTTTCATTCTTCTTCTTCTTTTCATTCTTTTCATTCTTCTTCTTCTTTTCATTTTTCTTTTCATTCTTCTTCTTCTTTTCATTCTTCTTCTTTTCATTCTTCTTTTCATTCTTCTTCTTCTTCTTTTCATTCTTCTTCTTCTTTTCATTCTTCTTTTCATTCTTCTCCTTCTTTTCATTCTTCTTTTCATTCTTCTTCTCATTCTTCTTTTCATTCTTCTTCTTCTTTTCATTCTTCTTCTTTTCATTCTTCTTTTCATTCTTCTTCTCATTCTTCTTTTCATTCTTCTTCTTCTTTTCCTTCTTCTTCTTCTTCTTCTTTTCATTCTTCTTCTTCTTCTTTTCATTCTTCTTCTTCTTCGTCGTGCCCCGTGACTGCCCAAATGAGTGAAGTGTGCGGTGATTCTAAGATCGACGGCACTCATCTGCATGTCATACTGACTGACAGTATTATTTCTCTTCCCCAGCAGACTCCAAGGGCATTTAAATTAAAGGTACAGTGTTCTGCACTAATATAAAGGCTCTCTGAAGCCTAGAAACCCTTTTAATAAGTTAAATTCGCAGCGAATAAATTCGCATCGAATTGAATTTCTCCCGCAAATTCGGCGACTCAGCCGAATCAAATTTTTGAATAATTCGCTCATCTCTAGTTATGCCTCTCTTTTGACGCACACTGTGCTCGCTGCATTGTATACATGTGATATTTCATACCTTTGGTATAATTTTTGGGAATTCCCCTCTATGGGATAGAACCTATATGGTTATGACACATGTCTTTATATTTATTACATGTGACACTATATACCTATGGTATAATTTTTGTGTACACCTCCTTTGGGAAGTGTCAACCTATGTGCCAGTGCCACAAAGACTTTAGATTTTAGTGGTCATTGTCTTTGCAGCACATCTATCCAGACCGGTCTTGGTGTTATTTTATATGGTTTTAGGTCTGTGTGTATTGTCTCATACTGAGGTGATGGTAAACCAGGGCGATTGCCCATATGTCAAATATTTATATGTAATAAAGCATAATTTTTGGAAATTTTTCTGAGTATCACATTCTGTTCATAATGTAGCCGCTTTCTGTGAATTCCTTTTCACAAACCCTTCTTTTTTGTATGCCTCTTTGGGCTACTGAATGGAAGCCATATATTGGGTGATACAGTAATTTATTTTGTAACCTCCAAAAAAACTATCTTTAGTCAAGTTAGACAGGTGCCTGCAGATCTCCTCAAGCGGCGAGGGCCCTCCTCTAGACTCAGTCATGGCCTTCTGGTACTGTAAGGGACCGCCTGGCGGTACCACTAGCTCTCCACTGAATAAGCGTCCCCAGCGCACGGAGTCTAAGTCCCAGGGTGCTTGTTCACCAGGGCCCCTGATGGTGGGGATAAACTTGGAGCCCCCTGAGACCAGGTCGTGGCTACTGGGTGCGTCCGTCAGTGGTAGTGGTATGCGCCAAGGGCTCCCACGGGGAAGAGTCCGATATGAGGAGGTCAACAGACCCCACTGCACGGGATGGATGGATGAGCAAGGTCAGACGGGCCGGGTCGGTAACAGAGAGGACGGCAAGGTACAAGGCAGCGGGCATAGAATGGTCGGGTCACACGCCAGGTCAGCAACAGCAGGTCAAATCCAATAGGGGGTATCCAGGAGAGAGGTCAGGCAAAGCAAAGGTCAGGGCAGGAGAAATACAGCAAGGTCAAGGCACAATCCGGGTCAGCAACTTACAATTCACAGGTTCGCAGATACAGGATACAGGTAAGACCAGAAGGCACTGAATGACAGCTCAGGGTCGTTTAAATATCCCGCCCTGCGCTGCCATTGGTGCCCAGCGGGCGGCCGCGGCTTCTACTGCGCATGTGCGAACTCGAACGCCGCGGCCGGCCCGAACCTAGTGCTCGAGTCCCTGCACAGGGCGGCACACTGCGCCTGCGCCGGGACCATCGCGGCGGGGATCAAGGGGATCCCTGACAACTGCTCTGTGCAAAACCACTGCACAGAGCAGGTAAATATGACATGTTTGTTAGTTTAACCATTTACCCACTACCCTATAGTAGAAATATTGCTACAGTGCGGCAGGGCTGAGCAAAGCCATATATATATATATATACATATATATATATATATATATATATACATATATATATATATATATATATATATATATATATTGCATTTCCTGGTAGGGGGATGTGTGCTTGCCACCCTACCCACGCTGCCATTGGCTACTAGGGATGTCAATCAATGGGTCCCGGCCAGAGATTACCCACCAGCACCTGTCGATTGTCATGTAAAGCTGGTCAATCAAGTTCCTCCACCCCAAACTCGCTCATCCATGTCTTTATAGATCTTGCTTTGTGCACTGGTGCACAGTCATATTGGAACTGGAAGGGGCCATCCCCAAACTGTTCCCACAAAGTTTAGAGCATGAGATTATCCAAAATGTCTTGGTATGCTGACACCTTAAGAGTTCCCTTCACTGGAACTAAGAGGCACTAAGCCCAACCCCTGAAAAACAACCTCACACCATAATCCTCCCTCTACTAAACTTTACACTTGACACAATGCAGTCAGGCAAGTACCATTCTCCTGGCAACTGCCAAACCCAGACATGTCCATCGGATTTCCAGACAGAGAAGCGTTATTTGTCACTCCAGAGAACACGTCTCCACTGCTCTAGGGTCCAGTGGCAGTGGGCTTTACACCACTGCATGTGACACTTTGCATTGCACTTGGTGATGTAAGGCTTGGATACAGTTGCTTGGCCATGGAAACCCATTCCATGAAGCTCTACGCACTGTTGTGCTAATCTGAAGGCCACATGAAGTTTGGAGGTCTTTAGCTATTAACTCTGCAGACAGTTGGCGACTTCTGTGCACTGTGTGCTTCAGCATGTGCTGACCTCGCTCTGTCATTTTATGTGGCCTACCACTTCGTGAGTTGCTGTTGTTCCCAGTTGCTTCCACTTTGTTATAATACCACTAACAGTTGACCGTGGAATATTTAGTAGCAAGGAAATTTCATGTATGGACTTATTGTACAGGTGGCAACCTATCATAGTAGCACACTTGATTTCACTGAGCTCCTGAGAGCAACCCATTCTTTCACAAATGCTGTGAATAGATCTTGCTTTGTACACTGGTGCGCAGTCATATTGGAACTGGAAGGGGCCATCCCCAAACTGTTCCCACAAAGTTTAGAGCATGAGATTATCCAAAATGTCTTGGTAGTCTGCATGCATAAGTGCTTGACTGTATACACCTGTGGTCATGGAGATGATTGGAGCACCTGAATCCAATGATTTGGAGGGGGTGTCCCGATACTTTTGGCAATATAGCGTAAGTGGCCTCATGAAAGTGGGTCTTTATCGTGGTGCCACATAAATACTTACCTACGTTGGTGCTCGGAGCACATTGCAGCAGAAACACCAAGCTCACCAAAGACCCTGGGTCTCGTATTAGCAATTGGGAACCTGGAGCCCTGGTTCCTGATCACCTGATCTGCGATAGCCTCTGATTTGCTATCACATTGATCAGTCACTGTTCAGTCCAGCCTTGTGCTTTTTCTCCTCTTGAATGAAGAAAAAGATACATTGTATCTTTGTTCCCTGCTATAGGGAGAAACATGTATACAAAGAAGTGTATAAATAAATAAACAAATACATCATAAAATTAAAATAGCTAGATAAAGGGTTTGATGTAAATCAGGGTCAGGATTGGGGTTAGGGTCACAGGTCATGGTCAGGGCCAAAAGGTCAGAGTCAGTGTATTTTATGTAAGTTTACATTTTTTTTTTCTCAAAATTAGTATCACTGTCAAAGCTGGAGAGTGCAAAATCAGGTTCATTTCTGCATGGAAAACAATCAACTTCTAACCTCAGCTTGTTCAATTAAGCTTTGACAATAAAACTTGGAAGCTGATTGGTTTCTATGCAGAAGTGAGCCTGATTTTGCACTCTCCAGCTTTAGTAAATAAACTCCTTAGTGTTAGTGTCAGTGTGTTTTAGGTAGGATAAAAAAAGCAAAATGTGCACTATTGTTATACGGGTACAAAAAACAAATAATTATACACATATGTAGTAGTGCTAAGACTGGAGCAGGGGAGTTACTCTTTGGTGGTAGGTTATGGTGATAGCAAGAAATATACAGCTAAATGTTAAAAAAAATATATTTTTTTGCTATATTGTGCCAAGCTTCCTTTGATAATAATAAATCAGGAGACATCCATTACCATTTAAAACCAAATGAAAGCCCAGTTTGTCTTGAGAAAACAAGGATTCTTTGTCACCAGCAAGGATTATAATTCACCAGGATATACTGTGTAGCTGCAATGAAATGTACAGTTTTACTAATGCATGTCAAAGTTGCAAAACTATGTTCAGGTGTTAAGATTTATTTTACCTCCATCATGATCATGAATGGGTTAATAAGACAACAAGCATTTTATCACCCTTGCATATTTGTAAACAAATTGGACTACAATTACAAAGCAAGGGATTTGCCTCTTGAATAGAATTAGTAAAGAATCTTCCAATTCTATTCTATCAGTCCTGCTAATTTTCTTTTTAATATGTAAAAGCAGCTGCTGCCAAACTGTCTGCCTGACCATGTGTATCTACATGACATATAAACATACTGTATATACCCGCATATCTGTGACAGAATATCCTACACTGACTGATATCTGAATGGTGGAGCTAGGGTGCTGGGGTGCAGTTAAAAAAGAATAGAGCAGGATCCCTAAGGTATCTAAACTATCTCAAGTAGGAGAGCATTTCCCTACACTGAACCATCCATGACAAGTCAGGCCCCCTCTACCTTACCTACTCCCACACTTCAGGGCTCCAGACCCAACAGGGTCTATATAAAGTCTCTCTGAGTCTAAACTGGTCCACCAAATCTCAGAAGAACTTAGCGCCCAATCAGACACTGGATCCCCCAAAATAGGGCTCAGAGCCCATGGCAGAGGGCACTCTGGTGCCATGTCTAACTTTCCCCTAGAAGACAGAAGTACTTCTTCTGCAAAACAATTCCAATTAACTAAAGAGAGATAGTGGCATCTAGTGATGAAAAGTGAGAACTACATGCCTAACTCTGCTATGTGCAAGGCCTTACGAGATATATTATTCTGAAAAGCATAGCTGTCAGCTTTTTAAAATAATATCCAGTATATATCATGTGCTGTATGCTTCCTGCTTTAAAAAAAAAGGTAGAAGTTTTCAGGCTGCTATATACGACTCTTTTATACCAATCATGCCAAAGTTATATTTACCATTAAATATATGTGTCACGATCAGAGGATAAGATCACCTGGGACTGTAAACCCAAGATCTAGCGGGCCAGTGGAAACAACTAAACAGGTGTGCCGGTCCTCACAGATGCAGGAGCAGTGTGACTACACGCAAACAGAGGTGTTTCAGATCTAAGGAGCCACCTGGTCTTCACCAGAGGCACTGGAGGTGTGGATGTTGCTCTGCGAGGCAGCCCTCAGGTTGCAGCTCTCTAACACACCCGTGTCGGCACAGTGCAACCAAATAGCATGCTGGAAGGACACTGGGTGTGGATGTGTGGATGTTGCTCTGCGAGGCAGCCCTCAGGTTGCAGCTCTCTAACACACCCGTGTCGGCACAGTGCAACCAAATAGCATGCTGGAAGGACACTGGGTATGCACAGTATTCTAGGAACCAAGGTAACATACTGCAGCAAGCTAGGAAGAGACTCCAGGGGAGAGGACACAGGGAACAAGTGTAAAGCACAGGTGAGTGAGGAATGATGAGTAATGGTGCAGAGCAGGGGTGGACTGACAACTCATGTGGCCCCCGGGCAATAGGGGATCATGGGGCCCCTGTATCCTTGCCCAAACACAAAAAAGCTTATGAAAAAGGTACCAGGGGCATCTCATGGGGCCCCCTACTGACTCCGGGCCCTCGGGCAGTGCCCGAGTTTCCAAATGGTCAGTCCGCCCCTGGTGCAGAGAGAAATAGAGAGACTCAGCAAGCTGGAAAGCCTGCTGAGCAAACAACAACAGGAAACAGTGCTGAGAATGACACACACAGCATCAAGAAATTAAGAGATCCACAGACAGAAACCAAAGAGACTATAACTGCACAGCCAGAGGGAAAACACTGAGAACAAAGACAGGATCACACAACACACAAAATAAAGGATAAAACTCAAGAGGAATGAACACCACAGGAACCAGAAGGGTCCAGCTTCCACGTTCCTCAAACACTAACACACAGGCACAAAGGCTTAGTAATTCCTAGGTTTGGGGCAGATAGGCAGGAATCCAAGCAACTCAGACAGTAAGCAAAACCCAGAGCAGGTTTGCTGTGCATGGAAGTGTGACAATAAGCAATATTGTTCAAGTAGAAGTTAGGAGATGTTATTATTTGACTCCTGACCATGCTTCCCTACTGCACACAACTGGTGGTACTACTAAAGGTGACATTGGTTTTGGTTCTACAATACTTTTTTAGACCTAAGCTGAAGACACTAGGCCACAGTAGAGGATCCAGAGCTTTACTTGCATGGTTCTGATCTTGCAGGTTCTTCTAACGGTCCAGTTTTAGAGATAATGAAGACAAAAAGTACCAGAACAGATGACTGTTTTATAGGTATGAGATGATGGCATTAGTCTACTGGAGCCTAAAAGTGTACAGTATGTTTCACCAAAACCTTTTTTATAGTTTTGAATTACGTATGGAAGGTTTAGATCCCGTCTGTTGTTGTTTTTTTTTCTGTCTGTCTCTGGTTGAACTGTTCCATCATTTCCTGTCTAGAAGATGCAAAAGAATATTAAGAAATCTCTACAAAGTGAGAGTAATTTTTTTCATGGACAGTTTTCACCAGAGCAGCTATCCCTTTGGAATATTAGCCCTCAGCTCCTGTTATGGGGACAACTGTAAAATATTGGTTTTACTATAACTTTTATGTCTTGGGGACAGTGGTCACCGGAATAAATAGAGAAGATAAATATACCCAGTGGGGACACAAACAACAATGAAAATCACAAAGGGGTGGTAATCCTTTCCTACTTTATCTGAAACTAACATAAAAATGTTATTTATAAATAAACTTTGCTACACCAAGGCCTGAGTAGCCTGCTGTAAACATGGTTATATTTGGTCTTTGCTCCACTAGCTGGAATCTGGCAATAAATCGACTGGAATAGAGTTTTTATTATTATTGGCATGTGCACCTTTGCAAATACCTACGTTTTATGCTGTCAGCTCTTTGCAAATACATTTGCTAATGTTAGCCTTATATGCAAAGTTAATTCCAGATTCAATTATGACTCATTTTTTTAATCCTCATATTCGCAGACCCAGTTATTTTGTGTCAGCTTTTAAATTTTGAGTAGTTTTACCAATAAAGTCTTCTGTATAAAACATGCTCAGTTGATCCAGCTGGCATGTTAGCTGTGAGGTAATCATGCAGAACCTGGTTTGATAGAAACCACTGATGACCATTGATGCAGAATACTCTGCATTCATTTATGCGATAGATATTTATAGAAAGACTGAAACATAGTAACATTACCAATTAAATAAATGTCATTTGACTAGTATAGATAAGTAAAATAAAGCAAACAATTATATGCCTGTCCTCATTGCATCACCACATTTTAAATATCTTTGCCATTGTTCTTTCAATGCTAAAATGGAGAAATATTACTGAAATTGAGAGTTAGTACTTGCCATAGGGTGTTGCCTAATCCCCTAACAATTATTGTATCATATTTCTCAATGCTGCCAGCTGAGGCACCAGCATTAGATGTAGAAATGGCAGGTACACTATTATCTTTTGAAATGGCAAGCAGTCTTTTGTATGTCTTCCGAACAGACACCTGAGCCAGGAATGACATTGCGGCCATCCATTTATTCTCAACTCCCCTGCAGTTACTTCCCTTCTGACCGTGCAGAGCCTCGGCTGACTCTGAAGTTTATGAAAAACAAAACAAAAGAAAAACATGGGTACTAGTCATTTATCCTTGGAGATCAGAATACTGTTAAATCAAAAGAGGAAAGTGTCATTCCTATATCCAACACCATAATAAAAACTCAACAGCACTGTCATTCCCTGATGTGTTCAATAAGTCTACCCCATGTATAAATAACTTTCTTTAGGCACTAATGTGCTATTGAGAATTAAGTCCTCTACTGAAATATCAATGAACAAATTGGTGATGAGAGAAACTTAGACGATGAACAGTGACACAAGACTCCCAGATAATGTTATGAATCATAAGAACAGTACAGTGCAGTACAAAACTAATACTTCCCTCCGGAACCCTACATTCTGCCATTCTTTACATAGGCAGTGTCTTTACAGCTACAGCCTGGAGACCAACACTGACAGCATGTTTATACCTTAGGTGGCTCATGAAATTCAGTTGTCTAAACCCTGTAAGTTAACCTTTAAATATAGATAATATTCTACACTTAATGGTTTTACCAGCTTTAAAGTCTGGATTTATTTCTTATTATGTATACCATAAATAAACAAAGCAGAACATTGGCTAATCCATTTTAAAAAGTCACAGACATAGTTACATATAATTGGTAAGGTTGAATAAAGACACCAGATCATCCAGTTCAACTTGTGTGGGTGTATGTTCATGTAAAAAAACTGTTGCCCATATCCCTGTATACACTAAGATGCCTATCTAGGAAGTTTTTGAAACTATCTATACTTCCCACTGACACCACCGATTGTGGAAGGAAGTTCCACATCCTTACCGCTCTGACAATGAAAACCCCCCTACGCAGTTTAAGGTTCAATCACTTCTGCTCTAATTTCTTTGAGTGGCCCCATTGTTTCTTACACTCCGAGACTGAATAGTTTATTCCCTATGCTACAATCATCTTTACAATATTTTTATATTGCCATCTTATCTCCTTTCAAGTGTCTCTTCTTCAGGGATAATAAGTTTATTGTTTCTAGTTGTTCCTCGCAACTGAGGCCCTCCAGTCCCCTTATTAGCTTGGCTGCCCTTCTCTGGACTTTCTCCATTTCCAGCATATCCTTCTTGAGGATTGGTGACCCGAACTGGACAGCATACTCCAGATGTGGCCGAACCAAAATTTTATAAAGTGTCAGGATTATTGTTTTATCTCTTGAATATATACCCTTTTTACGGTCGCACATTTTCTGCTAGTTTTGCTTGCTGCAGCTTGATATTGCATGACATTGCTGAGCATGTGACCTACTAGATCTCTCAGATCTTTTTCCATCCTATATTCCCCCAAAGGCTCTCCCCCTAGTGAGTAACTTGAGTTCATATTCTTAGCCCCCAAGTCCATTACTTTATGTTTTGCAACAATAAACCCCTTGCCCACCCCTTTATTTTATTGAGGTGTTCTTGTAAAGTTTCAATATCCTGCAATGAAGTTATTGCCCTACTTAGCTTTGTATCATCCGCAAACACTGAGATTGAGCTTTTTATACCAACCTCTATCATATTTATTAATAAATTAAACACAACTGGTCCCAGAACAGAGTCTTGGGGTTCCCCACTTACAACTTCAGACCAGTCTGAGTATATGCTGTTTATCGCCACCCTTTGACCGCTCCCGTTACCAGTTTTCTATCCAAGTAAACACCATGTGGTCCATGTCTTCAGACCTCAATTTGTAAATGAAGTGTTTATGTGGAACTGTATTGAATGTGTTTGCAAAATACAGATATACAACATCCACAGGTTTTCCTTTATCTAGATGACAGCTCACTTCCTTGTAGAGTGTTTTCAGATTTGTTTGGCAAGCATGACCTTTCATAAATCAATGCTGATTACTATTAATGATACTGTTTTCATCAGCAAAATCTTGGATATAGTCCCTTATGAAATCCTCCAAAAGTTTCCATACTATCGATGTTAGACTGTCTGGGCTGTAGTTTCCTGGAATATATATCTGCCCTTTTTTAATTATTAGTACCACGTTGGCCTTTCACCAATCAGCTGGCACCATTCTCATCATTAAACTGTTCATAACAATTAGGAATAATGGGCTGGCTATAACCTGACTGAGTTCTTTGAGAACTCAGGTGTAATTCATCTGGTCCTGGTGGTTTATTTGCATTAAGTTTTCAAGTCTTTTTTGAACACTGGCTTCTGTTAGAAAACAAGGGTACATTCAGTGATGTGATACTAATGATGCTGTCTTGGTTACTATACCCCTTCTTTTCCTGTGTAAAAACTGAGGAGAAGAAAGCATTTAGTAGTTGCCTATTCCTTATCATTTGTAACCGACTTTCCTTGATCATCCTTTATGAGGCCAACGTGCTCTGATCTTACTGTTAATATATTTTTTTAAAAGTTAGGGTTTTTTTACTCTCCTCCGCTGTGTGTCTCTCGTGGTCTATTTTAGTTGCCCTGATTGCTCTCTTACATTTCTTATTGCATTCCTTGTAGTGTTGGAATGCCAACAATGACCCTTTTATCTTATATATTTTTTAAAGGCCTTTTTTTTCTCTTTAATATGTCTTTTTACATTAAAGTTTTCCAAAGGTTACCAGGTTGTCCCATATTTCCACATCTGCAATCAGATTTGTGTTATTTGTAATTAATATATCTAGCAAAGTATTTTTTCCAGTTGGGCCATTCACCAATTGGCACATGAATTTGTCCTGCAAGACATTGAAGAATTTGCAAGCCTTAAATAGGTGAGCTGTTCCTTCTGCCCATTCAATATCTGAATAGTTGAAGTACCCCATTATGATAACATGATAACACTGCCATGCCTCGCTGCCATTTCTAACTGTTATAGGAGATCCAACTCCTCCTCATCCTTCTGGTTAGGGGGTCTGTAACATGCCCCCACTATTAATTTCCCATTTGTTTCTTCCCTTTGAGGCTCCCTCCACAGGGACTCTACCTCCTTCCCTTGCTCTGCAATGTTCTCCTTCACATTCAGCAGCAAATCATTCTTGATATACAGACACACCCCTCCCCCTTTTCTACCCTCCCTGTCCTTCCGATACAAGGAATACCCCTGGGTAGTTGCTAGCCAGTCATATGTGCTGTCAAACCAAGTCTCTGATAGTGAAAATCCTCCTTGTGTATCAGCAGCTTCAGTTCTTTTTGTTAGCTAGGCTTCTAACATTTGTGTACTTGTCTCTCAGTTTTGTAAGGACGTATAGTATTTCCACCTTAGTTGTTCTGTGGCTGTAATTGTGTTCTGCCAACCCACTCACAGATATAGCTGCTCTGTGATGCTTCGATCACAAAAATAACTGCTATTATGGCCACTTCATTGTTCAAATTCTGAAGGATTACAGCTGCCCAAAAACTGAACTAAAGTGTGGGTCAGGGCATAGAAAAAAAATTTGGTACAGCCCTGCAAAATTTAAAAAAAAGATTCTTCCACATCAGCATTGCCAGCTAGGATTTAAGTCGGGCATTGTGTCGCCCTACTTTTATTCAAGCAATTTAATAAAACTTCTGACGGAAAAAAAATTGCAAAAGGAAGAACATATTAAAAGGTACCATGGGACAATTATGGAATGATTATAAGGTATATGGCAAAGTTTCAGTAATCGCAGCCAAAAATATAACAATATATAAGATGAAGAGCACCAACATGATAATATACTACAAAAGTAAGGAGCGCTATAAGCCAGGAGACCCCACCTATGGAACTGATGGCTGTCAGATTTATCAGACATGGTCTACTTGTTCTAATTGCATTCATTTTTTTTGTAGATCATGATATTATTAACTTAATGTATACAGTATCTCACATAAGTGAATACACCCCTCACATTTTTGTAAATATTTTATTATATCTTTTCATGTGACAACACTGAAGAAATGACACTTTGCTATAATGTAAAGTAGTGAGTGGACAGCTTGTATAACAGTGTGAATTTGCTGTCCCCTCAAAATAACTCAAACACACAGCCATTAATGTCTAAACCGCTGGCAACAAAAGTGAGTACACCCCTAAGTGAATGTCCAAATTGGGCCCAATTAGCTATTTTCCCTCCCTTGTGTCATGTGACCTGTTAGTGTTACAAGGTCTTAGGTGTGAATGGGGAGCAGGTGTGTTAAATTTGGTGTTATCGCTCTCACTCGCTCATACTTGTCACTGGGAGTTGAACATGGCACCTCATGGCAAAGAACTCTCTGAGGATCTGAAAAAAAGAATTGTTGCTCTACATAAAGATGGCCTAGGCTATAAGAAGATTGCCAAGACCCTGAAACTGAGTGGCAGCACGGTGGCCAAGACCATACAGCTGTTTAACAGAACAGGTTCCACTCAGAACAGGCCTCGCCATGGTCGACCAAAGAATTTGAGAGCACATGCTCAGCGTCATTTCCAGAGGTTGTCATTAGACGTATTAGTGCTGCCAACATTGCTGCAGAGGTTGAAGGGGTGGGGGGTCAGCCTGTCAGTGCTCAGACCATACGCCGCACACTGCATCAAATTGGTCTGCATGGCTGTCATCCCAGACGTAAGCCTCTTCTAAAGATGATGCACAAGAAGACTAAGGACATGGATTACTGGAACCATGCCCTGTGGTCTGATGAGACCAAGATAAACTTATTTGGTTAGATGGTGTAAAGCATGTGTGGCGGCAACCAGGTGAGGAGTACAAAGACAAGTGTGTCTTGCCTACAGTCAAGCATGGTGGTGGGTGTGTCATGGTCTAAGGCTGCATGAGTGCTGCCGGCACTGGGGAGCTACAGTTCATTGAGGGAACCATGAATGCCAACATGTACTGTGACATATTGAAGCAGAACATGATCCCCACCCTTCGGAGACTGGACTGCAGGGCAGTATTCCAACATGATAACGACCCCAAACACACCTCCAAGATGACCACTGCCTTGCTGAAGAAGCTGAGGGTAAGGGTGATGGACTGGCCAAGCATGTTTCCAGACCTAAACCCTATTGAGCATCTGTGGGGCATCCTCAAATGGAAGGTGGAGGAGCGCAAGATCTTTAACATCCACCAGCTCCGTGATGTCATCATGGAGAAGTGGCAGAAGACTCCAATGGCAACCTGTGAATCTCTGGTGAACTCCATGCCCAAGAGGGTTAAGGCAGTGCTGGAAAATAATTGTGGCCACACAAAATTTGGACACTTTGGGCCCAATCTGGACATTTTCACTTAGGGGTGTACTCACCTTAGTTGCCAGCAGTTTAGACATTAATGGCTGTTTGTTGAGTTATTTTGAGGGGGCAGCAAATTTACACTGTTATACAAGCTGTACACTCACTAGTTTACATTGTAGCAAAGTATCATTTCTTCAGTGTTGTTCCATGAAAAGATATAATAAAATATTTACAAAAACGTGAGGGGTGTACTCACTTCTGTGAGATACGGTAACTACATGGACAGATATACTGTATCTTCAGAGTTGCTTGCAGAAGCAGTGTGGCACCTTTGAATTAAATTATATTGCAAGGGTTTCCATTCTTAAGATAATCATCTTTAGGAAGTCATTGCATAAATAGGGAGTATTTGTATCTCCAGGTGCTTTGATTTTGGACCAATTTTGCAACACTCTTGGACATCTTCACAGAACATTTCTATGACGTTTTGTGATTAAATGGTTTGCAAAGTTGCTTGCTTAAAATGTGTTTCTAATATTTAATCCATTGTTTGCTATTATATTATGTACATATTTAATAAGAATTTAAAAAATATTATCCTATTATTTTTCAGCTGGACAAAGACCTTGAGGAAGTAACAATGCAACTTCAAGATACACCTGAGAAAACAACATATATCAAGCAGAACCACTACCAGGATCTGAATGATATTCTCAGTATACGAAACTTTACAGACAGCAAAGGTAAGATACACTGAAACATCTTGCAAGACAAATTCTTGACAGAACATGACAACATTTTGTAAAATAATTATCGATGTCTATTACTATGGTAGTTGCATAATGTACACTTTTAGGAAATATGGAGGACATTTTCCTTTCATTTTCACTTTCTATTGGCATTGGTACACCAAAATGTCAATTTCAGCTTCGCTGTTTACTTTGTTTGTCACCTCCTAAAGTATTGCCTTACATATGGTAAAAAGAGGTAGGTGCTTACTACAAGTAACCCTTAAATGTAGCAAAAACAAGGGAATCATGTCACCAGAAATATGTAGTTATCAGTTTTTGGTTCTCCTTAAAAATTCCATTGAGATCTCTCTGTGATCAACAGAGAAACCTTTAGCCTTTACAACCACTTTACGTTTGCTGTTGCCCATTGCTCTCCTAACCCCTTCCAGCTGGTGACACTATAGGTAATCATCTAGTCCACCAGTGCCTAGAAATAGACCCAGATCTACCTGCTTACATCCATTTTTTAGTTATTTAGTACCAGTGCTTTATACATCCACATAGAAAAAAATGTGTGGTTACGGTGTTCTTATGTATAAATGTGTGGCCAAACAGGGATAGTCTCCTATTTTGTCTTCCCACATGTTGGAAATTTGTAGGTAATAAACTCCTGAATAAAAGATTCCATACTTTTGCATGTAATGTATACTTAATTGCAGACAAGGCGCTGATAAGGGAAACCAAAGATAATAGTTTGGCAACATTAAGAATTTCTCAAATATGAGAGAAGGTACTGCCAAATGGTAATTTGCCAGAGGGGTTTCAATGCATTGTCACAGCTAAACACTTTAAAAATAACATTCTCATTCTGTATGAGATATTCACATTATATCCTGCCAGACAAATCCACGTAAAGGTTTGTTACACACCAGTGATTCTTGTAAAGTTATGCATATCAAATTCACAGTAGAGAACAACATTGCTAAATCATTCTTAGTTTTAACTATTAAAAAAAAAACTAAGACATATTTTTAACTATGAAAGGTGAAAAATCAAATTGCATCTTCCCAAGAATATTAGACAATTCAGACAGCTTTTTTGTGTGTTTGCCAGACTACTGTTAGGCAAGAATAGAATTTAGTTATATGTCATTTCTGCATAACTGTTTCTATGAATAATGATCTTTGCTGAGCCCAGTACCATTTATCTCATATAAAATGCATAAAGTTTAGTCCACAAGGATAGCAGATGCAGGAGAGCTTCCAGCACCTGAGTCATGTTAAACATTTTTTGGTTCAGATCAGGGGCGGACTGACAACTCATGGGGCCCCCGGGCAATAGGGGATCATGGGGCCCCTGTGTCCTTGCCCAAACTAAAAAAAGCCTATGAAAAGGTACCAAGGGCATCTCATGGGGCCCCTTACTGACCCCAGGCCCTCGGGCAGTGTCCGAGTTTCCAAATGGTCAGTCCGCCCCTGGTTCAGATTCAATAGTATGCTAGGAAGCTAATGAAGGCGAATCATGCTCCAAATGTTGTATACAACAATTAACAGAACACAGATCGGTGCAGTGCCTAGCAATTGCTAACCTGTTTATGGACTTGTGCAGTTCAGCACATCCTCTTTTTAACCCTGATTGTATAAAAAAACACATGCTGAGCAAACTTTTTTGACTTTCCTGTGAATAAGGCCTAAGAGTAATGTACATGCAACTTCACCTAATTTTATCCTTATCATTTTATATTGCTGCACTTGGGATACAACAGCTAGTGTGTATATGTGAAAACCCATTGATACACATTTATTTCTTTAATTTCTTGTGTTCAAGGAAAAATAACACATAATATTCATTTGTAGGTAACAAATAGTCAACAATGGTCTCAATGATCATCTTGTAATCATCTCTGTTTAGTAGACAAACAGCATATGTACTGGAAAATACCCATAATCAAAAGATAAAGAGGAATTCCTTTACATAAATAGCATCATGGAACATCAGTTAATGGTTTGGGATCCAGTTCTCAGATGAAATCCTGATTTTCTGAGGATCAGCCCTGATGAAAACTAACTGACATATGCTTAGTAAGTCTGATCAAACCCTACAGTAAACATATTTAGCTTCAAGGAAGAAGGAAACAGGCTTATATTTTCATAATGACAGCTGGAATCTAATTGGTTGCAATGCTCTGTTTTCTCTCTTTTAGCTGTTATAATGCTGGATTATTCTAATAGACAGTGAGACAAGCAGTGGTGATGACCAAAGTGCAGTAGCCTTTAACAGTATATCAGAAATAATCTCCTCAACTAACCTGGCTACAGTAAAATGAAATACACTGGGGTTGATTTACTAACTGGAGAGTACAAAATCTGGTGCAGCTGTGCAATGTAGCCAATCAGCTTCTAACTTCAGCTTGTTCAATTAAGCTTTGACAAAAAAAAAGCCCCGGAAGCTGATTGGTTTTCCATGTAGTGTAGCTCCAGATTTTGCAGTTTTAGCAAATCAACAGCTATGTTTTCATCATAATTTCTGTCTGTATTGCCTTACTGAACAAGCCAAAAACCTATTAAAACATATCTTTTTAAAATGAAAAGCCAAGGCACATTAAAGTGATTATAAAGCCTAAACATTTTTTACCTTAACCCCCCTAGCGGTCTGATTATGTCCATATTTCTGTGCTCAAAGCGGTACATTTTTTTGCATGGAAATATGTATTTTTTTTATTGTAGGCCTGTAATTTTTAGAAATAACTCACTGAAATCTGTCCGAACAAGAGTCTAGTAAACATTCCGGGTAGGATCAAATTTGAAACATGAAATCATAAATTATAATTTAATAAATAATCATGAACAATATTAATATAATAATAAATTTAATTCAATAATATAATGAAACCAAAAACACTGAAATTTGAAATATAGCGTCAAGTTCGTACATCACTGAGCAAAGTTGCAAAATCGTTTTCAGTGCCTGATGACGAATTTCCCCCATGAATCATTATCACTCAATTCTGCAAGTAGTTCTAATTTACTATCGCTGTTCTCTAGCTTTTGATATAAAGGGACGTTTTTTGGACACCATGGACGTTTCTCAGTTTCCAGGCAGAAAGAACAGTAAAAATGCAGGCAGGGCACAGGACAAAGCACTCGGGACAAAATGCATGTGAAATGCTTTAATACAGTAATGTTTTACTATGTGATTTTAGTGAATGTCACTTTTTGTCATTTTCAAATTTCCCGCCGTTCCGTTCCCCGTACGTCCCGATGCTCGCAGGGGACGGAACCCAGATGACAGATGCCGGCATCCGCCGGATTACATTGCCAGGGACGCTGCAGGAGGGACATCGCGGGAGCACAGGACAAGGTAAGAGAAGAACAGATCCCGGAGCAGCACCACATGGTAAGCTTGAGTGTAGCTCGGGGTTACCGCTTGTGCCACTGAAACTTTACCCCGAGCTACACTCGGGAATACCGCCATGGAGGTTAATGTATTCCTTGCATTAAGGTAAAATTGTTTAGGCATCAATATCCCCCCTATCACCCTCTGTTTAAGTTACCTGAGCCCTTATTTGATCCAGCGCTGCACGCATCTGCAGATCTTCTCTCCCCTCACTTTCCGGTCTCACAGGCTTTGCTAAGGCTCCTGTTTCTGTCAATCAAAAGCAGTGATGAGAGAGCAGGGGGTGGGACCAAGTCCCGATGTTTGTTCTGTGTCTATAGACACGAGGCTCAGGATTGAGCCTACATGAGTGCCCCCATATCAAGCAGCTTTCTATGGGGGCACTCGCCAGAGAGGAGGAGCCAGGAGTACCAGCAGGAGACCAAAGAAGAGGAGGTTCGGGGCCTTTCTGTGCAATTCCATTACACAGAGCAGATAAGTATACTAAACCTGCTTGTTATTTAAAAAAAAAAACATTTACAGTCAGTGAAATGTGCTTTGCCTATGCAGGTTTAGGCAACTAGTTTACCTAACTACTGCACTCCCCAGCTGCTTAGGCTTATCTTAAGTTTGCTTTGCCACAGCTGTATTCCCCTGAGGGAACAAAGAGAACATGCCTTGCGTAAACTCCAAGTCACTGTGGAGTTACCCAGGTCTAAGCAGGACTCTGTCCACTATGTGACAGTACAGATGTTTGACAGCCAGTCGCTTGGGCACCCAGTGCTGCATCCTGGAAAGAAAGAAAACTAGTCTCATGTTCTCCATACCCAGAAGTACCTGATAATTTCTTTGCTCCACACAGCAGAACTGTCAGGGAAGCAAAGGGAAATTGAGTGTATGCAGCTGGTGTGGGAATGGCAGTCATGTGAGCCTGTTACTTTGGCCAGCATTTCCCTTCCTGTGAAACACACAGGAATATGCATTCTGAATGGGCTGAAATCACACTGAACTGCACCAAAGTAGTACCATGCTATCTGGTGTCAGCAAACGAACGGCATTTGCTACCTTTGTTTCGGATGTCAACTTAATATTGACACCCGCTGCAGATCACAACTGCAGGGCATTTTTAGCATGGTGCAGGAAAAGTGCACGGAACATATGATTTACCTTGACAGCTTGTCCTGATGACAATATTTCACCAGACAGGAAGTGAGGTAAAATCTGCAACAAATCTGTTACTTTCAGGAAGTAGAAGAAATGTGTGGCAAGATAGTTCTACTAAAGTAATAGATGTTCTCTATCAAGTTTTAAGCAGTGTAGATGGAGTAATTCTCCTTTGGCAGCTCTTCCAGTGGCCAAAGCTCTTTGCTCGAGTAGTGATGGGATTTGCAAAGAAGAAAGTACCAAAAGCAGAACATATAAAGTTCAGTTTTATTCAGATTCTTCATGTCAATAAAATCCAACGTGTTTCAAAGGGGTTCAAAGGTTAATGCATGTTTATGTTGAATATTACAGTGTAAGTAAAATAACAAAATGTAGAAATGCATTATAAGCATGCAGTGTCTAGAGTAGATATGATTTGTGAGACAATGAGCTTAAACAAATATTAGTAAATCAAACTTTTAGTTAGGCAAAAATACAGCTTGCAAGATTTTTATGATAAATTTGAAGTGAGAAACTGTAGGAGCAATACATTGATCATGTTTTCCAGGTCAGTTCTCACAATGCAGGGGAAAGGGCAAGGATTTCTGATGATGTCATTGTCTTCTAAAACATAGTTTTTAACGTCATAGTTTTACCATAACAATTAAATAAGAATACTTAAAAGTACATTTTCAAATAAAATAAGAACTTTTTTGTGTATTTTAATAAAATAAAAAAAGAGTTAAATTAAAAAAAAGCAACAGAAAAACTAAATAAAAAGGGAAGGAAAGGGTTCATTGAATATAATTACTCTGTATAAACTAGGGGTTATATTGGATGAACATTTATTGAGACTAAAGAAAAAAACTTTTTTTTTTTCTTTTAGCTTACTACTTTACTGCTGTAACTTTCTGTCATAGTGAGATCATAGAAAAAGGCTGTGATCTCTAGTGGTGTGCTGAAACAGTGTAGGAAAAATAAGAGAATGGAAATATGCTATTTATATGTTTAACCTAAAAAGGCTTTTTTTTCTCTTTTTTTACAGATGGTGAAAAGGTTGTTTTAAAAAATCATCATGATCAAAATACTCCCTCACAGTGGAACACTATAGAATCATCCAGAACTAACAAAGATTCCATAGAAGATATTAACTCACCAGAACAGTAAGTATTGAATCTGCTATTCTTTGAAATTGGGAGATGCAAAGAATGGGAGAAAAACGTATTTTAAAATATATTAAATTAAAAATAGCTACGGAAATGCACTGAAAAGGTGGGGTTACTAGAATTTTTAAATTGCATTTAACACTTAACATGTAGCTCCACCCCCATCCTCCAGCCCTCCTTCCAGTCTTATGCTGGCCATTCATGGCTCAAATTTCAGCAGGTTCCTTTGAATCGTCTCAAATTTGAGCCATGGGTGACTCTAATGGCACCGACTGGCTTGACAAATTTTGATCTGAAAACTGAAGGAGTCACACAACAAATTCTAAGCAGAGCAGTGACTGCAGCCAGTCAGATGCAGTCACTGTTCAGGTATTCTGACAGCCATGGGTACAAATGGAGAAACAGAAAAAGGGCGCACCGACCTAGTGCATTATCATTTAAAATAATGTATTAAAGAAACAAAAATAGGTATCATACTCACAATGGACATAATAACACAGGCATGTCAAACTGAACAAGGTGTATGATCCAAACAACATCTGAGTCCATACGATGGAACCCTGGATGACCAACTGGCTAACGCGTTTTGAGGACACAACCTCTTCCTCAGAGCTCTGTTTCTCCATTTGTATCCAGTGTATTCGGATCACCCCGGTCTGTTGAGGGCAGCAAGCAGTGCATATTCCAGAAAATTCCAGAACATTCCTATTGGGTCTACTGAGTCCTTTCCTAGCGCAGGAGTAAAGTGTTTGTTGTGTTGGATTAGCCATGGGTGCAGCAGCTGCCAGAATACAATTGCTGGCAGGGGAGATTTCTCCATCCACATTGTTTAGCATGGATGGGGAAATCTAATGAGACTGTAACAGACTGGCAGAGACTGTAGCAAACTGTAATAGACTGGGAGAGTGTGGTGCCCTTATGGCTGTCAGACTCAATGCTGGTGTGGGGACCGCGTCTCCGGCTCAAGTATAGACTTGATGGGCACATGACACATCATGTGGTACACCACCATTTGTCAGCCACAGACGCTTCCAAGTTATGCCCATGTGTCATGTGACCATCAAGTAAATTTTTTTTGAGCCGGAGATGCTGTCCCCACTCAAGCATTGAGTCTAACAGCCATAAGGGCACCAAACTCCCCCAGTCTACTACAGTTTGATACAGTCTCTGTCAGTCTGTTACAGTCTCTTCCAGTCCACAACAGTCTCTACCAGTTTGCCAGTCTGCTGTAGTCTCTGCCCATCTGTTACAGTTTCTACCAGTCTGCTACAGTCTCTACCAGTCTGCTTTGATCCCTACCAGTAAGCTTCCTTACTTTACCTTCTACTGTTGCAACAGTCTCTTCCAATCTCCTACAGTCTCTACCACTCAGTCGGCTATAGACTGGTACTAGCCAGCTCTGTCATAGTTGACCACCTCCTCTGCACTATGGGCACCTATCCACCTCTGTATCCATGGGTACCTGTTGGATGACCTGAGGGTCACTCAACAGGTGTTGGAGTCTGCGGCAGAACACCAGCTTTCTCTAGACTTGACCATGGGGAAAGCAGTCATTATCAGGTATGATTGTATCAATGGGTTTACACCGACACATGTGACAACATGGGCCTTAACAAAAGAAATCCTAATGTGTATGGCTAGCCTGATACTTACCTATATCCATTCCAATGGGATTATAAACAAGCCACACAGACACTTGTCAAAAACCTATTGTATTGGGCATGCATGTGTACTCTGCTGCTCTCCATAGGATTGAAAAGAAAGTGCTAGACTGGGGAGAGGCGAGTATGGGACTGGAGGGGATCATATAAAAAAAGTATAACTGCACTAAGGCTTTTATTTTTTGCTTTAAATAGAGCATCGAAGGGTTAGAGCCTCTGCCAGGTATTTAATACTGTCTATGCCTGTTAGGAAATTTTCCCACACTTTCTGCCAGAAAATCGCTACACTATATAATTAGAAATGTAATCATTTTATTGTTGACAATGCATTTAAAAAACATATTACATAAAATATAGGATATCAGCTGACAGTATACACATACATGCCTGTTACTATGATATGTCTTTATTATCCCACCGATCCTATAACATAGCATGTTGGATTTGTCCTCAAGTAGGTGCAAATTTGGGATATACTGACACATTTCAAATTACTTCCTCAGGAGTGTTCACTCTACAAAAATACATGTCAGAATATACAGTACTTTACAAGGGATTTTTCCTTCAGAGTTTAGTGAATGTAGTGTCACTTTGCAAAGAATACCCAATCACTTGCGAGGAAAATAAAAAAAAACTGTGTATTTGGTTTTAGTAAATCATCCCCTGTGTGTTGGCCTCCGTGGATCCTAAGACAAGCTATAATGGCTGCAGGGCACTCCGACTAAATATGTGCCACTTTACAGTCAAATGGAGGAGGCATGGCTTGGTATTTCTAGGAAGCATTCTTCATTTCAAAATAGGCAAAAAGCCATGGACCCATGCACAGCCTGGGTTTATGGTCTAAGCGGCTCCACATAAGTATTGATTTGAAAACTAACATTGTTATTTGCAGGTCCACAAGGTCTGTTTTGTCAATTATCCTGTTTTATTCTCTTTATTGAAGTGGAGCAATTTAATAAATAATATAGTTTATATAGGCATCCAACTAATATTAAATTTTAGTTTTTAAGATTTAAGATCAACAATCATTTTTGTAAATTATGACTTCATGTGTTAAACTGTGCCAGTTAAATTATTAAAACATTTCTTATTAAACTCTGCTTTTGTATACTATTTTAATATTATAAGCCAGGGCAACCAAATTATCTTTTCAGAACAGAATGTATTATGTTTTTGTTCCATTTTGTTTGTATTGGAGTGTCCAGTATTTCTAACCAAGAATGTTTAAATGTTGCTTATTGCCACATTGGATCCAATAACACAGTGTAGCATTGTGGACATTTCATAATCATTTGTAGGTATTTGCAGGCTAACCCACATACCATTGAAGAAAACCTGCACATTTAGGTAGGTCACACTTAAAACTTCAACAAGCTGAACAGACAGAACAAACAAAACAATAAGGTAATTAATAATTTTACACACAAGTAGAGTTACACTTTAAGACACTATAATGACATATGTGTAATAAATTAAATGCTTAATAATGTCCAGGTGAAAATAAAGCAAGCAAGGAGAGCAAAAAAAGCACCATAGAACCAGCTTTATTTAAAAAAAAAAAAATTTAAATCCACTTACAAGGTGTAGGTTTTGTAGCGCATGTTTCAGAAAACAAATATTGCAGATTGCCAAAGAGTTAGGCTAGATTCACACTATTGTGGCTCTGCGAGAGTTTGCTTGGGCATGTCAGCCCATTCATTTGAATGGGCTGCTCTGCCTGGGTTTCATGCAGAAAGAAGGTTTCTGTACCAATTTTAAACTGCAGTGCCTAAGAAATTGCATGGTGCTTTTGCACCAATGCAATTTCCCAGCAGTTCCCACACCTGCAAAAGTGCTGTGGTGCCATTAAAAATGAATGGTAGACCCGCTCCTCTGTAAAGAGCAGCACAGTTTGGCTGCAGGTGAAGGAACAGCTGCAATTCCCACGCCCGCAATATTGTGAACCTAGCCGAAAACATCACAAAGTGCACAGAGCTCCAATGATACTAGCCACCCTGTCCACACAGAGCAATCTCAGCTCCTTATCCTGTGATTTTTGCCCAGGCTTGAACTCACAGAAAACTGTGTAATACAGCAGGAATCCTATGTGCAGAGCTAGGCACTTCCAGAGTTTAGTCCCTCTTTGTGAGCACCTTACAAATGTCTATAAAAAGATGATATAGAATAACCTGCACAGATTGTGTCTTTTTACTGTGATTACAATACGTTTTCCACACACTTCCAGTGAGAAGGACTAAAGAGTATACAGATGTAATTCTTGTGTGCCATGATTACAAAATAAGCATACGAATTTTAACTTTTATTTTATTTTTTAACAGTATACAGCGACGGCTATCATTACAACTACCCATCCTCCACCATGCCTACTTGCCATCAATAGGTGGCGTGGATGCAAGCTGTGCCAGTCCGTGTGTAAGCCCTAGTGCCAGCCCTCGGCACAGACATGTGCAGCCTTCCTTCCAAGTTATGGTCTCTGGCCTGTAGGAATGGATGAAACAGGCTTCCTAGACTATTCCTGTAATTTCTCAAGAGAGACTCAACTGCACATTCTGATATAGAACCTTTGCTACACATATAACATTTGCTCTTAATACATGGAGACAGAGGAATTATGTGGATCTAATCCTGGGAGGCCAATTTCAACCAGCGTGGGCTAGAAGAGAAAGCGTTAGAGAGATGCACAGAGTCATACCTGGAGCCTTATTTGTGGAGTTTTTGTTTCTTTACTCAGAGGACTCAGATAAAAGAAATTCTTCCCAAAACTCTATGAGCAAAAGAACAAGAGTATAGAGTTCTCAATCTTGCACAAAGGAGGAAAAAGATAAAAATTTTAAAAAAATCAGAAAGGTAACTTTTTAAATCCAACTCACAATGCTACGAATATGGCTGCTATGAACTTTGGTTAGTACACTTTATATACATGTAAAAATGAAAAAAAAAAAAACCACAAAAATAATAGTAATGAAAAAAGACAAAAAAAAAATGAAGACAGCACAGCTAGGAAATATTTGCAGAGAAACATACACGGGTTTGCACAATTCTGCTGAAATGCTGAATGCATTCCATTATAAGCCCTGCTAATGTTTCATATCTCAGACAATACACAGTGGAAATCAAATTTGAGAGCATACTCACAAATGATCCCTCAGGTGACAGCGAGACATGCAGTATTACCAAGGTTTTGTCTCTGTAACTGAACTAGGCTGTTTTTACAATGGTATCCCCATATTGATGGAAGCAGTATGGAGTCAGTAGGAAACCAAGGTTTTACTGTACTGAGCCAGAACAATTTGCAGCACAGCACTTCAAAGAATTTGGGAACGGCCCAGTTCCTACGCTCGCCATTTGGGACTATGTTTTATCAAGGTTTCCGTATTTTTTGTAATGCACAGAACTGAGTGACTTGCAGGCTTGAGACCTAGTAAATAGCTTATATGTCACAAGATGGATGGTTTGTCACAATTTGTGTTTGATTTGTTTCATACAGTGCCACAGAAAAAGTACAATAAAACCAATGTTGCAGTGGATTCAGGTTTACACTGATGCCAGTCATTATTAACATCTTCTGTTGCGCCGGGATGGTGTTAAAGTTTTCTTTATCCGTGAAGTCAGCCAACTCCCTAAGTATTTTGTGTCATTTTCAAAGAGCTATATGGAAATACACTCCATTTTCTGAAATACAAGTCTTGATACATGTCTGGCAGAATTATAGCAAATTGCAAATTTTTACTGCATTATATGTATATATACTGGATCCAGTTCAATTGGATTAGACATCAAATTTGAATTGTGTAACATATCTACAATATACCATATCCTCTTTGGATGTCAGTTTTCTTAATCAGTAAATTTATATAAGGCATCAATGTCTTAAGTTAGTTTACATTTCACATCTCATATCTGTGAGATAAACACATAAGACCTTTTTTAACATGATGGTGAATAGCACACATATACTGTGATCCTTATTTAGAGCTCCCACGTTCCTGGTTTTTTTTTTCTAGGATGGCCCTGCTTGTGCTTCAGGAAATCTATCCATATCTTGATTCAGCAATCCATGTTGGATAGGCATTGCAGGTTTTTGAACCAAGTTAATTTCATATGGTTGTCTTAGTTTTTATGTTCCTGCTCATAGGAGGTCCTGCCCAAATTAACCAGTTAATCTTATTCCTCACACCCTCATCCTGTCTACAGAAAAAAATTGCACTTTAAATACTGAAGTTATTTAGGGGTATCAGTGAGACTAACGCACCTATTTGTTTGTGTGAAACTTAACGAGGAGAGGGGCAAAATTTCAATGCTTGAGTGAGCAACAAATATGAAAAACCAATGGCTGACCCAGCCACTGGACAGCTTCCTTGCTTGTGTGGAACAAACCTTTAAGATGTGAAATCATCAATGAGAAAATGAGATATTACATATCAACTTAGGGTGCCAGTTGTATCTTGCTGTCCATAAACTGTGGACAGTAGTATACAATTACTTGAATAAATGTTGGGGTTGAGGTATGAACCTTCAGAGAGAAAACAAACTTTTCCCATGGTCACACTGCTAAATCCCATCTTTAGAAAATCATTGTATGAATGTTTATACAAGAAAATGTGAATGAACATGATATTCAAATGCAAACAATATTAAAAAAAATGGGAAGATGTGCCAGCTGTAATAAGCCATTCTGCTGTTCTAGACAATGTTTCAATTGTCTAATGCCTGTGGGACTCTTGTCAAATTCTTGTGCTATTTGCACCATGTTATTTAAAATGTCTTTCCTATATAATATGTTTCAACACTGAACATTCTATCTTTTCCAGAAGATGCCCAAATACAGGTCAAACTCACCAGTGTTTTGTTACCCACATCACAATGATCAGATCATCAAATACAACAGAATTCACAAATACCAAAATGTAACTTTAATATCAGTGCTGAGAATTGTTTTAGATAGACATTCAGTAAATGGTTTAAGTGTCTTGATACTCATTTATATGTATTAACAGCCATTTAACTGTATTCAGATCTGTAGTTTTACTTGTTTGATAAAAAAAGAAAAAAAATCTTCTCAAGAATGGTGTTGTTTTTTTTTTCCAGCACAGTTATGCCATCTTATGTACAGTCTTGAAAAAAAAATCACCAGTCCTTACAGCAATAATGATGAAAGTCCCAATATAACTGCGTTTGTTCTATAAGTATGTACTGTAGACTGGATCATTGTAACTAGGATATCTTTTCAAATGTCACCTACAACAAATGAGCATCAAGCCTATGTCCAAACATTTATCAGTTAAACATGTATTCATTATGATTTTGATGAAACTGATATTTTAAAATTGTTGCAAATATAGTAAAGCATAGCATAATAGTAACATTTTAAAGAGCCGGTAAACGTAAAATTACAAAATGCTTTATATGAAAGAGATTGTCCTCTTTTCAAGGTAAGTAAAACTTTCAGGAACGATCACAATAATACCCATTTGACGGAGGTGGTGTTGTGGGAGAAATGTTTGTACACATAGCTAACTTGCCCATTATTCCCACAGAATAGTGTTCCTAATCTATAGTCCTCAAGTACCACTATGTTTTCAAGACATCCGAACAATGCTGTGTTGATTGGTCTTGGTATTAAAGAAGCTTTCTAGTGCTTCCACCTATGGGAAGAGAGCTAAAAGCATGGTAATGGTATCTGAGGACTGGTTTGGGAGACACGGCCATACAAGAATTCGGTCACTGCTAAGACAAAAATAATGACTCATAAGAATGGAGACAGTTATAATTGTTAGACACTTACATTTCTTTACATGTATGCTTACTTGAATTTTTGTGACATTTATATCTTGATTAACCTTGTGAATTAAGAAACTTGTATTTTAGGTTTACTGGTCCTTTAAAAAATAGCATTCACTGTACAAGAAATATTCGAATGCGAAAACATTTGTAACTTTATTGCAAGCACATGTAACATAACTAATGCTCAAATTAGCAAGCCTTTGAAAAAAAAATATTTATATAAACTCTTTGCTATTTGAGTTCTGTTAATGATGCCAATTATAGGCACACTCTATGTTCACTAAGCAAATAGTGGTGGATTTTGACTTATTTTTACGGCTCTATTTTTGTCTCAATGAATGCATTCAGTTATTTTCAATGTGTTTTATTTGTTTCTTAATAAAACCCTGAGACAAATAAACAGAGAGAGTACCAGGTGTGTAAGTGTGTGTGTGTGTATGTAGACTTTTGTCACAATGCTGATATTGGTATCTGTTTTCTAATGTAAATGAAAAACCTAAAACAACAGCTTGGCTTGTAAGTATTTGTTCTGCCTATTCTTGGATGTACCAGGACCAGGGGCGGACTGACAACTCATGGGGCCCTCGGGCAATAGGGGATCATGGGACCCCTGTGTCCTTGCCCAAACTCAAAAAAGCCTATGAAAAAGGTACCATGGGCATCTCATGGGGCCCCCTACTGACCCAGGGCCCTCAGGCAGTGCCCGAGTTTCCAAATGGTCAGCCCGCCCCTGACCAGGACCTGCCACCATGTTTCTTGAAACTGAGCTAACAGGAAGAGATGATGCACATGTGGTCAATGGCTTCATTCCCTCTTTTAAATGAGCAACACTGTTCCTGTGTGGGATATAAGGACCTTCTCAACCTAGTATAGTCCCATCATCACTCAATTATAACAATGTTTTCAGCCAGATTGGGAGAGGATCTTAAGTCTGACGGTAGCTGCTAAGTTTGAGAGACCAATCAATACGATACACTATAAAGGAGGACAGCTTCCTGCTCCCTGTACCCAATCCCTCTCTATTGAACTTACTTGTAAATGCAGCTAAGCCAAGCTGATCGTAGTTATTAGAGCTCTCTACAGTATTCCAATGAGAGTCAGACCCAAGGGTGGTTGGATTTTCCCAGCAGAATTAAACACTCTCTAAAGGCTTATACAAACTAAACCATAATCACTCTGTAGCACTGTAAATCAATAATGAGTAAACATGGCTGCCTTCATGAACAGGCATACTGTATGTATTACAAATTATACATAGAAATAAGGATTTTGAATATTGACACCTTCTGAAAAGATTTTTTACATTAGGTATAAATGTGGACACAATGAACCTAATAACAAAACATATGAGTACTTTTGTTTTCCTTTTGCACATTAAAAAAAGCACAAGTTCACCTTGTTACACCCTTAAAAATTGCCTCCATAAACTATGGCCTAAGCAACTTATTTGTAATACAAACAAGGCTAAAAAAGATTTCTTTCCTCCTCTTTTGGTCTTTTCACTGTGTTCTGCTCAAGACACTGGTAAAGCTTCAGGGATGTACAGTAGATCCTGTCCTTTTAACAAGCATATATAAAGAACTGCCATAATATAAGGGACTGGAATTTTACACTACTTTATGGGAGGTTGGCTTTTTTTTTTATTATTATTATTATTATTATTATTATACAGGATTTATATAGCGCCAACAGTTTGTGCAGCGCTTTATAATATAAGGGAGACAGTACAATTACAATACATTTCAGTACAGAAGGAATGTGAGGGCCCTGCTCGTGGAGCTTACAATCTAAAGGCTTTACAATACTGCCTTTCAGCATAAATAATTATGCTGGAGAATTCAAGGCAACATGTGATTTAACCGCTTCCCCCCCCCAGAAATACTGCTACAGGGCAGCAGGGCTGCACAAAGTCATGTATAAATACGTGATTTGCGTTCCGGGTAGGAGGCATACATGTGCGCCACCATACCCGTGCTGCCATTGGTGGCTACGGATGTCAAGCACTAGGTCCTGGCTGGAGAACCTCAGCCAGCACCCAGCAATCGCCGAGTAACTCTGACAGGGGAGAGACCTGTGTATAAACAACACAGGTCTTTCTCCTGCCAGCAACGACATGCTGCTGTGTATTTCTCTGCACAGCAGAGAAATACACAGCAGCATGTTTCCTAAGTAAAACACACACAGCACATGTTGTAAAACATAGCACAGCACACAGTTAACCCTTTGAGCACTCCAGATGTTAACCTCTTCTTGCCCAGTACAGAAGGAATGTGAGGGCCCTGCTCGTGGAGCATTAGTACACTGTCAGTGCTTTTAATTAGCACTGATCACTGCATTAGTGTCATTGAGATGTCAGTGGCAGTTAGTCAGTTCCCTCCCAGTGTCAGAATGCAAGCCGCAGTCCCACTTTAAGTCGCTGATCGCCGCCATTACTAGTATAAAAAAAATTAAAATAAAAATTCCAGTATCTATACCGCCATTTGTAGTCACTATAACTTTCACGTAAACCAAATAATTTCCATGTATTGGGATTTTTTTTAGCAAAGACATGTATCGGAATACATTTTGGCCTAAATGTATGACGAAATTTGAATTTTTAAATCTTTTTACTGTATATGTTTTAAAGCAAAATGTCAAAAATATTGTTTTTTTTTTTTTTGAAAATTGGCAGTTTTTTGTTTATAGCGCAAAAAATAAAAACGCACGTGATCAAATACCACCAAAGAAACCTCTATTTGTGGGAAAAAAGGACATACATTTAATTTATGTACCACGTTGCATGACTGCACAATTGTCAGGTAAAGTTATATAGCGCTGTTACGCAAAAAATGGCCTGGTCAGAAAGGGAGGCAAATCCTCAGGAGGACAAGTGGTTAATTACATAGCAAAGACCATTTTTTTGTTTGGGTGTGTGGGGGAGGGGGGGTATGTTCTTTACTCAGTAATATGATCTGAAGACTGAAAATTATAAATAATACTCAAGCGCTTACTATTGTAAAAAAATTTTTTTAAAAAATATAAAATATAATAATTAATATATTATAAATAATATAACTGTGGTAGCCGCTAGTGCACACAACCCATGTCTCAGTAGGCTAAATAGTTGCGCTACATGATCAAAAATACACAATCCATATAAAATATAACTAGAAAAACCAATCAAAATCAAAAAGTCCAAACAAATAGTGTTCTTCTGTGGCAACTCCTTAAGATTACTACCATTTTGTGGGAGCTGCACATGGTGGAATCCAAAGAACAGAGGTATACCGCTCAGACAAACATTCCAGATCAATTCACAACAAGTGCAGACTCTGGCTCACCACCACACACGATGCAATAGGAAGAAGGGATTGTGTGAAACGCGTTAACAGGTCCTGTATTCATGTCCTGGTGTTTTGTGTGTCCTATGGATCAATAAATACACACTATATTCATCTATCCTCCAGTGTGCGGCTGACCCTTCTTCCTATAGCTGCACATGGTGGTCGTAATCTTAAGGAGTTCCCACAGAAGAACTTTGTTTCTTTGTTTGGACTTAATGATTTTTATTTTTGATTCACTGTGTTTTTGGTTTTTCTAGCTATATTTTATATGGATTTTGTATTTTTGATCATGTAGCGCAGCACTTTTTTACATATATATCATGATCTTTATTTGGCTCATTGTGGTTGAAATAACCATGCAATTAAGCTAATTAAACACAATAACAATGAATAACATACAACTGTCTGTTAAACCTCATAGTTACTGTATGTTGTAACAAATTACTAAACCTGTTTGAGGTCAACTTGTAAGAATAAAAATATTTAAACTATCAAGTTATGTCCTGGGGTTGTATTCCTGATCCCGGCTGTCTGATGAGTGATATAGAATAAGCATGTATGCAGTGAAGTCTAGGAAGTCTACATTCTTGTCCTACAAGCTTGATCCACATCAGTGAAGCCAGGATCAAGATGGCAAACCTGGCCCTTGCACCAAAAAAGCCAGGTCATCAATGTCAGCACTCTATTTTCTGTATTCACAGGTTCTCTCTACAAAAAAACACCAGACAATGCTGTTTCATCAAGTTCAGATCAGTGCAACGACAACTTTATTGAGATACACAACAAACATATGCCATAAATGTGATTTTGCACCTCTCTGCAATTATAAAGTGCAAAAACAGTATACTCTGCAACCATCTATAGCACCATATAGAGATAAAATCTAATATTACAAGTTAATCACAATAGAGAATGTGTATATATTACAAATAACCTAAATTATCATATTCATTAAAAACAAATAAATAAAACCAAAAACACATATAAACTGTGGACACTTTAATGGGACTTGAAGTTGTTGATTGTATTTATTTATTTTTAATGAATATGGTATTTCAGGTTATTTGTAACATACAGTGAGGAACAGAAGTATTTGAACACCCTGCAATTTTGCAAGTTCTCCCACTTAGAAATCATGGAGGGGTCTGAAATTCACATTGTAGGTGCATTCCCACTCTGAGAGACCGACTTAAAAAAAAAATTCAGAAAATCACATTGTATGATTTTTAAAGAATGTATTTGCCTTGCACTGCTGAACATAAGTATTTGAACACCTGAGAAAATCAGCGTTAATATTTGGTACAGAAGCCTTTGTTTGCAATTACAGAGGTCAAACGTTTCCTGTAGTTCTTGATCAGGTTTGCACACACTGCAACATGGATTTTGGCCCACTCCTCCACACAGATCTCCCCTAGATCTGTCAGGTTTCAGGGCTGTCGCTGAGCAACACAGAGTTTCAGCTCCCTCCAAAGACGTTCTATTGGATTTAGGTCTGGATGACTGGCTAGGCCACTCCAGAACCTTGATATGCTTCTTACGGAACCACTCCTTGGTTATCCTGGCTGTGTGCTTCGGGTCGTTGTCATGTTGGAAGACCCAGCCACGACCCATCTTCAATGCTCTGACTGAGGGAAGGAGGTTGTTGCTCAAAATCTCACAATAAATGGCCGCATTCATCTTCTCCTTAATACAGTGCAGTCGTCCTGTCCCCTTCACAGAAAACCTCCCCAAACATGTTACTACCCCATGCTTCACAGTAGGGATGGTGTTCTTGAGATGCAACTCATCCTTCTTTTTCCTCCAAACACGATGAGTGAAGTTTAGACCAAAAAGTTCTACTTTGGTCTCATCTGACCACATGAGTTTCTCCCATGCCTCCTCTGAATCATCCAGATGGTCATTGGCAAACTTCAGACATGCCTGGACATGTGATGGCTTGAGCAGGGGAACCTTCCATGCAATGCATGATTTGAAACCATGACGGCGTAGTGTTCTACCAACAGTGACCTTTGAAACTGTGGTCCCAGCTCTCTTCATGTCATTGACCAGTTCCTCCCTTGTAGTTCTGAGCTGATTCCTCACCTTTCTTATCATCATTGATACCCCACGAGGTGAGATCTTACATGGAGCCCCAGTCCGAGGGAGACTGACAGTCGTCTTTAGCCTCTTCCATTTTCTAACAATTGCTCCAACAGTTGATCTATTTTCACCAAGCTGCTTGTCAATTGCCCAGTAGCCCTTTCCAGCCTTGTGGAGGTCCACAATTTTGTCTCTGGTGTCTTTTGACAGCTCTTTGGTCTTGCCTATGGTAGTAGTTGGCGTCTGACTGACTGTGGGGTGGACAGGTGTCTTTAAAGAGCTCAGACAGGTGCTACTAAGTTAGATTAATGAGTGGAGTAGAGGTTGACTTTTTAAAGGCACAGTAACAGGTCTTTGAGAGCCAGAATTCTTGCTGTTTCTCAGGTGTTCAAATACTTATATTCAGCAGTGCAAGACAAATAAATTCTTTAAAAATCATACAATGTGATTTCCTGAAATTTTTTTTTAATTCTGTCTCTCAGAGTGGGAATGCACCTACAATGTGAATTTCAGACCCCTCCATGATTTCTAAGTGGGAGAACTTGCAAAAATGCAGGGTGTTCAAATACGTCTGTTCCTCACTGTATACACATTCTCTATTGTGATTAACTTGTAATATTAGATTTTATTGGTGTATGATTTTATATATGGTTGCAGAGTATACTGTATAATGAGAGGTGCAACATCACATTTATGGCATATTAGTTAATTCTAGGAACACATTGTTGTTTGCAGCCATCCCAATTCAATATTATATATATCACAGTTGTTTTTCACTTTGTTGGTTTATTGACCATTTAACATGAACATAAAGGGGTAGAGGGATAACCATAGAAAATTTGCTATTAGGTTTACACAATAAACATAGTAAGCCTGATTGACTACAGTTACTGTAATTCATAGTAGGTGGCAGCAGTTATATTAAATTGTTTCTAAACTCAAAAGATTTTTTACCTTAATGCATTCTCTGCATTAAGATAAAACAAAACTTCCAATACCTATTCTTAGAGTAAACTAAATGCAATATTTTTTTTGTTTAATTTTGAATCGCGTAGAGATGGATTAGAACACCTGTCAGGTCCTATTGCTGTCCTTGCCGTTAGTGAGATTCACCCTCTATGTTTACCATTATCTTTGAAAGTGAAGGTAAAAAAAACCCCACATTTTGGGTCGTCTCCAGAAACGTAATAGAGGGGAAATTTTCCAATGGGGACACTAGTTATGGTGACCTTGGGGTCCCCAAGGAACTCCCTTAATTTGCAGAGATTTTCTCTCACTTCCTGTTTTGGATATGACACAGGAATTGAAGGTAAATCTCCCCAATAGGACACATATGGCAAGAAATACACTGACAGGGTTTATAACGCTCACTTACTCTATCCAAAATTAAATGAATAAGTCTTAGTCTTGCCTTGTTCTTCTTTAACACATCTCTAAACACTTTCCTCAGTCCTCTCACACTTCAGCACTGTCCCATCTGCAGTGCTGCTGCTCTCTCTTACTGGCCTCACAAGAGACACTGACAGCAGGGAGAGCCATAGGCTCCCGCTGCTGTCAGTGAAATCCTGTGAGGAGGGAGTAAGTTGGCTTGGTCAAACCATGTTGTCTGTGGCTATGGACACACTCAGCCTGGAGCGCACCAGGACAGATACCCCCATAGTACACTGCTTGCTATGGGGGGGTACATGGAGGAAGAAGGAGCAGAAAATGCCGGTGGGGGACTCCAGAAGAGGAGGTAAGGGGTCAAACTATGCAATATAGTTTCATAGAACTCTATGAGCAGTATTTGTAACACATTTCTGGCATTGTGTTTGCAGTCACAAGATCACAAAACCCTGCAACATTTTTATTGCTAGTACTGACAAATTCAAATCAAGTCTTTATTTGCAACACTTTTATTGTATGGTGCTGTTGTTGCGACAAATAATAAGGAAATAGCACCATATCGGTGATTACTAAAGTGGAGGTAAAAAAGACCTCTTCCATGCTGGAGTAAAGTATTGATTGTGTTGAATCTTTGAGACAATTCTGTGACAAAATGTGTGTTTAGGTTGGTCTAGAACTGATATTTGATTTGTTTTCGTTATTCTCCCAACTTCTCCAAATAGCGTCCTGCCTGTAAAACTCCTCATCCTATACAACTACTGACATGTATTTGAATCTGAAACAAGTTCTACCATTTGTCACACTTCCCTCAAGACAGAAAACCACACTCTTTATAAATTCCAGAGTATGTCTCATAACACACAATACACTTAAAAGAGGCCTTTCAAAACTATGCCTGGTGGCATTTCTCACCCATGCCCACATTTAAAGTAAAATAAATTCTGCTGCTGTAGCCCAGGGTCCTCCACTCGCCTATACAGAAAGCAAATGGTTTTAAATTGGTTCATATTTGAATTTAAATTCAAATTGGTTCATATTTAAAGAATACAGTGCATGCACTTCATGGGCCTATACATACTTGTCTGATTCCCTCCGGTAAGACATATGATTTTTCCCTCATGAAAATACATTTCAAGTAGAAATCCTATTTTCCTGCTGGTAACGAAAGTGAGCTTAAAAAACGGATTAAATGTATTTCAGTGGGGTTAGTTTCTTTTTTCTTCAAGGCAGAGGAATTACTAAAAATACATCTAGCTTTAGGATTGCTTAAAGCCCAAAAATATTTTCTTTTTTTTTGTTTTTTTTTTAATGAGTAAGAATATTTATTTGTATGTAACATATTTATTTAATCTCAGAAGTTTAAAAATGACCAAGTAGACAAGGCAGCACATTTTAAAAGGAGTTGGGTCACCATTCATCAGGGCTAAAGAGAATCATAAAATTTTTAAAGCAAAAATGCAACACAAACAATGAAAATAATACCAACATTGTCTGATTAACTAATTTGACTCCAGGGTAGGTGCTCTCAGGTGCAGGGGGGCAGAGATGGCTCTGACCCTAGACGTGTATCTTCCTTTCACTTCCACACCTATCCCCCCTTCCCATACAGCCCCCCCCCCCCCCCAATTTTATCTCTTCTTTTTCCCATACCTCCTATCTGCACTCCCACTCTATTGCAAGGCCCTTCCCCTGATTCTCCTCTTTTAGAGGTCCTCTAAGACCCTTCTCCCCCACTAGGCTACCTAGAAGTAAAACCCCAGACATCTTAATATCTGCTATTTATTTTTAAGTTTATGTGCTGTATGGCCTTAATAGTCATCACATGTGCTATATTGCGTTCTGTCATTTTATAATTGGTTGTTATACTCTTTAATCTATTTGGGTCATTTAAGTCAGGCTTCATGGACACCGTTTTGGTTAACATATGTACATTTGTGTTCAAAATAATAGCAGTGTGTTGAAAAAAGTGAATAAAGCTCAAAATCCTTCTAATAGCTTTTATTTCCGTACACACAAATGCCTTGGGAACACTACACATTCTATTCCAAATCAAAACATGAAGAAAAATATATCAAATGTGTATTGTTCCTCTAAAAAAATTGAAGAAAAGTGAATATTAGTCTGTTCAAAAAAATAGCAGTGTTTGTATTCTTCTTTACAAACTCAAACATTCACTATATAAACTGAAAAATGTTTGAAGATTTTGCTTTCCTTTGAATCACTTAATGAATATTTAGTTGTATAAGCACAGTTTCTGAGAACTGCTGTACATCTGTGTTGCATGGAGTCAACCAACTTCTGGCACCTGTGAACAGGTATTCCAGCCCAGGATGATTGGACTACATTCCACAGTTCTTCTCTATTTCTTGGTTTTACCTCAGAAACTGCATTTTTGATGTCACCCCACAAGTTTTCTATTGGATTAAGATTTGGGGATTGGGCTGGCCACTCCATAACGTCAATCTTGTTGGTCTAGAACCAAGATGTTGCACGTTTACTGGTGTGTTTGGGGTCGTTGTCTTGTTGGAACATCCATTTCAAGGGCATTTCCTCTTCAGCATAAGGCAGCATGACCTCTTCAAGTATTCTGATGTATTCAAACTGATCCGTGATCTCTGGTATGCGATAAATAGGCCCAACACCGTAGTATGAGAAACATCCCCATATCATGATGCTTGCACCACCATGCTTCACTGTCTTCACAGTGTACTGTGGCTTGAATTCAGTGTTTGGGGGTCGTCTGACACACTGTCTCCGGCCACTAGACCCAAAAAGAACAATCTTACTTTCATCAGTCCACAAAATGTTGCGCCATTTCTCTTTAGGCCAGTCAATGTGCTCTTTGGCAGATTGTAACCTCTTCAGCACGTCTTTTTTTCAACAGTGGGACTTTGCGGGGGCTTCTAGCAGATAGCTTGGCTTCACATAGGCGTCTTCTAATTGTAACAGTACTCACAGGTAACTTTAGACCTTCTTTGATCTTCCTGGAGCTGATTGTTGGCTGAGTCCTTGCCATTTTGGCTATTCTTCTATCCATTCTAATGGTAGTTTTTTGCTTTCTTCCACGTCTTTCAGGTTTTGGTTGCCATTTTAAAGCATTTTCGATCATTTTAGCTGAGCAGCCTATCATTTTCTGCACTTCTTTATATGTTTTTCCCCTCTCCAATCAACTTTTTAATCAAGGTACGCTGTTCTTCTGAACAATGTCTGGCACGACCCATTTTCCTCAGAATTTCAGAGAGAAATGCACTGTAACCAGCATGTACAACATTTGCTGCCTTCCTTCCTTAAATAAGGGCAATAATTGCCACCTAATAGAACTCCACACTGCTATTATTTTGAACATGCCCCTTTCAATAAGTGATTCAATTACACAGAATCAGCAGCATGCATGTCATGACTGTTGGGTCTGTTGGATTTCTATTACTCTACTACACCTGCTAGTAAATTATTTGCCATGTAGAAATATAATTTCTACCAAAAACAGTGATTGATCAGGTTAGTGATGTCTGACGGCTATTATTTTGAACACAACTGTATGTGCTTACTTGTGAAACTCCTGATATAGGGCATACTTTGTGTTTTTTATAGCTGTATTGTATGTTCTTATACTTGTCTGTTCTGTATTAGTATGAAATGCAAGATGGCTGTGTATTTTTTGTATACACCTTGTCCAAAATAAAGAATAAAAAAAAATAATACCAATAATAAGAAGAAGATAAACAAGATGCTATAAAAATAAGGTTAAGTGTAAACATACAAAAAAAACGAAATATAATACCCAATTGTTTGGAAAAATATAAAATATGATGTTACGCCGATATCACGCTTTAAAATTGCGCATGCTCATGGAATGGTAACAAACCACAGTACTTAAAAATCTCCATAGGCAATGCTTTAAAAACCTTTACAGGTTACCAATTTAGAGTTATAAGGGAGGTCTGATGCTATAATTAGTGGACCATGGTATTTGAGATGATACCTCACATGTGTGGTGCGATTGCCATTCTTGTATGAGTTTGGGACCAATGTGTGCATTCGCCTTTGTTCGTGAGCATGCTGCAACACGAGAAATTTAAATAATATGTTTTATTTTATTTACATTTTTCTATTTTTACACTGTTGCTTCATTTTTTTTATCACTTTTATTGCTATTACAGGGGATGAACAACATCCCTTGTGATAGCATAGGCAGTGATAGATTCTCTTTATTCAGACATCTGGGGTCTATTAGACCCCCAGATCTCTCCTCTACCCTTAACTGCATTTGATCAAACCAAGGTTTGATCGGATGCTTTTACAAGCATCACTTCCAGTTTCCTATACCATAAAAATGACAGGGACATTCTGGTCCTCAATCATCTCTATGTTAAGTCGGTGGAACTGTTGGCTTCCATCCCAGGCTCCCTTGTGGGGAAGTGGCAGGAGGGGGGAACTGTTTTTACATTCTTCAGGATCACCACCTGAAAAAAAAGATACCAGGATGATGCTTGTAGCTGCATGCATCATCCTGGTATAACCACTTAAACCGGGCGATGTATGGATATGTCACAGAGGCTGAGGTGGTTAAGCTAGCGATAAAAAAACAAATGGATTCCCCCATCCACACATTCGAGGTGGAAGACGGAATCCTTTCCACTGCTCTATTGTATTCTCCACAGCCAGAATACACTGAATAGCGCTGAAGCTGATTGGCGGCATGCGTGGATCGATTACAACATTTTCCATCATTCCTGTTTGAGAGGAGTTGATCACTAGGTCGACTCCTCTAGAATGGGAATGGTCATAGATGGATCAAAATTCAGCCAGTCCCTGCTGATCCATCTGTGGTTAGATTAATATTCCTTATACCTTCCATTATTTACTTGAGGCACCTTTGAGGCTCCTTTGTATTTGAGAGCTGCTTAGCCATTGTTCCCTACAATTTGGACCTTTAAACTGAAGTCACATAATCAATTTCAGATCCAGAGCCTCTCGCCAGTGTTGCCAACCCATCACCACTTGTTTTTACTTACAAAACCTAGAAAAATTTATGACAAGCTGCATTTTTTACTGGCCATACATTAAGCAATTTTATTTCTTTCAACCAGGGGTGGAAGGAAAGAAAATTGCATGATTTCCCCATCAACACAGTCAGTGTTGGTGGGGGACTACCTCCCACTGCATTATTGTATTTTGATTGATGGAGGTTTCCCAGCCATGAGAATATAATGATCACTTCTGGCGACTACAAGTATAGCCAGCGGCAATGATCGTAGGAAAAAAAACAACAGCCTGGCTGTACTGAAGTCGATCAATAAATTGACTTCAGTACAACCAGCTTGCCCACAGATGGATCAAAATTTGGCTGAACAGGACACAGTTTGATCCATCTATGGCCTTTTTTAAATGATGAAAAACCTGAAGAAATGTTGGGTGGGGAAAATGGTTAGGACTAAATACAACATATTTGATTGCAGGAGTAAGTACCATAAAACACAGTGTACTGAGAGCAGAAGTCAGGATGAGGGCTGGGGGGTAAAAGTAGAGAGAAAGAGAGGGGGAGAGAGAAAGAGAGAGCAGAGAGAGAGAGGAAAGGAGAGAGAGAGAGCAGAGAGAAATAGCGAAATAGCAGAGCAGAGAGAGGGACAGAGAGGGAGAGCAGAGAGAGGAAGTGTGGGGAGAGAGAGCAGAGTGGAGAGAGGGCAGAGAAAGGGAGAGAGAGAGCAGAGCGGAGAGAGATGGAGAGGGAGAGACAGAGAACATGGGAGAGCAAAGAGAGAGACAGAAATGGAGATCAGGGAGAGGGGAAGAGTGGGGAGAGAGAGTGTGGAGAGAAGAGAGGGAGAGTGGGGAGGGAGAGGGGGAGAGCGGAGAGAGAGAGGAAGAGCAATGAAAGGGAGAGCGGAGAGAGAGAGAGAAGGAGAGTGGGGGGAGAGAGAGAGAGAGAGAGAGGGAAGGGAGAGAGAGAGAGGGAAGGGAGAGAGAAGAGACTCTTTATGGCACTACAAATCCTAGCATAGCAGGCTCCCATTCCTCATCTCAGGACACACAACATGAGGAGATGTCCACCACTGGGACCACTACAGCCTGTCAGCTTTCTTGCATACCCTCACTCCCTGCCATACACCTCCAGCACCTCCCCACTCCCCCCTCTACATCAGTGTCCCAACCCCCTCCTCCTCAGTCTCAGCTGTGACCTCCTCCTTCTCTCAGCTGCTCCCTCCAACTGCCTCTTATACTTGGGCCACCTCCTTTCCTCTCTCTGTCATCTGTCCTCCAGCACCCACTGCCATCCTCTGTCCTTCCATCTCTGCCCAACTCTCTCCCTCACAGACAGGCCCGACAATTTCCCACTGACAACTCTTAAAGAGGAAGATCCATCTTCCTCCCCTGACTGGGGTGCAGCAACCATGTGGTTGGTTTTTAAAAATTCTGGTGGTCCAAGCAACAAACCATGGGAATTGACCTTTAGCGGCAGGCAGTACATTTAGCGGCGGGCAGCAGCAGCAATAAAAAGAAAATCAACTGGGCCATCTGACCCATCCATCTCCTGATTGCAGTGTTTTTACTGGCATTTTATCTCTGTAATGGACATTCACAGACAGGTGTAAAAATCACTGATTTTTACAAACTGTGTATTTACTGGCAATTGGCAACACTGCCTCTCACATACATCTTCCAAACAATAAAAACCTGATGGATATTTTCAGCCATCCTAACCTTGCTAGATAAATATGCTTTTGTGGACGTCTCCGTCTGCATCAGAAAGATATGCCATCATTCTTTGCTTGTGACACCCTGTCAGTGGGACATGAAGTGAGGTTTAATCTCCCCAGTGGGGACATAGACGGCAATAAAAACAGATAATCCCCTCTCTGTATCAAATGAAAATGAAAACGAAAATGTTGATGTTGGGCTTGAAACTTATAATTTAGCGTATCTTTTAAGAGAGCTCTAAATAATTTTAATCAACATTGATTTATAAATGTCATACTTTTAACAAAACTGAATAAATAAAATTGTGAATCTCTGCTTGTCTAAAAGATGTTTAACAGCCATAATGTGCAATATAGAGAGTAGTAAAAATATTACTTTTTTTTATTTACAACTGTAAATCATATTTGTAGCTTCTTTATGTAAAGTGGTTGTATTAGACTAATTTAATATTCTCTAGTTCAGTGTTTACTATTGTGTTCAGAACCATAAAAAAGTGTGTTTTCAGCTTTTTCTGTACCTCAAAACTGTATTAATCAGTATGCTTCCTCCTAGAAGTCTGTTCATATGGTCCTTTTACACAGGCGTCACTAGACACATTTCGTGGTAAGAAAAAATGATGACTACGGAACCAGGTTACATCTGTTTGCACATCCATCTAAAGTCCATTACATTTACATTAGTTTTTGCATTTTTTTTACATGTCAATTTTTGTTTTAGTTGTTGTGAAAAATAGCCATGCGTGATAAAAGTATATTCTTGACTTAAAACTGACATATACATCCATTTATGTCCACAAAAATGGAAAAGGACATAGACCTTTTCCATTTTTGTCTGTGGACATACAGTATCTCACAGAAGTGAGTACACCCCTCACATTTTTGTAAATATTTTATTATACCTTTTCATGTGACAACACTGATGAAATGACAGTTTGCTACAATGTAAAGTAGTGAGTGTACAGCTTGTATAACAGTGTAAATTTGCTGTCCCCTCAAAATAACTCAACACACAGCCATTAATGTCAAAACCGCTGGCAACAAAAGTGAGTACACCCCTAAGGAAAAATGTCTAAATTGGGCACAATTAGCCCATTTTCTCTCCCCAGTATCATGTGACTCATTAGTGTTACAAATATCGTGTGAATGGCAAGCAGGCATGTTAAATTTGGTGTTATCGCTCTCACTCTCTCATTCTGGTCACTGAAAGTTCAACATGGCACCTCATAGCAAAGAACTCTCTGAGGATCTGAAAAAAAGAATTGTTGCTCTACATAAAGATGGCCTAGGCTATACGAAGATTGCCAAGACCCTGAAACTAAGCTGCAGCACGGTGGCCAAGACCATACAGCGGTTTAACAGGACAGGTTCCACTCAGAACAGGCCTCGATGTGGTCGACCAAGGAAGTTGAGTGCACGTGCTCAGCATCATATCAAGAGGTTGTCTTTGGGAAATAGATGTATGAGTGCTGCCAACATTGCTGCAGAGGTTGAAGGAGTGGGGGGTGAGACCAAGATAAACATATATGGTTCAGAGGTGTCAAGCATGTGCGGCGGCAACCAGGTGAGGAGTACAAAGACAAGTGTGTCTTGCCTACAGTCAAGCATGGTGGTGGGAGTGTCATGGTCTGGGGCTGCATGAGTGCTGCCGGCACTGGGGAGCTACAGTTCATTGAGGGAACCGTGAATGCCAACATGTACTGTGACATACTGAAGCAGAGCATGATCCCCTCACTTCTGAAACTGGGCCTCAGGGCAGTATTCCAACATGATGACGACCCCAAACAAACCTCCAAGACTACCACTGCCTTGCTAAAGAATCTGAGGGTAGAGATGATGGACTGGCCAAGCATGCCTCCATGATGTCGTCATGGAGTGAGTGGAAGAGGATTCCAGTGGCAACCTGTGAAGCTCTGGTGAACTCCATACCCAAGAGAGTTAAGGCAGTGCTGGAAAATAATGGTGGCCACACTTTGGGCCCAATTTGGACATTTTCACTTAGGGGTGTACTCATTTTGTTACCAGCGGTTTAGACATTAATGGGTGTATGTTGAGGTATTTTGAAGGGACAGCAAATTTACACTGTTATACAAGCTGTCCACTCACTACTTTACATTGTAGCAAAGTGTCATTTCTTCAGTGTTGTCACATGAAAAGATAATAAAATATTTACAAAAATGTGAGGGGTGTACTCACTTCTGTGAGATACTGTAAATGGACTGGGATGTAAGCAGATCTAAACGGATGTATCATCCATAGACATACATAGTGTTTGTAAGGTATTCCAACGGCCCTAAACAGACCAGTGTGGCCAGTTCCAGTGCTTTCTTCCAGACTGCATCAAAACGTGCTTAACTGCACCAGACTGCACTGGAATGCACATTGTCCTAATGAAAATAAAGATTTGTCAAGTGTCAAAATAAAAAAAGAGGAAAAAAACACACTAGACTGCAATAATAATGTATTATAAAAGACATAAAAAAACGCACATAAATGCATATACAAAAACACATTCCGAACATCAAGTTATGGTGTGAACAAGCCTTCCTTCTCAAGCCATCTGAAAATTTGACAGATATATGGAGACTGAACGATCATGTGAAAAAGCCCTAAGGGCCAATTGACACCATTTCTGCATTCTGGGTGTGTTTTTGATGCACTTCCATGCATTTTTGATGCATTCTAGTTCATTCTTTTCCCCTCCTTTTTTCTTCACCTTGTGGACATATATGTTCTGCTGAGTTTTGGATGCAGTTTGCCACATTCCAGATGCTTGTCATACAGAAAAAAAATGCAACATGTTCTACTTTTATTGACTGCACTGGAACACACTGCACTGGTGTGATGTAGAAATCCATGTTAAACACTGTTCATGCATTTTTAAAGCAGAAAAAAATCGCATTAGACAGCATCTGGTGTGAAACAGCCCTGATTATCGCTAAGTGGTATATTTTCAAAGCCCCTAAATTTAAACCTGCACTAAGAGAAAAAATTATGTTGCCATAGATAGTGTATGGACAAGAAAATTTGTCATGTTTAACATTAAATGTTTCTATATTTTGTTTCTGCTCCTCCCTTTCCTTTGGTTTAGTTAATGCTGTATAGATAGCCCTCCCCCTTTCCCAGAAATGCATTGCAGCTCTAGCCTCATGTCATGAAGCAGGAAACATTATGATCTTTTGGCCTATCGAATGTTCATTGTTGTAAGATTCTCTCAGTTTATGTAATAAACTTCACAAGATCTACAAGATGTCTTATTGATTGAGTCACTGACTGTGGTATCCAACTGAGGTTGAAGCTATCGCTATCTCATCACAACTGAAAGTTACAGAGATCACACTATCAATGCTTAGACTGGAGAGACAGAACAGTCAAAACATCAGTGGAATGCGTCATAGGATCCTTGCAAGTCAAAGGATCAGTGAAATGTCTTCATAAGAATCCTTTCTAGCTAGAATACACAGTGAGATGTTACATGGATACTGGATATAATAGCTATAGAGAGTACAGCCACCTCTCCACAAGTCTGTACATGCCTCCAAGTATATCCCAGCATAACGCTCATCAGTGTCAGGACAAATTATTGATGTGAATGTTTATTCACTGCATCTGTATTCATTACCACAACTCTTGCCTGTGAACTCATAAGAAAGAAAAAGAAAATCTTTCTGCAATCATTACCTAGGAAACCTGAACTCAGCCACAGGAAAAATGATACATTTCTCTGTAAACTTTCTATCAACCCCTCCTTGCTAACATGATGTTTCAGGAAAGTAATATACAGTCTGGGGAAACCAATACACAACCACAATCAGAGCTTCATCCAGAGCAGGACTTCGATAAAAGAGAAAACGCTTAAGAAATCAAACTTGGAAAGTGCAGGAAAATCTTAATGCTGACAAGTTAGAATTGCTGTCTAATATTAATGACTTATAGTCTAATACTGTTAAATGCATGTCTGCTCTCTCCCAACAATCTTATGAGCCAATACAAGTCGGGGACCCCGAGGAAGTCACGAGGTTGGTGACGTAACGAGTAGGTACACCGTGACGCAGCATTCGGAGCGCGGTGACGCACTTCTGGTGTCGGATGCCATTTTGAGGAAACTGAAAGTCCCCTATTCATGCAGTATACCTGAGCATGAGGGATCTTCTGGTACTTTTTAAAGTGAGTGGGCATTTTTTATTGTTCTAAATAAAATAATTTTTTTCACCTACTACACAATGGAGGATTTTTTCTCTCACCCTGTCGGGTGTGAGATATATTTGACAGAAAATCTTCCTGTGAGGCCTGGTTTAATTTGGAGAGGAACTACAGGTCCCAGAATCACCTGCCACAGTTGGAATAGGATCCAGGGAGATCCTGAAAGTGAAGTGGCCCGTTGGGTCGCCGAAGGGAGGTGAGGAGGCAATCTAGCAATTTGAGGATTTTGAGTGTGCTGACACATCCACAGTTACCTTCACCACACTATGCTGCATGGTTTTGATGCATAAGTTTATGGACATTTTTATTTATGTTTTTGATCACACTTGTTTCACTCTATCACTTTATACCTCTATTTAGGAGTTCTTATATTTATCATATAGTTGTCACATGATTTAAGTTGTTGTATTATTCACTGTATATTGAGCACCAAGGTGACTATTAGGTCACGTGAAACATTTTATATTATATATTTTTTGTGGCTCGTTTTATATCATATTTGGGATTTATATTTGTTGGGGGGTTGTAGGTTAGTAGAGCACTGCACTATAGTTGTTTGTATAATAAAAGCCTGTGCTGATGCTGAAGCTTCTAAAATTCAGACAGCTTTCGCCCAAAAGAAAGCAGAAATAGAGGCTCAGGCCGCATATAAGGACGAATATGCGAAAGCAGAGAAAGAAGCTGAAGCCGCAAGCCAAAAAGCAGAAATTGAAGTTTTGGAAAAACAATGTGAGCATGCCACAGCCATGGCAAGGTTAAGAGTCTTAGAACAAGCTGCTAGTGAAAATGAAAGAGACAACAGTTCCAGACACTCAGTTGTATCTTATGTCTCAAATTCTTCACACACCTCTCCAGATCATCAACTCCCTGTCACAGCAGCCAAAGTACTCAATCAAAGTCTCTTCTCTGCACCTACTGTACCTCAAGACCATTTGCCCTTATATCCTCCAATACATCAGACTGCAGCATCTCAGCTAGCCACAGACACTGGTGTGTATTTAATAGACCATCCATCATACTTTGGCACCAACAGAGTACCTCCTAGCAAACGCACTACTCTACAAACCAACATTCCAATGGACTCTAAGCCACCTCCGACATAGAATGCCTTAGCAGCAACATATTTTCCCAAGTCACTCCATGTAAGTCCACCAATCGTCACAACCAACTGTGTTCCACCTGCAGTCATGCACCCAAAATCTGAAAACCCAGACATGTCACAGTTTGCTAAATACATGCTCCACAGAGAGCTTGTTAAGACAGGCCTCATCAAGTTTGAGGACAAGCCTGAAAATTACAGAGGCTGGAAATCCACTTTTAAGGCCACAATGAGTGACCTAGACATCAATCCCACAGAGGAATTAGATCTACTCATCAGATGTCTAGGTCCCCAGTCTACTGAACGCATCAAGAGGCTCAAAGCAGTTCATATTGACAACCCTGTTGCAGGCCTTAATGCTGCTTGGGGCAGACTTGAACATACCTTTGGCAGCCCAGAGGCCATTGAAGATGCTGTATTCAAAAGGTTGCAAAGCCTCCCAAGCATCTCTGCTAGCGACAATCTAAAGTTTCAAGAACTCAGCAATGTTCTATTAGAGCTTCAACTTGCTAAGGCTGACATCAACTTACCTGGCCTCAGTTACCTTGACACCTCTCATGGCATCAAATCTATTGTTCTCAAGCTACCATATGGAATTCAAGAAAGATGGGCAGCACTTGGATCAAAGTATAAGGAAGAACATAAAGTTGCCTTTCCTCCTTTTTCCTACTTCTGCGAGTTCATCAAAAGAATTGCAGACACTAAGAATGACCCAAGTTTTTCATATGGGGACTGTAACCTTCTCAGTATACTCTCCCCAAGACCTACGATCACACGTATGTCGCACAGAGACTGTAGAGGTCCAGCGTTAGTGAAAAGGACTAATGTTCTACCTGCGCTTGCTACAGTTCTTGAAAAGAATGATCAAAACAAGAGAATTGAGGACCCAAATCGCCAGTGTCCAATACATAACAAACCACATCCACTTAAGAAATGTATCAGCTTCAGAAAGAAAACCCTCCAAGAACGTAAGGCACTTTTGAAGAAATTTGGGGTTTGCTACAAATGTTGTGCCTCCACAGAACACTTTGCAAAGCACTGTAAAGCGATCATCAAATATATAGAGTGTGACAGTGATGACCATGTGCAAGCTCTTCAACAATATTCACACAACTCTACTACGCTCACAAACAATCTTCCTGAAGCAAAGCAAGGCGGGGAGCGCCAAGATCAAGCAGCACCTACCACCCCAGTTTTCTCTACATGTACAGAGGTCTGTGGAGAAGGATTCTGCAACAAATCTTTGTGCAAAGATATGCTTGGTCCGTGTATACCCCAAAGGTCAACCTGAAAAGGCCATAGGACTGTATACTATTCTGGATGATCAGAGTAACAGATCTCTTGCAAGAACACAGTTTTTTGAACTGTTGAACATAACTGGAGATGCTCTGCCTTATACTCTAAGCACTTGTTCCGGCACTACAGAAGTCTTAGGTAGGAGAGCCAGTGGTCTTGTAGTTGCTCCTCTGAATGACAATGTGGAAATATCTATATCACTGAGTGCAACCAGATTCCAAGCATCAAAGAAGAGATCCTTACTCCTGAAGCTGCTTTTCACCATTCTCACTTAAAGCACTCAGCCAACCAAATACCAGCCCTCGATGAAAGTGCCGATATCCTGCTGTTACATGGTCAAGACATCCTAAGGGTGCACAAACTTCGTAATCAAATCAACAGTCCACAAAATGCACCATATGCTCAGCGTCTGGATCTAGGATGGTTCATCATAGGCAATGTCTGCCTAGACAAGGACAGGAGGTCCTACTCAGTCTCTTCCTTTAAAACACGTCTTGTCGAATGGACGAACAACTTGTTCTGCACAACGACCACATACAGTAAATATATTGTAAAAGAAAGACTGTTTGAAAAAGGTGCAAAACAGCACATCATACAAGACAATAAGAAAGCTCCTAATCTCTGGGATGACACTGGGATGACAACATCGGCAACACAGTGTTCGAGGTAACCACTAAAGACAATGAGTTGGCAGCTACCATAGAAGACAAAGAATTCTTGAAAACCATGAGTAAAGAGTTTTACCAAGATGATTCCAACAGTTGGGTAGCACCGCTACCATTTTGTACCCCAAGAAAGAGACTACCAAACAACAGGGTACATGCAGAATCTTGGTTTGTTTCTTTAAATCGCAGTTTGAACCAGAAGCCTGAGATGAAAAAGAACTTTGTGGACTTTATGCAGAAGGTGTTTGAGAGAGATCATGCTGAGCCTGCACCTCAGGAGAAGAATGTTGGTATCTACCATGCTTTGGTGTCTACCATACTCGCAAGCCTGATCAATTTAGGGTGGTCTTTGACTCAAGTGCTAGTCATGAAGGCGTCTCCCTCAATGACAATCTTCTCACTGGGCCTAATCTGAACAACAATCTCATAGGAGTTTTACTTCGCTTCAAACAAGAGCCAATTGCTGTTATGGCTGACATTCAGCAGATGTTCCACTGTTTCATCGTCCATGAAGATTACAGAAACTTCCTCAGGTTCCGATGGTACCGTAATAATGATGTCAACAATGAAGTCATAGACTTTCGAATGAAGGTACATGTTTTCGGTAACAGTCCTTCTCCTGCAGTAGCAATTTATGGACTGAGGAAAACAGCTCAAGAGGCTGAGAAATAATTTGGATCTGATGCAAGACAGTTCGTCGAAAGGAATTTCTATGTCGATGACGGATTCCATTCTCTGCCCAATGAAGAAGAAGCTATTGACCTTCTTACTAGAACCCAGAACATATTTGCCACTGCAAACCTCAGACTTCACAAAATCATCTCTAATAGCGACAAGGTCATGTTAGCCTTTCCTTCTGATGACCGTGCTGTCAGTGTGAAGAAATTCCAACTAGGATCTGACCTTTCTGTTACACAACGCAGTGTTGGATTGCTTTGGAATGTTAAACAAGACACATTCACATTTCAAGCATCAGCCTGTGTCAAGCCCTTCACAAAGCGAGGAGTATTGTCTACAGTGAACAGCATTTATGATCCATTAGGTTTCATTACACCTCTCACCATTCAGGGTAAGATACTGCTGAGACAACTTACTTCTAAAAGCTCGGACTGGGATACCCCCTTACCCAAGGAGAAACAACAAAGGTGGGAATCCTGGAAACAGTCTCTAAAAGCATTAGAACACCTCCAGATACCACGCTCTTCCAGCCAAGCATCCTTAAAGAATGCCACCAGAAGAGAGATTCATGTCTTCTCTATGCCTGAACAATGGCACTATGTTCCCACAAGCATCAACCCTGCTGACCATGGCAGACATGCAGTACCTACTACTGCATTTCGGGAAACATCTTGGCTATATCCACCATGACAGAAGTTTCTGCACACCTTTACTTCAGGCCTATAAAGGAACTAAAACTTCTTTTGCCCAAAGAGGAAGACAAGTCATCAACCTGATTTAAAGGGAGGTAAGAAGGAATGTGCAGGTTGCTGCCTTCCCCTCTGAAAATGGATTTCCATGTCTCAGCCTGGACTTTCAAGACCAACATTTGCAAGTATTATGCTAAATGTTAGCATTGTTTTCCTTTGTTCTTCCCTTCCCTCTTGTTTTTCAGATGTTCCTGGAAAGAATATTCATTATTTATATCGGACTTGAACTAAACTTTATTATAATAGAAATCATAGATTTCGACGGGGAGTGTCATGTTTCACATGACTGTCATATTGACTGTCATATGCCTTTAAATGTTTCCATATTTTGTTTCTGCTCCTCCCTTTCCTTTGGTTTAGTTAATGCTGTATAGATAGCCCTCCCCCTTTCCCAGAAATGCATTGCAGCTCTAGCCTCATGTCATGAAGCAGGAAACATTATGATCTTTTGACCAATGACCTAATGTTCATTGTTGTAAGATTCTCTCAGTTTATGGAATAAACTTCACAAGATCTACAAGATGTCTTATCGATTGAGTCACTGAATGTGCTATTCAACTGAGGTTGAAGTTATCACTATCTCATCACAACTGTAAGTTACAGAGATCACACTATCAACGCTTAGATTGGAGAGACAGAACAAAATTATTTTCTCAATGTGCTATGGGGGCGCTCACACATACGCATTATCCAAGCCCCACCCCCGATCCCTCCTTACTATCTGTTGTTGACCTTTTGTCCATACAAATCCCAAAATATGGGGCAGTCTTGCCCAATTTGCAAGTCATAAGGCAATCCTGGGATCAATCCAACTTTTAATGTAGCAGTTCCTGCTAATGTGGACAGGGTTACATGGGTCACTGGATAGTCTTTGACATCACCATGCACAGAGACCACCCCAACCTTTTTTCCTGGTATCAGCTTTCCCAGCAACCTGTCTGATCGGAGCAGGGTGACCCCACTCCCCACATCAAGGAGTGCTACAACTTCTTGTTCATTGACCAGCACCACACACTCATGCTCCTGCTCCAGTCATTACACTGATCCAGTTGATGGCAGGACCAACAGTGAACCTTATGGAGTTCTCTTTCCCTCTTCCAGCTCTCAGGAGGGTTTGGTGCTGGGGTGCTCTTTGCAGAAGTGTTATGCACCCAAGCAGACACCTTATGGTCAACAGGTGCCATCTTGGTGCTGGAATGCTCTTCCTTGGACTGGGTTAGCCATTTGGTTGCAGAAGGACCCTTATGGAATCTTTCTGCACAGCTGTATCATTTCAGCTCCCTAGGAAGACCATGAAGAAACTGATAAAATGCAGCCCGTTCCACAGTCTGAGTGGGTGCCAATCCTGAAGTAGGTGCATTAAATGATGAAGCTGCACATGGGCAGGCTTAGCCCTGTCGAAGCACCAAGCATGAACTCGGCTCACCCTCAAAGCAACAGTCACCCCCAGCCTGTCTAGTATTTCCACCTTTAGTAGTTTTTAGTCCTGTGCTGACTCTGGGGCCAAGTCACAGCACGCCTGTTGGGGATCTACAGTCATGCAAGGGGCAAACATATCCACCCAGTCTCAGGCAGTCCTTCTCCTATTGCAATCTGCTCAAACAGCATCAACTAGGCTTCAATATTATCTGTGGCTGCCATCTTTTGTAGAGCCTGCTTCACAGCCTTCCGTGGGTCATCCTTCACAATGGGGCCACCTCCCGCTATTTGTTCAACCAGTGAGTGGTTTGTCTCTTGTTGAGCAGCAAATACCTGTGAAGGGTCACTGCTAATTATTTAATCACTTCCTCCATTGCTTTTACAAATGCTTTTATAGCCTGTGTGGCTTTTACCCAAGACATAAGACTAGCCTGCACCCCTCACACTGTCCATTGCATCCTTCAACAATTGTCAGAATCAGAGGTGTAAAAAGGCTCTTGGCAAACAGTTCAGTAAACTTAGAATCCACTTTATTAATCAGAGAACAGAAAAGTGACAGGCTTTGTATTCAGATTCAGCTCAAGCAAGAAAGGCAAATCTTCCCATCTGTGCAACACAATCTTATATGAATAACTTTTAGCCATCCAGCTACAGCACCCACAGTATTTTAAAGTTCCCGTTAGAGGCAAACTCACCCATCAGGTCAAAATCAGACTTTGGAGACTTCCAGGCTGCATCCAAGTCTCACCACTGCAGACAGCAAAACTGCCATTAACCCTTTCGCTGCCAGAGCCATTTTTGCATTATTTGCACTTAAAAAATCATGAAGATTGCACAAAACATTATATATTTTCTGAAATCATACACCCTAGAGAATAAAATAGTGATAGTTCCAATTTTTTAGGTCACATGATATTATTGCAAAGGTCTAAAAAACTCAAAATTTCAGTGAAAAACACACTATAGTGAATTTGGGAAAAACAAATGCAATAAATTACCCAAATGTTTGGTAAAATATAAAAGACGAGGTTGTGCCAAGTAAATAGATACTCAGCATGCCAAACCTTAAATTTGTGTGAAATTGTGTCAAACTTCAGTGCCCTATATTTTCTATAGATGACGCTTCAAAAGCCCCTATAGGTCATCAGTTTAGTGTTGCGGAGGTGGTCTGGTGCTAGAATTATTTCTCTCACTCCGGCGTGCGTGGTGATCTGTAATGTGTATTGTAATCGACATTTTCACGTGTAGGAACCCCGGCGTGTCTTTTTACGTTTGTACGTGCATATATGTGAGGGGGGGCCTCAAAAAATTTTTTGGGGGGATGTTATGTGCTTGGGAGTAACTATTTAAAAAAAAAAAAATAATAATAATTTTTACTTTTTTTTTTTCATCACATAGGGGACACAAATTCCCCTATGTGATGATTCTTGGGTGACAGGTTCTCTTTATTGAGACATGCAGGTTCTAAAAGACTCTGCATGTCTCCTCTGGGCTCTATTACATATATTGCAATGCAAACCGTATTGCAATACATCTTTCCCTGACTGTTTCCACCTAACCTACCTCATTTTTATACACTATCCCGGTGGCTGCAGCCACTTTCTAGCTACTGTTAACATGACAACCAATGATATCATCAGTTGATAAGAAGGTCATCGGGCACCTGCACAGCATACCTGCTTTCCCCTTCCTTGTCCATCTCCATAAGCACTGGAGTCACATTAGATGACTAAATGAGAGAAACTGAGGTTAAAGAAAAACAATGGAATACTAGTCAATACCAGTGTGCAAAAGTGTATTTGCTTTGAAACAATAAATCACCTCTAACGTTGTGTGTCCTGCACGTGCAAAGGTTGCTGCTTTCTGTAAAACTATTTGTTAAGTTTTCTTTATTTTGTAATGGGTGCCTCAAGATTGTGGAGAATTGTAAAGGATGTGTCAGGGATCCCGGCCGCTCAGCGTCGTGCGCATGCGCAGATCGCCGATTCTTCCTGGCCGGTGAACACAGAGATCGCGGCGGCTGCCGTGCATGCACACTAGCAATCGCGGCTGCACCAATGGAAACACAGGGCGCCCTATTTAAATCTGCCCTGTGCATTTCCAAATCGCCGCAAGGTCTTGTTCCTGTTCCTGTCAGTACGTTTCCTTGTTGCCAAACTCTGCCTGTTCTGATTTATGCTGACCCTCTCCTGCTCTGATCCCGGCTCATCCCTGACTATTCCTTGCCTGTCGTTACTACTATTGGACCCTCTGTTACTGAACCCGGCGTGTGACCTGACCACCCTTTTGTCTGCTGCTTAGTACCGCATCTGCCCCCACTGTTACCGACCCGGCTAGTCTGACCACACTCACTCCGGCAGTCATCCATCCATCCCGCTCGGACCTGTCATCCCCTTTACAGCAGGCTCATCCTGGGCACGTACCCTCAGCGGCACCCTCTACCATAGTTGGGTGCACCCAGGGGTCGCGACCTGGTTCCAGTCGGGCATCAAGTCCATCCCCACCATCAGGGGCTCTGGTGAAGAGGCAGACTGGAACTTAGACTCCGCGTCCTGGGGAACCCCGTTCTGTGGACCACTAGAGATCCCGCTGGGCGGGGCCTGATAGGATGCCTTGACTGAAAAAAGGTCGAGAACCACTGCTCTAGCTGTCCATCGCTTTCAGCCATTCAACACTTGTTGGATCCATCTATTTATATCTGGTTAGCATACCAGATTCATAATTTCTTGTGGACTGTTATTGCTTGAACAGGCAGCTTGCATTCTACTACTATTACATTCAAGAACCTATGTATGACTATGTCCTACATGCCTCAACTTTCGCTATCGTTGTGCAAACCGTTAGTATCCCTTCTTTCACAATATATTCTACAATACGTTAGTAAACAGAAGAAGATCTTCCAATGACTTTCTCACCTGCTCAAATTGAACAAGCAATTTTGTTTGCACATTAGTCCTCCATTACCAACAAATTATAAAGAGCAGGGATACGAGATTCTGTCTTGGTGGTACAGGGTCCCGACCATGCTATATAAAATCTCCCCGCAAATGTTTAACTTAAGTTGGCATTTCCCCTTGACTGCTCCTTCCTTCATATCCTTTGGAGTTGCCAAAGAGTACACTCATTCCACTTACTCCATAAAAAAATCTCTAATTTGTAAAAAGACTTAAACTGGTCGTAGATGGGTCTTTTTTTTTATCAGCCAAAGGGATGATAAAACGTTCAGATTATCCACACCAAGTGAGGTGGATGAAGGAATCCTCCTCACTGTGCTGTTGCATTCTGACAGTGAGGACTCCTCCGCTGTCAGAATACACTGATCAGCACTGCAACCAGTTGGTTATAGTAATTTTCCAACATCCTGTTCAACAAATGTAAATCATTAGATAGACTTCTGTTAAGCAGGAACCATCAAGGATGGATCAACATTCGACAGGTCCCTTTTACACTGGCTGAATTTTGATCCATCTATGGCCAGCTTTAAAATGGCCATAAATGGTTAGGCTCTTTTTTGCTCAGCCAGAAGGATGAAAAAGAAATATTCTTCCATCCACACAAACAAGGTAGATGGAGGAATACCACTGCAGGGACATTGTAAACGGACAGTGGGTCAAATACACTGATCAGTGGCAACAAATGATTGGATGCAGTAACTGTTCTATTGAAATTTTTCATGTCCCTTAAAAAGTAGTTGATTAACCAATCAACTTCTGTTGAGCAGGGAAGCCCACACACAAAATTTGGCTGGTCCACTAGAGACAGGCTAAATTTCAAACAGTGTATAGCCAGCTTTCGTGAACTGCACAAAGAGGGGTATTGCATTTTGCCTGCTCATATCTCTGTTTGAATGTGCAGATGTTCACACACCAGCCTGAATATGAGATTTAATATGCTAGTGCTTGTAATAGAGAGTCCAATGATAACTACCCATACAACCTATGTCTTTTTTTCCCTACAACATGGTATAGCATGTTGCGTTTTTGATGTGCTGAACAGTTTGGCACACACACAATTAATTTCCTAATGAGCTAATCATATTTTGTTTAGTTTTCATGCATTTTTAAGTAAGCGTTGTGCATATTTTACTGTACCATATAAGAACAAAAGGCACAAAAGCAACATTATGTTTGATGTTCAAGGTGCACAGCAAACTAAAACCAGTCTGCATACATTGTCCATCAGTATATGATCATGTAGATAGGTGCAGGAATCATGAACACTACTCATGTGGGGCTGAGATATAGGCATACCGTAGAGATTTAGCCCTGCTCATGCATATTCCCTTTAGTCAACCAGTCCCATTGGATTGACTTGATAACTAGACAACTAGCATTTTTAGGTGGGATCAGCAATGGTAATTTAAATATTACTTTGCAGTTACTATTGCAGCTAAGCAACACAGCCTGGTCAGCTTCCTGCCCGCAGCCTGTGGTTGGACAGTGAAAGAGAAGCAACAGACTAGTAAAGTAATTTGCTTTTTACTTACTGTATGTCAGAATCTTCTTTGATATTATGCAGGAGACCTGCTAGGCTCATAGAGCTGCTGTACAGGTAATCAAAAGAGAATGAAATCAATTCACATTCTGGTATTTTCTGTATACTTTTTGAATTTGAAATACATTTATTTATTTTTAATCAATACACCAATCAGCCATAACTTTATGACCACTGACAGTTTATGCGAATAACATCAATGATTTTATTACAATGGCATCAGAAAGTTGGTGGGATATATTAAGCAAGTAAACATGTTGTCTTTGACATTGATGTCTTGAAAGTAGAAAAATGAGCATCAGTGTGTTGTGTATGGGGCTGCAAAGCTGCAGACCAGTCAGAGTGGCCACAGCAAAAGTGAATACAATGAGCAAGTGAGAATCAAAACTGGATCAGAACAATGGAAGGAGATGGCCTGGTCTGGTGAACAAGTCCAATCCATGGAGTCCCCACCACACAACTTACAGGACATAAATGATCTGCTACTGACAGCTTAGTGCCAGATACCACAGCATACCTTTGGAAGTCTAGTGGTGTCCATGCCTCAACAGGTCAGGAACGTTTGGATACAAAAGGGTCTGTTTGGCCAGCAAAAGGGATATCTACTCAATATTAGGCTGGTGGTCAAAAATGTATGGCTGATCCTTTTATGTCACAATCCCATCTAATTGTTTTTAAGTCCCCCCTCACCTTTTTTGCGGTGGCATCCACAAAAAACACACACTCACCCAGTTAATTCAGAGGCACCATCTACCGCTCTGACATCATCCAGAGCCAGCAGTTTTTTAAGCACTTTCATAAGCTGATTTAAACTCTTACTGAGTATGCACCTTCTTTATCTTTTATTCCTTGCCTATGTTCCATTTTGAGATGGTGCCATGATCACTGCTCCAGGTTACCTGTTTCAGGGTGGCTCCTTTTTAATGCATCATCCTATGTAGTCACCCTTTCATGCAGGAACTGGAGATGTGTCTCCCTACACTGTGCACCAATAGAAGCACACATCCTCAGGAAAGCAAGGGCATCCCTTGCTACTCCCCTCTTCCCCAAGCCAAAAGACTTAACTGGAGACTGCACTTTCCACTGTGAACTCTTTCCTCTGAAGACCAGAAGCTCAATGAAGCAGCACTAAGAGAGCAGTAGGTAGCAACATTGACAATAGTAAACCTGCTGGGGTAAGAATTTTAGTAATGGGAATGTTTATTTTTGTGTGCTAAATGTGTTAAATCCAAAAAATGCTGAAGGTTTAATGCTACTTTAATTTTGTTTGCCATTTTGCTGGGTTTACTTGGCTAAAATCAATATCAAACATAACTCAAGTGTACATAATGTAAACACACAGATCACAAAAAACAAATACATCAATAAAGCATAATAAATAAAAGTGCTGGGCTCTCAAAGACACGTGTGCATTTGTGGATTCTGCCAGTGTACTGCTTGGTTGTTTCGAAATCCATGCAACATGCTGTTTCATCTAGATTTTTCTCCATGACTTTTTATTATCCTACACGTACCATTAATCTGATATAAACCACATGAAATAATGTCTTTGTTCTTTAAAACTGCAGCTACAAAATGTTCTGTGCCAGCAATGAGGTTATTGCATCAATGCTGTAAAATGAATCGAAACTGCCAGGATAAAGTGAAAATGAATTATTTCTTGTATCCTACTGCTTGATGCCAGTTTTCAATAAATCGTTAACAATATGTTTTTTGTGAATAAATTCTTTGAACGTATTATATTCTCAATATTTTTCTGCAAGCTAAGAAAACCTAAAGATGAGTTAACATAATACATTCATGAATAGGGATGAGTCAATGTTTGTAAATTTAAAGAAAAGAAAATAATGAAGACGAAAGGTACTGCACACAGTAATGAAAAGGGGTGCAAGGTAGCGTTCTCGGCTCCATACATATCATCTCTGCCTATCTATACAGTAAATAAGAGAAACTATGGTCCACCATCCACAAACACAGAGCGACTGCTTAAACCAGTACATCAAAACACATTGGTTAAGAAAAACTAAACAGCTAAACAAGCATTTTTATTATGAAATCTTTAAAAAAAATACCTTACAACAATTCAAACTGCAGATACTGTAGGTTTCTTAAATTCTAAAAAATGCAAATGTCACTTCCTTGCAATAAGTCAACCTGGAGGTGCTTTGTAAATGTAATTTCCTGCTTGTGTTATTGACTCACTACTTTCACTAAAAATCTGACAGAGTGGTTGTACTTGTTTCTAATAAAGGGAGACACTCCAGTTCAGTAATTCATGTGAGAATGGGCACAAGAGCAGTTTATTAACCACTTGAGTCTCCAATCCACACAATATACAGTATGTTATATATTGGGTAATAATGGCTGAGGAACTGGTGTAGGAAGAAAGGTTTTGGATTCCTGTAGAACTGGGCTGATTTGTAGGTCAGTTATTTAGTTCTATAGCAGGGACAGACTGCATGTAAATGATGCAGCACTGTCGGGTGAGAAGGTGGCTAAACTTTTAGAGGAACTTTTAAATTAGGTGATAGGGAGGAGGGAACAGAAGAAGCCAGTCCAGGCAGTGGATCAGAGGGTGCTACTGAAGTCCATGTTGGTAGGGTAACTAGACCTCCTAAGATCAAAGTGCATAGGCTGGCAGAATTCTAAACCTAAAGGCATGTTCACAAATGTTAGAAGTCTTATACTTAAAATAGAAGAAACAAAACTACTGAGGTTTTTGACTTTATGGGAGTATCAGAAACCTGGTTTGACAGCTCACCTGACTGGCTTGCAACTGTCCAGGGGTATCCCCTGTATCAAAGGGATAGGGTATGTAGCAGAGGGGGAGGGGTGTACATGTATGCCAAAAGTGACTTGTTAGTGAACACAAGGGATGACATTGCAAATGGGGCAAGGGAAGAGAGGGGACCCTTGTGGCCTGAGATACAAAGTGAAAAAACAAGTGGGAAACTAGTAGTGGGTGTAGGCCACTGGCCCCCTAATCTGCAGAATGAAGAGAATAATGATCTCCACTCACAGTTAGACATAGTGGTGAGGCAGGGAGGTGTCATTATCATGGGGAACTTTAATTATCTGGATATTGACTAGGCAGATGAACCTAATTCCATCAATTAGTGGATGTCACAACTAGAAATAATGACTGGCTTGACATTCTAATTACAAACAACACAAAGCTGAATGCAGGGATAACTTGGGAAGGGGTTGTAAGGGATAACTTGGGAAATAGCGTTCACAAGATAATTAGGTTCACCGTAAATCATAGAAAAAGGAAGTGTAAGGGTAGGACAAGAACTCTGCATTTCAAGAGAGTCAACTTTACTAAACTGTGTTCCATACTTCAAGGACACTAAATGAGAAAATAGTTTAGAAACAAAAAACACCAAGGAAATGTGGGAATGTTTTAAGAAAAAATTAACTAATGGCATTAGCCAGTGCATTCCAATGGGTAACAAGTATAAAAGAACTAAAGTTAAACCTGGGTGGCTAAATTCAAGCATAAAAAGCATTTTAAAGAGAAACAACTGTCCTTTAATAAATATAAGGCTGAGGGGTCACTGTCAGCATTCCAACTCAAAGAATGCAGTAAGAAATGTAATCATTCAATCAGGGTAGCGAAAATAGACCACAAAAGACATATAGCAAAAGGGAGTAAAAATAATTTCAACACAAAAAAAAATATTAATAGTAAAAAAGCAAAGACACAGCCAGTATTCAAAAAAGATTTGAAAAAATGAATATTCAGAAATCACCAGGACCAGATGGCTTACACCCGAGGGTCCTCATGGAACTTTGCCAGGTTATTACTAGACTGTTATTCATAACCTTTAGGGACAACTTACCGATGAATGGTAACCAGCTGATTGGCACAAAGTTAATGTGGTACCAATATACAAAAAGGCCAAGATACATACTGTACCTGGAAACTACACGTCAGTCAGCCTAACATCAATAGTATGTAAACAATAGGAGGTGATGATAAGGGACTATATTCATGAATTTGTTGATACAAATGGTATCATTAGTAGTTAACAGCATGTATTTATGAAGGACCGCTCATTCCAAACCAACCAATTAACATTCTATAAGGAAGTGAGCTGTAGTCTGGATAGGGTGAAGGGCTGTGGATATGGTGTATCTGGATTTCACCAAAGCATTTAATACAGTTCTCCATAAATGCATTATTTATAAATTGAGGTCAGTTGGTGTTGATGACAGTGTATGTAACTGAATAGAAAACTGGTGACAGGAGCATGCCCAGAGAGCCATGATAAACAGCATATATTCAGAGTGGTCTAGAGTTGTGCTAGGGGTGCTCTGTCCTGGGACCAGTTCTGCTTAACTCAGTTATAAATGATATAGAAGTGAGTATAAATTGTTCAATCTCAGCGTTTTCTGCTGATACAAAGTTTTCAGGAAGACCTCAATCAAATAGAGGGGTGGACAATTACATGACAAATGAGGTTTAATGTTGACAAATGTAAAGTAATGCACTTGGAGGCTAAAAATATGAATGCAAGTTACTTGCTAGGGGTATAACCCCTAGAGAATCAGAGATGGAAAAGGATCTGGGGGTCCTAGTAGATCACAGTCCCAGCAATAGCATGCAATTGCAAGCTGCAACAAGCAAGGCTAGTAGACTATTAGTGTACATTAAAAAAGATATATATTTGAGAGATAAGACTATAATTCTATCACTACAAAACTCTCAGTCTCAGGCTACGTAACAAGACTCATGGACACTTAAAGAAGTTGGATAAGAAGCTGTTTAACCTTAAATTGCTTAAGGGGTTCTTTACTATCAAAGTGGCCTGGATGTGGAACTTCCTTCCACAGTTGGTGGTTTCAGCGTGGAGTGTCAATTTAAAAAAGCATTTAGATGGACAGGGATTTGTGAAATGGTAGATACATAGATACGCACATGCACACAGATTGAACTAGTGTGTCCAGTGCCTTTACCCACCCTTACCAACTATGTACTTTAACTATGTATTAGGTCCCCACTTTAAATAGAACATATTATCCATTTTTTATAGATATAGATAGGGCTTTCATTTGGTAGTAAATTTGGATACACATACATTAAAACAATTTAAAATTGCATGTTCTTCAACATTTTTCCCAGTGCAACTTTTACATAATATGCGCAGCGGTTGGCAGCCAGTATTGCATTTCTAATCTATTGGTCACTCTGATTTGGGGATTGTTTGTACCCACATCTTGGGTAAGCCTAATGGTTTGCTGTGGAGGGGAGTTGCCGTGTGGAGGATGGTTAATTTATGGGATGTGCTGGGGACTCTAATTGTATGGATTGCTGGTTAATTTTTTCTAACCTTTTTGCCCCCTCCTGAACTTTTGGTATTAATATTAATTAAAAAAAGGGGTGATAAAAATACAAGGATAGGCCTGGACATTTTCTCTTAAAAGGTATAGACATCTATAATGTATGTCCCCTCTATATTTTAAATCTATTAGTACTGGTGCAAAGCCCCTCTCTCTCTCTCTCTCTCTCTCTCTCTCTCTCTCCCCTCCGTTTGATATTTTTAGATTTAATTGTGTTATACTGAGTATGGTTATTTTTGTATTGCATTGTAACTGGAAACCTGCAGTTGATTGTGGCCTTCACCCTCCTCTCCCCTTTGTTTGGCCCAGTGTTCAGCGTTCCGCGTTCCCTCCCCTACACTTATGGGGTAGGGTTTCTAGTCATCCAGTATGTCATCTTTTCATGAATCAACAGCTATCAAATAGTTGTGATTAATATTGTGGTAAGCTGTAAATATTGGTTAATACTGTGTGTAAAAAAAATGTTACAAGTGTATCATTTCTTGTACTGTCAAGAATTTTATTTAAATTTTCTAGATGGTCCTGCGATGTCCCTGATTAAGCAGATGTGAACCGAAGGTTTTTTCCTTCGATGTGTGTTGTGCAGGTTTTTTGGAATGTGGCACTGTGCTCCTATTCCCTGAAATGTGGATAATTAAATTTTATGCAAACCCCTCTATTTTTACAGCAAAAAATCATCAAAATGTCTGAAGAGCAATAACATTTGTATGACTTTTATATAATGTAAAGAACAGTAACGTTCAAAGGAAATGCATACGGTTTAGTTTAGGAGAGGCTTATTTTCCTTTCCATGTTACTTTCCAAGATACTCAAGAGAAAAAGGGATTGGGTAATTTGTTAGAATAACATTGAGATCAGTGATCTGCTGCTGTAAATTCTTGGGTACAGCGCCTGCTACAAAAATTCATCTCACTTGAAGGCATTTTTGAAACATTTAATGGTTAAGAGCTTCAAATACAGCCAACATGTTTCAGGAGAAAATAGCTCCCCCCTTCTTCAGAACCTGAGCAGTTGATGTTAATAAAATCACAGCAAAATTTATTAAGGAACTTGTGGTAAAGATTTATGAAAACTAGCATCTCTTGAAGGAACCAAAGGCAGCTAGCAGTTGTTTCAAAAAGTCCTTTAAGAAAAATTAACTTTTGTACCAAGAACATACACATTCAAGAATTTACCTCTGGAGAGGTAGCAGCCTACAACCAGAACAAGATCCACCCATACTATATTTCAATTACAGATATACTTCTTTGAAAGAATAATCACTTTTTTATCCATCAGTCCAGCTCTGTCAGACGCACAGCAAGCATCTACTGCTGTAGTGAGAGACTGGACAGAGCAGCAACAGCTCTGCTCAAGCCTTGGTACTGAAGGAAATGCCGTGACTACACACAAAAAAACCACTATGCAAAAGCATTGTGTTTACATTTGCTTCTACTCTATGCTCATATGAAGCGATGCATAGAAGCATCAGAAGCCCAGGAACTACAGTTGCAAGAAAAAGTATGTGAACCCCTTGGGATTACATGGAGTTTTGCTTAAATTGGGCATAAAATGTGCTCTGAACGTCATCTAAGTCACAACAATATAAGAACACAGTCTGCTGAACATAATACTACACAAGCATTAGAAGTTGCCATGGTTTAATTGCACATAACATGTAAACATTCACAGTGCAGGGAGGAAAAAGTATGTGAGGCCCTAGCTTAATGACTTCTCCCAGAACTAATTGGAGCCAGGAGTGAGCCAACCTTGACTCCAATCAGTGTGATGATATTGGATGTGTTGCTGACAGCTGTCCTGCCCTTAAAAAACACACACCTGTTTTGGGTTTACTGGTTTCAAGAAGCACTGTCTGATGTGAACCATGCCTCGCAGAAAAGAGCTCTCAGAAGACCTACGATCAAGAATTGTTGACTTGCATGAAGCTGGAAAGGGTTACAAAAGTATCTCCAAAAGCCTTGATGTTCAAGTGTCCACGGTAAGACAGACTGTCTACAAATGGAGAAAGCTTAGCACTGTTGCTACTCTCCGTAGGCGTGGTCGTCCTGTAAAAATGACTGCAAGAGCACAGCGCAGAATGCTGCATGAGGTAAAGAAGAATCTCAGAGTGTCAGCTAAAGACCTACAGAAATCTCTGGCATATGCTAACATTTTTGTTGACACATCTACAATAAGGAAAACATTAAACAAGAATGGAGTACATGGGAGGACACCACGGAGGAAGCCATTGCTGTCCAAAAAGAATATTGCAGCATGTTTGAAGTTTGCAAAAGAGCACCTGGATGTTCCACAGCACTACTGGCAAAATATACTGTGGACAGATGAAACCAAGATTGAGTTGTTTGGGAAGAACACACAACACTATGTGTGGAGAAAAAAAGGCACAGCACACCAACATCAAAACCTCATCCCCACTGTAAAACATGGCGGAGGGAGCATCATGGTTTGGGGCTGCTTTGCTGCCTCAGGGCCTGGACGGATTGTTGTCATCGATGGGAAAATGAATTCCAGAGTTTATCAAGACATTTTGCAGGAAAACGTACGACCATCTGTCCGCCAACTGAAGCTCCGCAGAGGATGGGTGATGCAACAGGACAATGACCCAAAGCATGCAAGTAATTCAACAACACAATGGCTGCAACAGCACAGAATACGCCTTCTGGAGTGGCCCAGTCAGAGTCCTGACCTTAACCCAATTGAAGTGCTGTGGCATGACCTTAAGAGAGCGATTCACACCAGACATCCCAAGAATATTGCTACACTGAAACAGTTTTGTGAAGAGGAGTGGTCCAAAATTACTCCAGATCATTGTGCAGGTCTGATCTGCAACTACAGGAAACGTTTGGTTGAGGTTATTGCTGCCAAAGGAGGGTCAACCAGTTATTAAGTCCAAAGGTTCACATACTTTTTCCTCCCTGCACTGTGAATGTTTACATGTTATGTGAAATTAAACCATGGCAACGTCTAATGTTTGTGTAGTATTATGTTCAGCAGACTGTGTTCTTCTATTTTTGTGACTTAGATGACATTCAGAGCACATTTTATGCCCAATTCATGCAAAACTCCACATAATCCCAAGAGGTTCACATACTTTTTCTTGCAACTGTAATCGTTTCAGCTCCTGGTTTTAGTGTTGAATGCTGGTCACCTCTGACAGCCTGCTGTTCTAGCCTGGACCCCTGCTGGGACCCACACAAGCCACTGACTCCTAGTGCTCTTTTAAGATGGCACAAGGATGAATAGCTGCTCTTGAAGTACCACTTTAAAATGGCATTGGGGTCTCAGGTGGTTAAGATTAAAGGTATAAATCTATCTGAACAGTTTACGAAAATTCTTGCAATTTATATGCTTAACTAAAGGGAATATTTTTTTTCCTAACAAAAAGACAATATTACTGTGCAATTTAATTACAGAATGAACAGTGTTGTTACCCTGTTAATGGATGTAAAAGAAAAAAACCAACAGCTCTACTGGAAGAATAAACAGCTAATAAAACTGTTGCTATTGACAGACTACATCATATACTATAGATAAGTATTTTTATTTATTTATTCATATTGCACAGTTCCACTTTATACCACTATCATATAGTCAAACATCATTCACAATTCTACTCGGGCTAATACAATTATAACAAAAAATTAAAGATGTATATATTTTACAGTCTACAACTCTACCATCTTACCTGACTCCAGCACATAGTAAAATTTTATGTCGCAGAAAATTCAGTTTAATTATACATGCTGAAAAAATAAACCTGCATAAAAGTTTTTGTTAGAAAAAATGTAATCAAGGACAGAAGTTAAATCATTTACTTGAGTCAACTAATGAACATACAATATTAAAGGGCTGTATAGATTTTATGCAAAATAGAGACATAAAATGATTTGCAAGTATAAGTAGTGAAATGTGATAAATTATTCAGCTTGAGAACTGAAGACAAAAAGTTATTGCATAATAAAATGTGAGAATTTATTTTATTCATTCAAAATAGTGTTGAGAACAGCATACATTTTTTTCAATTATTCTAGTTTTGTTCTTAAGCCAGTTATTTATGATGCAGTTCATTTAAAAGCTAAAACAGTCAAGAAATAAAACCCAGAAGTGAAGTTCCCATTTGAGATTTTAATGTATGTACTCCACAGTAAAATGCAAGCACTTAGCCTTTGTATAATAGATATCCAGGAAGTATGGTCAGTACTCGTTCTAATGCATTGTAAGTGAGCAGTACAAATACGATCTGTACTATCCAGTCTGAATGGTACGTGGTTTCTTGCACGGTACAATGCAAGGGAGATGAAAGACTATAGGACTCATCCTGAGACTAGAGCAGCCTTTCCCAATTGAGATAATCCCATATGCACTCAGTTTCTGCTTCTGTATTCCTGGCTCTGTCTCTTAATTTGTTTCACTCCTGGTTCATGTCTGTTCTTGGTATGCCTAACCATTTTTTTTGATTCTGTGAACAGATCCCCAGCTGAGTCAGGGCAGAAAGGACAGTATTAATATTATTATTATACAGGATTTATATAGCACCAATAGTTTGCTCAGCGCTTTACAATATAACAGGAGATAATACAGCAACAATTCAGTTCAATACGAGGGATAGGAAGGCCCTGCTCCTTGGAGCTTACAATCTAGGAGACATCCATGTCCCTTAATTTTTTTTCACTTTACTTGCATTTACTCTTTTTTCTTGCATTTAAAAAACAGAGCTTACAGGCCCATAATGCATCTATGGGTGGCTGGATGCAAACAAACATATGTCCCTTTACATCCGATTACCTCCATTCCATTATGTTTTAGTATCAAGCTCATCATTGTGGCCTTCAGGGAGCAGACTGGGTATATGACAAAAGTCCCTCCTTTTGTATTTGGGGGTTTTATCTCCTTATGCTATTCTATCACCTGCTGGACCCGATTGTCTGTTATTGCTTAAGCATTTTTTAATATGTATTCAGTATTTTAATAACTTTTATAAGTATAACAATAAAACATGTTTAGCATTTTAATCTGTTCTCTATGGTGCCTAAAAAGTCCATGTGAACTTACTATCGGAAAGGGGTAGTACTAACAATTTAGGACATGACAGGTGTATTTACATATCATACCCATGGTGACCACCCTATGTTGGGGTATTTATTTGTATATATGTTTTAGTGTGAAAAATTGGAAAAGGTTGCAGACTTTTTCCATTTTTTTCATACCTGAACAGACTCAGAGGTATAACAGACACAAGTCTGCCTACATCCGGCTATTAATGGACTAACACGGAGCTTCCAATCCGATCCAACTGAAAAGCCAACAGAAGGGCCTGATCAGACCATGTGAAAGGCTTTTGTTACCAACAAATATTGGCTTTTGCTTATCTCAACAATGCCACAATTTTTAACCACCTTTTTCAGGGAATGGCCTCTTGTTAAAATCAGATAATCCAGAGCAACAGTCTTTGGGGCACATGCATATAAAGTATCCTTGAAGAGTTGCTGAAGTGTGTTGCGGATGGGAATACTGTACATACACTGATTACTAAATCTGGGATGATTTGGGACTTACAGTATAACTAAAGGCAAAATCTTTTTTTTTTAGTTTTGGATGTTTTTAGATTGGACATGGATTAGAACTGTCAGTTTTTATTGCTATCTGTGGCCCCATTAAGGAGATTCACCTTCTCTATTTGCCCTGTTTACCAGTATTATTGAAAGTTAAAAACATCCCAAATTTTGGATTGTTTCCGGAAAAGTAATAGAGGGGAAACCATCCAATGGGGGCAGTAGTTCTAGTGTCCTGGGGGTCCCCAAAGTATTCTTTTAATTTGCAGGAATTTTCTTTTACTTCCTGTTTGGCTATGGGACAGGAAGTGAAGGTAAATCCCCACAGTGGGAAACAGATAGCAAAAAAAAAAAAGTCTGACAGTGGTTATAACTCTCCCTTACTCTATCCAAAATTTAAAAAAATGCCTGCAGTTCTATTTTACCACTTCATTACAGGGCATTTTCACCCCCTTCCTGCCCAGGTCAGTTTTCAGCTCTGTTGCACTTTGAATGACAATTGCGCAGTAATGTAAGACTGTACCCTTATTACATTTTATCACTTTTTTTCACAAAAATAGATCTTTTTTTTTGGAGATATTTAATCACCACTGGGCTTTTTATTTTTTGCTACATTAACAAAAAAAGACCAAAAATTTTGAAAAATTGTTTTTGCTTACATTCTATTATAAAATGTTGCAAATAAATAATCTCTCTCATTTTTTGAGGCCTGAAAACAGCAGGACAGTACCAATATTCCCAAAATTACCCCCTTTTGGAAAGTAAACAGTCCAGGGTATTTAAGTAAGAGGCAAGGCAAGTTTTTTGAAGGTGTAATTTTTTTGCCACAATTTTTAGGAAAATGAAGGAATTAAAATGTTTTCACTTTTTTTTTTACATACTGTCACCTGTAGAGTACAGAGTCATCTTACAACTGGTGTGGCGGGGATCAGGGACACTGACTGGTGACTGTCCTGTGTTAGTGCAAGGAGCCTATATAGAGCTGACACTACTCAGTTCACTAAAATGCTGTGTTGTCAGCTCACAACAAGACTTAGGAGTTCCTAAAAGTTCCATAATACATAGTCACTAGTCCATCTTGGTAAGGAGCAAAAAAAGAATGGCTATGATCCTACATACAGTAGTGAAAAGGAATATTAAAACAGACACTCAACCCCAGTTCCAGTTAAAAACCACTATATTCAATAAGGCCTGCAATAGTGCTTCCTAATGCACATAAAATAAATTGACAAAAATGCACTGTATGGAAGCCCTGCTAAATAACTAATTGGTCACAGGTAAACCTATGAAAACAGCATCTCTTGTAAGGTGGAAAGATCCAATGCTGCCGGTTGATCAGAGGGGGAAGCTTTGGGATTATGTAGACAAACAAAAACACAGAGAAAAAAACAGAAATAGACACTGAGTACATGGGTAAAAAACAGAAGCTGCCAGCACTAAGAGTCCCGATACATAAACTCAAAATATTTGTGAAAAGGAAAAAAGCAGTGCAGCGCTAAAACCGCATAAATGCGATAAATAAAATTTTTTTTTTATATAATGGAGTATAATATATTTAACCATATAAATCAGTGCACAATTGTTGTCTAAATTTACCCTGGGACTTTGAGTGAAGTACATCACACATTCAACCACATAAGGAATTTAATATACATAATTATACATTTATTTATACAAAAATACATATTTCATCATAATAAAATCCAGTTAAATGATATTAAGCTAATTTACAATGTATAAATTCGTACATATTTCCAGTGTTATTGCACATACAGTGGGGCAAAAAAGTATTTAGTCAGCCACCAATTGTGCAAGTTCTCCCACTTAAAAAGATGAGATTGGCCTGTAATTGGCATCATAGGTAGACCTCAACTATGAGAGACAAAATGAGAAAACAAATCCAGACAATCACATTGGCTGATTTGGAAAGAATTTATTTGCAAATTATGGTGGAAAATAAGTATTTGGTCAATATCAAAAGTTCATCTCAATACTTTGTTATATATCCTTTGTTGGCAATGACAGAGGTCAAACATTTCCTGTAAGTCTTCACAGGGTTGGCACACACTGTTGCTGGTATGTTGGCCCATTCCTCCATGCAGATCTCCTCTAGAGCAGTGATGTTTTGGGGCTGTCACTGGGCAACACGGACTTTCAACTCCCTTCAAAGGTTTTCTATGGGGTTGAGATCTGGAGACTGGCTAGGCCACTCCAGGACCTTGAAATGCTTCTTATTAAGCCACTCCTTCGTTGCCCGGGCGGTATGTTTGGGATCAGTGTCATGTTGGAAGACCCAGCCACGTTTCATCTTCAATGCCCTTGCTGATGGAAGGAGGTTTGCACTCAAAATCTCACGTTACATGGCCCCATTCATTCTGTCCTGTACATGGATCAGTCGTCCTGGTCCCTTTGCGGAGAAACAGCCCCAACGCATGATGTTGCCACTCCCATGCTTCACAGTAGGTATGGTGTTCTTTGGATGCAACTCAGCATTCTCTCTCCTCCAAACACGACGAATTGTGTTTCTACCAAACAGTTCTATTTTGGTTTCATCTGACCATATTACATTCTCCCAATCTTCTTCTGGATCATCCAAATGCTCTCTAGCAAACTTCAGACGGGCCCGGACATGTACTGGCTTAAGCAGGGGGACACGTTTGGCACTGCAGGATCTGAGTCCCTGGCGGCGTAGTGTGTTACTGATGGTAGCCTTTGTTACATTGGTCCCAGCTCTCTGCAGGTCATTCACTAGGTCCCCCCGTGTGGTCCTGGGATTTTTGCTCACCGTTCTTGTGATCATTTTGACCCCACAGGGTGAGATCTTGCGTGGAGCCCCATTGACAGACCTCACATGATGTTGTAGGGAACCAATGCTGGACACCATGAGCTGAATGATTGTGGCAGACAGGACGCGTGCTTATTCTTTATCAGACCACATGAACCATATTGAGGTTACAGTCTTAGTGAGTTTACAATTACTCTATTTCAGAATGCACTTTATCTTTCAAACCTATTATTACTTTTGGTCATGAGCTATACACAGCACTGTCTTTACCTTTAGTTTTTTATTGTGGTGGTACTTTGCAGTGACATATACCTATTATCCCAGTTTCATTCTTTTTCTCTCTTTATTCTCTTTGCTTACTCAGCTGACATGTCAGCTACACTTGTTTATCATCATTTTGATGGTAACATACACCTATACATTTTTTACAGAACTCATTGTCATCCTATGTGGGTGCCATTTTGGATCACAGTATTATGGATCATTTGAACATCACATATACCCTTCATTTGCCCTTTGGGTCTGGATGGGTCATACTGCCACAGCTCCCGGAATAGACATCCCTGATTGTTTTCAAAACCATGCCATGCTCAAGCTGATTTGTAAGTAGTGAGGCTAATTTCTGGCTTGGGGGAATAATGTGCTTAACTATGTGACATCATTATCTGGTAAAACAATCCTAATTGATATTTTACTTTGTAGATATGTTTTGCATCTACTCCTGAAGAAGCACATTTAAATTTGTGAAACTCACTGAGTTGACGGATGCATTGTTACATACCTAGAGGTGAAACTCGAAAAATTAGAATATCATGCAAAAGTTCATTTATTTCAGTAATGCAACTTAAAAGGTGAAACTAATATACAGTGGGGCAAAAAAGTATTTAGTCAGCCACCAATTGTGCAAGTTCTCCCACTTAAAAAGATGAGAGAGGACTGTAATTGGCATCATAGGTAGACCTCAACTATGAGAGACCAAATGAGAAAAAAAATCCAAACAATCACATTGGCTGATTTGGAAAGAATTTATTTGTAAATTATGGTGGAAAATAAGTATTTGGTCACCTACAAACAAGCAAGATTTCTGGCTCTCACAGACTTGTACCTTCTTCTTTAAGAGGCTCCTCTGTCTTGCACTCCTTACCTGTATCAATGGCACCTGTTTGAACTTGTTATCAGTATAAAAGACACCTGTCCACAACCTCAAACAGTCACACTCCAAACTCCACTATGGTGAAGACCAAAGAGCTGTCGAAGGACACCAGAAACATAATTGTAGACCTGCACCAGGCTGGGAAGACTGAATCTGCAATAGCCAAACAGCTTGATGTGAACAAATCAACTGTGCGAGCAATAATTAGAAAATGGAAGACATACAAGACCACTGATAATCTCCCTCGATCTGGGGCTCCACGCAAGATCTCACCCCGTGGGGTCAAAATGATCACAAGAACGGTGAGCAAAAATCCCAGGACCACATGGGGGGACCTAGTGAATGACCTGCAGAGAGCTGAGACCAACGTAACAAAGGCTACCATCAGTAACAAACTACGCCGCCATGGACTCAGATCCTGCAGTGCCAGACGTGTCCCCCTGCTTAAGCCAGTACATGTCCGGACCCGTCTGAAGTTTGCTAGAGAGCATTTGGATGATCCAGAAGAGGATTAGGAGAATATCAGATGAAATCAAAATAGAACTGTTTGGTAGAAACATAACTCGTCATGTTTGGAGGAGAGAGAATGCTGAGTTGCATCCAAAGAACACCATACCTACTGTGAAGCATGGGGGTGACAACATCATGCTTTGGGGCTGTTTCTCCGCAAAGGGACCAGGATGACTGATCCATGTACAGGACAGAATGAATGGGGCCATGTATCGTGAGATTTTGAGTGCAAACCTCCTTCCATCAGCAAGGGCATTGAAGATGAAAAGAGGCTGGGTCTTCCAACATGACAATGATCCCAAACATACCGCCCAGGGAACAAAGGAGTGGCTTTGTAAGAAGCATTTCAAGGTCCTGGAGTGGCCTAGCCAGTCTCCAGATCTCAACCCCATAGAAAACCTTTGGAGGGAGTTGAAAGTCCTTGTTGCCCAGCAACAGCCCCAAAACATCACTGCTCTAGAGGAGATCTGCATGGAGGAATGGGCCAACATACCAGCAACAGTGTGTGCCAACCTTGTGAAGACTTACAGGAAACGTTTGACCTCTGTCATTGCCAACAAAGGATATATAACAAAGTACTGAGATGAACTTTTGATATTGACCAAATACTTATTTTCCACCATAATTTGCAAATAAATTCTTTCCAAGTCAGCCAATGCCTCTCTCATCTTTTTAAGTGGGAGAACTTGCACAATTGGTGGCTGACTAAATACTTTTTTGCCCCACTGTATGAGATAGACTCATTACATGCAAAGCAAGATAGTTCAAGCCGTGATTTGTCATAATTGTGATGATTATGACTTACAGCTCATGAAAACCCCAAATCAACAATCTCAGAAAATTAGAATATTACATGCAATCAATAAAACAAGGATTGTACATAGAACAATATCAGACCTCTGAAAAGTATATATGCATATGTACTCAGTACTTGGTTTGGGCCCCTTTTGCAGCAATTACCGCCTCAATGCGGCGTGGCATGGAAGCTATCAGCCTGTGACATTGCTGAGGTGTTATGGAAGACCAGGAATCTTCAATAGCAGCCTTCAGCTCTTCTGCATTGTTCGATCTCATGTCTCTCATCTTTCTCTTGGCAATGCCCCATAGATTCTCTATGGGGTTCAGGTCAGGCAAGTTTGCTGGCCAATCAAGCACAATAATCCCACGGTCATTGAACCAGGTTTTGGTACTTTTGGCAGTGTGGGCAGGTGCCAAGTCCTGCTGGAAAATGAAGTCAGCATCCCCATAAAGCTCGTCTGCGGAAGGAAGCATGAAGTGCTCCAAAATCTCTTGGTAGATGGCTGCGTTGAACCTGGACTTAATGAAGCACAGAGGACCAACACCAGCAGATGACATGGCTCCCCAAATCAACACAGACTGTTGAAACTTCACACTGGACTTCAAGCATCTTGCGGTGTGTGCCTCTCCATTTTTCCTCCATACTCTGGGTCCTTGGTTTCCAAATGAGATGCAAAAGTTGCTCTCATCAGAAAAGAGGACTTTGGACCACTGAGCAACAGACCAGGTCTGTTTTTCTTTAGCCCAGGTAAGACGCTTCTGATGTTGTTTGTTGTTCAGGAGCGGCTTGACAAGAGGAATACGACATTTGAAGCCCATGTCCAGGATCCATCTGTGTGTGGTGGCTCTTGATGCACTGACTCCAGCCTCAGTCCACTCCTTGTGAAAGTCCTCAACACTTTTGAATGGCCTTTTCCTGACAATCCTCTCCAGGTTGTGGTCATCTCTGCTGCTTGTGTACCTTTTTCTTCCACACTTTTCCCTTCCACATAACTTTCTATTAATGTGCTTTGCTACAGCACTTTGGGAACATCCAACTTCTTTTGCAATTACCTTTTGAGGCTTTCCTTCCTTATGTAGGGTGTCAATGATGGTTTTCTGCACAACTGTCAGGTCAGCAGTCTTTCCCATGATTGTGATTCCTACTGAACCAGACTGAGAGACCATTTAAAGGCTCAGGAACCCTTTGCAGGTGTTATGGCTTAATTAGCTGATTAGAGTAGGACACTTTGAGCTAAGAATATTGCACCTTTTCACAATATTCTAATTTTCTGAGATTGTGGATTTGGGGTTTTCACGAGCTGTAAGCCATAATCATCACAATTATGACAAATCACGGCTTGAACTATCTTGCTTTGCATGTAATGAGTCTATCTCATATATTAGTTTCACCTTTTAAGTTGCATTACTGAAATGAATGAACTTTTGCACGCAATTCTAATTTTTCGAGTTTCACCTGCATATACTATTATTTGGATTATATATGTACAATAACACTGGAATTATGTATGAATTTATACACTGTAAATCAGCTTAATATCATTTTACTTGGATTTTATTATGATGAAACATATATTTTGTTACATACCAATATACTATTATTGGGAATATATATGTATAATAACACTGGAAATATGTATGAATTTATAGATTGTAAATCATGAAATATGAATGTTTGCATAAAAAAATTATAATTATGTGTATTAAATTCCTTATGTGGTTGAATGTGTGTTGTACTTCATTCAAAGTTCTAAGGCAAATTTAGAAAACAATTGTGTATATATCAGGATGGAGGTACATCACACTTATCTATGGGGTCTCCAGATCACATTTTATAATTGTTTATGCATATAAATCATGATGAGGCTTAAGCATTATGGGTAGAACTGCACATGGGGTTGTGTACTACAAAGGTAATCATTGAAGTTTGTCCCAGTGTTAATGAGCAGGTGGAGACTCAGCTCCTTAAACAGATCGAAAGGGCTGCAAGGGCTGGGACAGTGATAATACTGGGGGATTTTAACTACCCGGATATTGACTGGAGTAATGGTACTGCAAGAACAGTTAAAGGGCAAACATTTTTAAACCTACTACAGGACAATTTTATGGTACAGTTCATAGAGGCCCCTACTAGGAATGATGCTCTGCTGGACCTGGTAATCTCAAACCATGCAGAGCTTATTACGAATGTCCATATAAAAGAACATCTTGGCAGCAGTGGCCATAACATGATTTCATTTATTGTTAGCTGCAAACAGGAAGCACATACGGGAAAAATAAAAATGCTCAATTTTAAGAGAGCTAATTCTCCAAGGCTAAGAGCTGCTCTCCAAGACTTAGACTGGGAGGGAATATTGGCATTGATGAACACAACACAGAAATAGGAGTTCTTTAAAAAGACTATATGTGAACACACTGCAAAATATATTCCCATGGGCAACAAGTTTAAAAGGCTAAAAATCAAACCTATGTGGCTTACGGCCAAAGTTAAAAAAGCTAAAGATAATAAGTAAAGAGCTTTTATTAAACATAACAATGAAGGAACGCTATCATCATTTAAACATTACAAAGAATATAACAGAATATGCAAAAGGAAATAAAGGCTGCAAAATTGAAAATGAACAACAGATTGCAAAAGATAGCAGGACCAACCCCCAAAAATTCTTCAAATATATTAATAGTAAAAAGGTTCGGTCCGAGCATGTAGGCCCTTTACAAAATAATCTAGAGTGGGTGACTGGGGATAAAGAGAAGGCAAATTTATTAAATACCTTCTTCAGTCTAAGACTTGGAAAAATCTGTATGTAAATGGATAGAAAACTGGCTAAAAGATCGTATTCAGAGAGTAGTGGTTAATTATTCATACTCTGAATGGTCTAGGATTGTCAGTGGTGTACTCCAAGGTTCAGTGTTGGGACCCTTACTTTTTTAATATATTTATAAACAATATAGTGTCTGGGATTATAAATCCCATTTCAGTCTATGCAGATGACACCAAGCTGTGCAGTGGAATAAAGTCCTTACAGGATGTCTCCAACTCACAAGCCGACCTCAATGCACTGTTTAATTGGGCAACTATGTGGCAAATGAGGTTTAATATTGATAAATGTAAGGTTATGCACTTGGGGGCTAAGAATATGCATGCATCATACATACTAGGGGGGGGTACAACTGGGGGAATCAATGTTGGAGAAGGATCTGGGAATTCTGGTAGATCACAAGCTTAATAATGGCATGCATTGCAAAGCTGCAGTTTCTAAAGCGAGCAAAACCCTCTTTTGCATTAAAAGAGGTATAGACTCCAGAGAGAGAGATATTTTACCCCTGTACAAATAATTCCTCATCTGGAATATGCAGTTCAGTTTTGGGCACCAATTCACAAAAAGAACATTGGGGAACTGGAGAAAGTACAGAGAAGGGCAACCAAACTGATAAGAGGCATGGAGGAGCTCAGCTATGAGGAACGATTAGAGGAACTGAATGTATTCTCTCTTGAGAAGAGGAGATTAAGGGGGGATATGATCAACATGTATAAATACATCAGTGGTTCATATAGTGAACTCAGTGTAGAGTTATTCATCCTGAGGGGCACTCCCTCTGTGCCCATCTGGAGGAAAAGAAATGTAATCTCCAAACACAGAAAGGTTTCTTCAAGTAAGAGCTGTAAAAATGTGGAGTAGACTCCCTCAAGAGTTGGTTCTGGCCAGCTCAGTGGATTGCTTTAAAAAAGTCCTGGATTCTTTCTTGGATACACAGAATATAACTGGATACTAACATTTATAGGTAAAGTTGATCCAGGGAATATCTGATTGCTTCTCGGGGGGATTGGGGAGGAATTTGTTTTCCCTGCAGGAGCAAATTGGATCATGCTTTGCTGGGTTTTTTGCTTTCCTCTGGATCAATTGTGGGTGTAGGATTATAACTTTTTTTTAATGGTTGAACTAGATGGACTTTTGTATTTTTTCAGCCAGACTATGTAACTATGTAATTAAATCAGTGCACTAAAGCAATATCAAGAAAAGTCCAATAAAAAATGTCCAAGTGCTGTAAAGAATCTTTTAAAATAAACACCACCAAAAGTGCTAATAAAAACAGAAGTTATGACTGAAAACTCTGTCTTGTAATGAGAAAAAGCCCATACTCCAAAGATATACACACTAGCTTCTTACCAAACTTGCAGTGACCCCTGCATCAAGCAGATAGGTCAAACAGCACATGGGTAGGTTAAGGAATTGTATTAAAATGTTACATCTCCTCCAGTTAATGGGCAGGGTGATGGTTAACTCCCAAATCACTCAAAAGATAGAAAACACTTCCATAGTGGAAAATTATGGTAACAGTTTATTAAAAAAGAAAAGAGCCACTCATATTATAGATGGCCATATCAAGCAGAATAAAATCATACAAAGATTTCCTATATGGTATTCCTGTGGCTTGCTGCAAGTCCGACATTCATCACAATCCAAATCACAGTCTTAGTGCGTGATGATGTCACCGTCACAAGCTGCACCTTATCTATTTGTCTGGGTGACGGGTTAAGACGAGCCACTTCTCAAGAGATGTTTAAATACTAAGTCACCACCATCTTGACTGATGGCATTAACAACAAATACAAGTGTGATCCTAAAAAAAGACTATAATAAAATAAGTAGTTAGCTGTTATTTAAAAAACAATTCACATCCCAGTCCACTTTATAGCCAAAAGGGATATAGGTTTTCGAATTACAAATGCAACGTGTCTCAGATCTAGAACTGGCCCTCCTAACATGGCTACCCCTCCAATGTGGAGAATGTTTTTCAAATGTCCTAAAAAGAGTACCATCTGGATTGTTTTGGTGATACTCAGCATAATGTTTCGACAGGTTATGACTCTTGAAGCCACATTTATTGTTCTCTATATGTTCTGCGATACATACATGCAACATACGCATGGTGCATCCCAAGTACTGTTTGTTACATGGACAATAAATCATATAAATGACATATTTGGAAGAACATGCCACAAAAGAATCAATATTATAGGTACATCCAGTTTGATACAACTGGAAAGAGGACAAACTTCTACCTTTAAAAGAATTTGTATGACAGACTAAACACTTGTGACATTGGTAGAAACCCTTAATGGACTGAAAAAAAAAGAAACATTCTTAGGTGGGTCTATGATATTAGGAGCAGCTTTGAGTTGTAATGATGGTGCTCCTCTATAAACCACAGTCAATTGATATGGAAGTGATGGGCCTAACACCCTATCACTTTTAACTCTGTCCAAAAACATTATACTTCTTTATATCAAAAAATGTATCACATTTATGCGTTTTTAGCACTGCACTGCTTTTTTCCTTTTCATAAAAAGACAGAGAAATCCAGCGCACAAAGATCATAGTGTAGTCAGTATACGTAACTATTTATTGATTTAAAAAGAGAGAGAACAAGTAGTGTGGTATACTGGCAGCCCATGTGGCCATAGGTCCACTCCAAGGCTCAGGAGTGCTTGAGAAGCCTGGCTGGGCTAGATGAGATACACGCTGCAGCTCTAGGATGGCTCTGCTGACTCCATATCCTAGGAGGAAAAGCCGCCACTGTCAGTGCCTACACACCTCCTGGATTATGTCACAAGCCAGGAGTGCCGAGATGCTGGTATGGAGAGACTTACAAACAGCGGCAGCTTTTCCTCCTTGGGCACAAAGTCAGAGGAGCCATCTTGGAGCTGTAGTATGCATTCCATCTAGCCTGATTGGGCTTTCCCAGCATTCCTGAGTCTTGGATTGGACCTGTGGTTACATTGGCTGCCAGTATACCACACTACATGCTCTCTTCTTTATCATAGTTGTGAGTGCATTTACATATTTTTTTAAATACCACACTACATTCTTTTTTGTGCTGGATTTTTTTCACATACAACAGGACTATGGAGAATAAATGTAGTCATCATCTAACAGGAAGTCAAATCGCAAAAGCAAAACAAAGGAATTTGGTGGAGGCTGAGAACAATAGATGGTACTTTTTTGAGTTAAGAATACACGTTTGAATAGATTTTTTTTTTGTCACTTTAAGGCTGGGTTTACATTGATGCGGTGCAGAATTCACAGTGTTTTCTGTGCTAATTCCGCACCACATCACAATCGCACCACGTTCATGCGAACCGCTGCGGGTGCGTATGTTAACTTAACAACCCCACCGAAATCGGTTCGCCAAACGCGGTGTGATGTGCAGAATCGGATCGCATAGGTGTGAATACCCATGCGATCCGATTCTGGTGTGGACCCAAAAAGGGTTCCTGCACCATTTTGTTACGGGTGCGGTGCAATTTGAGCCATACATAATGTATGGCTCGAATTGCACCGCACACAAATTGCATGTGATTTGCATAGAAATGCGGTGTGGTTCCTGTGCAAATCACACGCGATATACCGCACCACATATATGTGAACCCAGCCTAAAGGAATAAAACATGGGGAAAGTGGGATCAGTTCCAAATAGGGCTGCACTATATGGAGAACAGGACTTGATAGAAAGCTGCCCCCTCCATTTCAAACATGGAGAAAGGCTAACTTATTGGAAGAGTTGAGAATGATCAAACAATAAATTGTGTTAAGATTCACTTGATTTATGCAATCACGTGAAAAGAAAATCTCTGTTTAGTTAATTCACCTGCACATTATTGGAAATTACTTGGAACCCCCAAACATTATATTTTTTAAAGCACACTATAAATGGTGTATAAAATGGTGGGTGCTGCAATTTTTTTATGCCACATGGTACCTTTTTCAAACACAAATTTGAAAAAAATAAAAATACACTTTTTTTACTTTTAATGCACAAAAATACAAAATATTGGCCAATTATTTAGTAAAATATAAAAGATGATCGTATGCCGAGTAAATAGATACCAAACATGACATGCTTTAAAACGGCACATGCCCCGTGCAATGGCAACAAACTGCATACATTTTTAATATCCATAGGCAATGCTTTAAAAGCCTTTACAAGCTACAATTTTAGATTTGCAGAGGAGGTCTAGTGCTAGAATTACTGCCCTTGATCTGATGTTCACGGTGATACCTCACATGTATGGTGCAACCGCTGTTTACATACCGGTACAGGGTCAACGCTTTTTTGATCACTTCTAATGCTATAACAGGGAATGCAAATATCCAATATAACTTCACTGGGCATTGTCATATATTCTTTTTTGAGAAATCTGGGGTCTCTCAGACTCTAGAAATCTCTTCTGCCCTTATCTAATCTAATCTCACCAAGATCGGTGTGTTCAGATGCTTTCCCAATTTACAAATGGCGCTGTTTACATCCTGCAAAACTGAAGTGATGAAATGATCATAGTTTCCGATTTCTTAGACTATAAAGATGATTGGCACCATTCTGGTCTCCAATCAGCTCTATGGTCAGCTGGCAGAAACACCGGCTGCATTCTCAGGTTCCCTCGATGGCACGGAACTGCTGAGAAGGCCGTGGAAGGCAGCGGGGGAGGGGGGGCATCGTCTCCCACTGCTTATAAAAGCAATCCTGCAGCTAATTAGCCACTAGTATTGCTTTTACATGAAAGCCGATTGCCAGCTAAAAAAAACGATACCAGGATGATGCCTGCAGCTGTAGGCATCATCCTGGTATGACCATTCAAATTCCACTGATGTACCAGTACATCGCTGGTCCTTGGGTATATATGCTATGTTCTTTTTTTTTTTGTATGCAGCCTGTAGGCTGAATGAAAAAAAAAGAGAAGAAATCTCTGCCAGAAAAAGTGTGTGGTATGCCCACCATTAGAATATACCGCCCTGCATCCACCCACTTCTAATGGTGGGCACACATTAGGTCACACGGTGCCACATGTGTCAGTTCCAAGATTGAACACATGTCTATATAGTGGCACGCTCAAATAAAAATTGTCCACTTATAAGTGGTATCCCATATAGAAAAAGGATGACACCAAGTCCCAAACTATCTTGCCACTGCTCCCCATGTAGTCTGGGCATCTGGGGGGCTCCACGTGACTATGTTTTCCCTCGTAAATCCGAAACTTATATGTATAGCGTGTTGCCCTCTCACAGGTCTTATATATCTTGACCCCATATCTGGCACACTTGCTGGGAATAAATTGTTTGAATGTAAGGTAGCCAGAAAAATTAATGAGGGACTCATCAACGCAGATTTTTTGCTTGGGAGTATAGACATCTGCAAATTTTTGGTTAAGGTGATTTACGAGGGGCAGAATATTGTGGAGCAAAATTCAAATTCAGGGTCACCCCGGGGACAACAGAGTGTATTGTCATTGAAATGCATAAAACACATTATACTCTCATATCTATGCCTGGCCATGGCAGCAGAGAACACGAGCATATGATGAATCGGGTCTGTGGACCAATACAACCACAATTCATTTTTTTTAGTAATGCCCATTGCTGAGGGTTTGGCCCAAAACAATTTTAATTTGGAAACCGTAATGGTTTTTCATGTGAATGGTCTGGCAAGGTTTGGGTTGGTGGCGATAAATTGTTGTGCATATAAATTGCTTTGATCCACAATCAATGCATACAAATCTTCAGTGAAAAACACCTCCAAAAAAATCAAGGGGAGTAGTTAAATTTGCTGTTTCCACCTGAATTCTGGGTTGGGCAGTGAATGGAGGAAGTACAGGTGCTGCAGAATTTGTGGACTGCCAATCAGGAATTGCAAGCACGTCCAGAAGGATACTAGGGGCTCTATGGGCCTATGTGTGAATCCTTGGTGGTTGTGGGACAATACTTGTGCTCAACACCGCACCAGCTTGTGCTGCATTTATGGAACTGGCCACATCACCAAATGATACTGCAGTGCTGGTATGTGAAAGGTAGAGCGGCACTAGTACTGGGACTCTGCTGCATATGAGAGTCAGCAAAATTTACAGGCAAGTGCTAGCAGAGATCAGGCCTGATACTGCGAACACTGCGATTTTGTGTGCAATGTATCAAGTGATAGTGACCTACTGACACTGAACTTGCTGGGGGAGAAAGGGGGGTAAGCTCAGGGGCTAAATGCAGGTGCTGGGGCTGACCCCGCTGGCGCTTGCTTTTTTGGGGGACACTATACTGTGAATGCTGGTATAGTGCTGATCTGATCAAAGATATTGATCTGTTCAGACACTATACTACCAATGGAGGTTTATTGTGTATGAGCGTCTTCCTGGCAATCAAGGTGTTAAATGTGATTGCTGGTGTACTGACTGGCAATCTGATGCTATCTGGGAGGGGTGTGAAAACCACGGGAGTGCGAATCACGTATATGTATGTGATTTTGCACACATGTGCCACCCTGTAGCAGTGTTTCTGCTATAGGGCGTTCAGGAAGCATTTAAAGAAGCGGTTTGCGTTACAGCGCCGCATTACTTTAACTGACAATTGCGTGGTCATGCAACGCTGCACCCAAATTAAATGTACATCCTTTTTTTCCCATGAATTGAGCTTTCTTTTGGTGGTATTTGATCACCTGTGGATTTTTTTTTTTGCGCTATAAATGAAAAAACTGACAATTTTGAGAAAAACAACAATATATTTTGGACTTTTTGCTATTAAACATGTCGAGTAAAAAAATTTAAAAATCTAATTTTGTTATAAATTTAGGCCAAAATGTATTCTGCTACATGTCTTTGCTAAAAACAAAATCCCAATACGTGTAAATTAGTTGATTTACGTGAAAGCTATAGCATTTACAAATGACAGTATACATATTGGAATATGATCAGCGACTTATGGTGGCGACCAGCGATTTATAGCGGGACTGCAGGACTGCGGCGGGCATTCTGACACTGGGGGAACTGACTTGTACACCAACTTAGTACAGTGCCAGTGTTTTTTTTTTTTCTAGCACTGATCACTGTATTGGTGCCACTGGGGATGGCACACTGACATCCCCAGTGACATCAATACAGTGATCAGTGCTAAAAAAAAAAAAGCACTGACACTGTATTAATGGCACTGGGGAGGAAGGGGTTAATATGAGGGGCAATCAAAGGGTTAACTGTGTGTAGGGAGTGTTTTACTAGGGGGAGGGTGGGTGTGCTTTGCTGTAAGCACACTGATCGGGATGGCACTGCATCCCAAGCAGTGCGCCCAAACTGACAGGGAGGAGGGCTGTTGGTAAACAATGCAGCCTTCCCCCCTGTCATGTCAGTGATCGCTGGTAATCAGCCTGCGCCGGTGGGTAATCACTGGCCGGGACCCGGTGATTGACACCCAGGGGCCATGATCAGCGGCGTGGATAGGGCGGGTACTTGTCCCATACTCAGAAATGCAGAATCACGTATATATACGTGATCCTGCGCACAGGGGCAGCCCTGTAGCAGTAAATCTACTGCGGGCAATCCTAAATCGGTTAAGCATGTCATTTTCAATATTGTGTAGCACTGTCATTATTTACCACATGAAGGTAGAAAAAGTTCATATATGACCCAATACGTGATTGAGGTTTACTTGTCTCAGTAATTGATAAGGGAGGCTGATGGATTGTCTAATATGCAGAAAGGAAATACAGTTATATACCTTTTATATAAAAATATAAACATAACATCAAACATTACTTTAAGGTAAACACTCTAATAGTAACTTAAATATGTGTATATTCCAAATTCCATTTACCATGCAGTGCAGACATTCTGGAATTTTTATAAGTAAAATGACTGAAAATAGGTCATGAATTCCAACTTTTGCAGCAACTTAATGAGATTGCCAATTATATCAAGGTGCTTTAAAGTGTTTAGACTTTGAAGTTAGGGGTATTCTGATGAAAAGATGCTTTGGTTTTTTAAATTAAATGTATTTCTAAATTTCTCAATACAATATTGCTTTCTTAAAACACAAACTATTCCCCCGCCTGTCCTCCTTTCCATTACAATTCAGAACAAGGAATTTATTATTCATTTAAATCTAGCCGTGTGCTTCAAACCATTGTTTTATGGTAAAAGTACAGGATAACATTTATTAAAAGGTAATGTTATATAGTATTTCTTGTTAACGGTTTTAAGCTTCATTTTAGCCTACTTACTATTATCTGACATTATCCTTTCTCATAAAGATCTCAACGTAACATACAGAAAAAGGAAATGCATGATAAAGAAAACGGTTTCTACTTCTACAGTAGATAAAAGAACACTGTTAAAATGACCCTGTCATCACTCCATATAGATGAGCCTTAACATATTCTGTGAATCTACTTCACTGGCAAAAATGTATGCTCCCTTTCTGTTGTCATTTATTTCTCTCATTGGCCGACACTTATTGACAAGCGCCATCAACACTTCCAAGAGTGTCAAAGATTTTCTGCACCAGACAGATGCAGCTCCCACTACTTGGCCCTGACATCATTAGTTATTATGGAAGCCTCAAAGAAAGTTGAAAGCTGAAAACTTAAGTGCACATAGTTAGGGTTTAATAGGCAGCTGCCAGGAGCATAGGTGGTGCCAGGGATGGGGGCAGAGTGTTTTCTGATGCAGAAGGTCTCTGACACTTCTGGAAGTGTTGGCAGTGGTTAAAACTAGGGGCGGTAATTGGAGGATAATGGCAAAAGTGAGGTAATGGAGCCTCAGTTAAGTCCATAGATCTACAGAACATGCCCTGTTTGCTATAGACTGGGTAGTGATGAGTCATATTAAAAAACAATAATACAGTATTTATAAATATTTTGCTGTGATAATGTAAAATACTCATGAGGTCTTCTCTTCATGCACAAACCCCTTATATCATTCCTATATAACCCCACATGCCCTCCGGGCATAATTGTATCTGCCTTCAGGAATTGGTCTCAACGAGGTGCCACCCAAGTATATGACTTAATAAACAAAAACAGAGTGAAACCTCCCAACACTCCAATCAGAATTTAACCCCTTAAATGCTGCTACTACTTCCAAGTCAAGAACTTCATCACCCTGAATGTACATTTACCAAACAGTACCCCTATTTCATCACTTTTGAGCATAAATGCATGTAAGACTTACTCTCTTATATGTAAGACTTACTCTCTTATATGCACTCACAGCTCCAGCGAAAAACTTGCCTCCCTCCTATACCCAAGAATTGAACCAAGACCTGGGCAAGACTTTATAGAACAATAACTGGACCCAAATCTGGATGACAGCAAAAAATTGCTCATGCAGTACACTAGCAGTAGAGTCAACCTATAGTATCCTTGCCAGTTGGTATCTTGTACCCACTAGAATTGCATCCTATGTTTACTCCTCTCTGTGTTTTGGCGTGGCGGTTGGCGTGGCGTTGCGGTTGGCAGATTAGTACATTTTTCCACATATGGTGGTCTTCTTAATCTGAAGCCTCTTGGCCTAACTATCCAATACTTTAAACTGGTGGTCTTTGTTCTTACAGCCATGGAGCAAACAATAACTAAGGCATGGAAAAATTATACTCTTAAAAAAACAGAGGTCAGATCTGGAATTACCTTTTAATGCTTCATGACAAGACTAAGGGTAGACTTTGAGACTCAATGGCAAAATTTCTACCTTATGAATTTGACATACACCTTCACCACCAAAAGAGAGGCCATCTATACTACTGTCTTGCACTTCCACCAGTACCCCTCCTCCCCCCTTTCCCCTGTGGTCTTCACCCTGTGATCTGTGAAAGACCCCCCCACACACACACCTTGCTTCTTCTATAGTTCATATGGGAGATCCTCTGGACTGTAATTACTGAAATGTTATGGTAACTTTATTAAGTCGACCCAAAACACTCTGACCACCTTTATGTCACAGTCTACATAGGCATTTGTTTATGTACTTACCAAAATACCAATAAAAATGTTGAATAAGAACCTTTTTCTGTATGATTATCACAACATTCACCCGCCTGTAACAAATTATCTCCATATTTGGTCTAATATGATTATTTTGTATGAACATCAACTCCTTCTAGTGGCCATTAGTATTTTCCCTGCATTAAGGCCAATAGATGGAGCTGACAATCGTAGTAATTAATAGAATAGGATCATTTGTTAAGCTGGGCAAATGTTTGCGACATGCATCCAGAAAACCACAAGGGTGCATATATAATGCAGCGGAATGGTCTTACCTTAACTATACTGCTGCTTTAAAGCAAAAATAAAAGCCTATTTAAAAAGTACAGAAATGTGCTTACAAACATGCTTAACCAAAGAAAGGGAAGTCATATGGATTTCAATAAATAAAAATAAAGGGTGTTGAAAGGATATTCCGGTCACATGATCTGTCGAAGTCATGTGATCAGTCTCCCCTCCTAGCTCCTCCTATATTATCATTGTATTTTGCATGTGTTTCCATCCCTGTGTGCTAAACCAATGTTTTTGAAAGTTCCTAGGTCAGCAGACCATTTTAAATTTGGGGTCCATCAACACCAGCCCAGTCCTCTGAGCTGCATTACACAGTGTGCATTATGTTAAGACAGCCCATTAATTAGTTTGGGCTGCCTAACTCACCACAATGACCAAAAAAATCATGCATGCAGCATTTTATTTTATTTGAAGTGCACAGTGATACACCTTACTGCATTACTATGCAATGCAGTGTGCTGGGAAAGTAAATTGGGGTACCATTCAGAATGGCGCACTGGTGAGAATGGGATTTTATTCACCAATGAGGTTGACCAATTATGATTGTGTCCACACATCTTACTCTGCAAAAATGATCACCTAACTGAAGATGCAGGTAACTCCTCAGTGCACCTACCAGTATAGTACAGAACACTGCAGAAAAGCAGTATTAGTTCATAAAATATAAAGTTTGACTAAGATAATTCAGGCTCCATGCAAAAAACAGTGGAGAAACACTCTTACTAGTATTTTCAGTAGCATTTTAGTAGCGTTCAGAAGCGTTTAGGAGCGTTAGGGTTTTATTAGCGCATTTACAGTACATGTAGAGGGAAAAAAACTTGAAAAAAGCTGTTAGGAGCATTTAGTAGTGTTTAGCAATGTTTAGGAGCATTTAGCATTTTTTTCTGCTGGAAAAACACTCCAAAAACATTTTTTGTTTTGCTCCTAGACGCTGAAGCTCAAAAAATGCTAATAGTCTAAAATAGTGTGCATGGACACATAGGGGTTGATTTACTAAAGGCAAGTAGGCTGCGCACTGCAAGTGCACTGAAAGTACAGTGAGTCTAGAGCTGAGGGGAACATGCAAGGAAAATAAAAAAAAACAGCATTTTTTGCTTGCATGATTGGATGAAAGAAATCAGCAGAGCTTCGCCTCATTTCAGAGATTCCCCTCAGACATAAAGCAACTGCACTTACAGTGCACAGACTATTTGCCTTTAGTAAATCAACCCCAAAGGATAACATTATTTAGCTTCTAGGAAAAAATGAGGCTTCTCGGAGCTTTAAAAAATGTTAGTGTGCATGGAGCCTCATTTCCATGCTGTAAGCAGATACATTTCAATAAAATTCTACTGGAAAAAAGTCCCTTCAAGTAATACTATACACATTGGAAAGATTTTAGTCAAATGTTTTGCACAAATTGCTGTTTGTGTCTCAATGTGCTTTTTCAAAATGATCTCTTTACAGGTCGAGCCTTCATTGTAACCATTGGTGCAGTCTCAGTGTTGCAATTAGAAAACCTGCAGTGTCATAATCTCTCTAGAAGAGTCATAGAGACAGGGGCGGACTGACAACTCATGGGGCCCCCAGGCAATAAGGGATCATGGGGCCCGTGTCCTTGCCCAAACTCAAAAAAGCCTATGAAAAAGGTACCAGGGGCATCTCATGGGGCCCCCTACTGACCCCGGGCCCTCGAGCAGTGCCCGACTTTCCAAATGGTCAGTCCGCCCCTGCATAGAGAGTATCTCAATAAAAATGATACTTCTGTTTCAGCCGTTGTCTTAAAGTTGACTTGGATCTCAGTGCAAGCTGAGAAAAAGCAGTGAGCCTATCATACAAATATGTGATTACGAGGGGCATTCTATATACCTGTGGTGTACAGAATACCTACAGATTGCAATGTTGCAAAAATTAAACATTTGCTTTTTTTTGACATCTTCAGTAAATGACACTGTCTGCAGACTGAAATGCGATTTTTTATTAATATTCAATTACAAAACGGCAATGTCAATTTTCTAAAACTCAGCAGGAAACTATTGGTAACAGACATTTAGGCAGGTTACATTTATGATGGTAAATGTAAAAAGCTGAAATAAAGTCTAAATACAAGAGCCATGTGTATTCTGAAATGAATCCTTGTGCATTTCTTGCGGAGCTGTGAATTATTTTGCCATGAAACAACATCTGAACTTTGTCTTTGTGTAGGAGCTTCCTATTATAAAGACCAGTCACTGCTGCTCTCTCTCTCTGTGCAGAAAGACTGGTCTTTTATCCGATCTTTGTAGTATTCGGCAGGCAGCCTTCAGTGGGTGGACCTCCACCCAGAGCTCTGCTCAGGATATGTGCAGCCTAGTGATGATAAAAACAAAAATTGTCCAAAGCAAAAAACACTAAGAATGCCACTAGAGTCCTTGTGTGCATTGATAGATGATAATGGATCAACAATATGTAATAAAAAAGGATTTGTCCCGAAAAACAGGAGTCCACACTTAGTCAGCCATATGGAATTGGCCAGATAACCACTACAGCCAATTAGTCCAAGGACAGCCCCCCAGATATTGCTGACATGAAAAGTGAAAAGGAACTCCAATTAATGTTAGAGAGTAGCATTAATAACAAAGTATTCCCTCACATTTATACAAACAGCTGCCTGCAGTACTAAGGAAGGAGTTCTGGCTAGATGGTATCGCTTCCACCTCCTGGCTAGAGAGACGGAAAGGAACTGGGGCTATCAGCAGGAGGGAAACCCACCAGAGGAGGATCAGAATGCTAATCACACTGCTGGAGAATGGCAATAATGTTGACGGAGGGGTCTGTGCTTATTCTGTGGCAATAGGCATTGTTCTCATTAAGCTGCAATTTATTTAGGACTTTCTTTTTTCATGAAGGTCAACCTCTCAACATACAACAGTCTGGTGCACTTTTGAATGGCATTGCTACAGCTGTACTAAATATCCTCTGATAAAGAACTCAACCGGTACAGCCTGCATATCCTGTAATCCATGAGCTATTGCATATGGGATCAGGGACCATAGAACAGGAAATATGAGTTCAGATTATTCTCCCTTTTACCTACCTATGGCCATGGTCCAACACATTGGTCTTTGTCTGCAGCATGAAGAAATTAGCGATGATGCTATGGAGGCTGAGGTGGTCACGGATACTAGTGGCAGAGTGCTGGCAAACCACAGTCTATTATTTTTTTATGAGATACAGGTGGTATTGGCAGACACATGTCTGATGACAAGCTTTTAATGTATCAAAATAATAAAAAATAATTTAAACCAGTGGAATCACTAATGGAATTCTAGAGGTGAACTATGAGGCTTAAACCCTCATTAACCCTTCTTTTGTATTGTGTCATTATATCCCTAATTTACTTGATGTAGTATGCCATCCAAGGGATTTCTGAGGGGTTTTTTTTATGCCTCCCCTAGCTCTAGCCTTTTTCTTGCACGCTTTTCAGTGCCTATTCCTTTCTCTCACTTCCACCATACAACTCCTCCTGTACACCTTAAGACATTTTCCAGCCAATCATTGTCCATGCCTTCATCATCAGAACCTTAATTCACCTTGATTAGCTGAATTTGTCCAGGTAGTGTCTGCACACCCAATACCCTCAATACACTTTTTGTATGAGCTTTACTAACGCCACTAGTGCCTATGAAGCATGCAGATACCTACTGGATGAAGACGTTTTGGCTTCTGATTCTACAGTCTCTTTTTCTGAACCAAAAAAAGCCAAAAGATTGTTAGCATTCCATTTTTTTTCTGATCCTCAAGCAGTTCATATTTCTCTTCAGTAACCAAAGTTTGATTCAGGGTTACACTTTTTCCAGGACCTGATGATATCAGCAATAGAAGGTGATGATCAATGTACAATGGGAATGGCACCAGAAAATAGAAGACACCCATTTTCCTGGATAGGTGCAACTTTTTGTTTGCCACATTTGTAAATTTGCCAGCTTCTCAAACCAAAGCACCACATGCTTTATAAAAACAGCCCAGCATTTTTATTCAAAATATGACCTAGTAGTAGAAGACTAAGCTTTGCAAGAAATTCACAATTACTAAAAATGAAAAGCAAAAAATAATGCTCAAAAAAAATTAAAGGAACATTTTTAAAACACATCAAATCTCAATGGGGAAAAATATTATGCTGCATATCTATACTGATATGGACTGGGTAATGTGCTAGGAACTTAAGGATGCCCCATCATTTTATGGAAATTAAAATTATCAACCTACAGGGGACTGAATTCAAAGAGACCCCAAAAATCAAAGTGAAAAAATGATGCAGCAGGTTAGTCCATTTTTCTGAAATTTCATTGCAGCAACCCAAAATGGTACTCAGTAGTTTGTATGGCCCCATGTGCTTGTAGGACAATGGATGGTGTCCTGGGGTATTTCCTCCCAGATGTGGAACAGGCAACCACTGAGCTCCTGGACAGTCGGAGGTGCAGCCTGGCGGCATCGGATGGACCAAAACATGATATCCCAGAGGTGTTTTATTGGATTTAGGTCAGGTGAATGTGGGGGCCATTCAATGGTATCAATTCCTTCATCCTCCTGAACCTGCCTGCATACTCTCGCCACATGAGGCCGAGCATTGTCGTGCACCAGGAACAACCCAGGGCCCACTGCACCAGCGTAGGATCTGACAATGGGTCCAAGGATTTCATCCTGATACCTAATGGCAGTCAGGGTGTCCCTCCATGGATATGCCTCCCCAGACCATCAATGACCCACCACCAAAACGGTCATGACGAACTATTTTACATGCAGCATAATGTTCTCCATGGTTTCTCCAGACCCTTTCCGTCTGTCACATGTGCCAATCAAGCTCTATGGTGCCGGGCAGTGAGCACAGGGCCCCCTAGAGTACAACAAGCCCTCAGGCCACCCTCTTGAAGTCTATTTCTGATTGTTCGGTCAGAGACATTCACACCAGTGGCCTGCTGGAGGTCACTTTGTAGGGCTTTGACAGTGCTCATCCTTCTCCTCTTTGCACAAAGGAGCAGATACCAGTCCTGCTGACGGGTTAAGGACCTTCTATGGCCCTGTCCAGCTCTCCTAGAGTAACTGCCTGTCTCCTGAAATCTCCTCCATGCCCTTGAGACTGTGCTGGGAGACACAGCTAACTTTCTGGCAATGGCACATATTGATGCACCATCCTGGAGGAGTTGGACTGCCTGTGCAACCTCTGTAGGGTCCAGGTATCACCTCATGATACCAGTAGTGACACTGACCCTAGCCAAATGCAAAACTAGTGAAAAACAACAAAACAAAATGTCAGTGGTCTCCACCTGTAAAACCATTCCTTTTTGAGGTCATCTCATTGTTGCCCATCTAGTGCACCAGTTGTTAATTCATTAACACTAAAGTAGCTGAAACTGAATAACAACCCCCTCTGCTACTTAGCTGACCAGATCAATATCCCAGAAGTTTAAATGACTTGATGCTATACTTTGATTGAAAAGTGTTCCTTTAATATTTTTGAGCAGTGTAGTTTTTGTGAAAAGATGCCTCAGTTTGTTTTATACAAATGGTGAGAGCAATACACAGACTTTTTGCAACCCCTGAGACAGGTCCACTGGGACAGGTGCAATAGTCTATGCCAGGATATACACTGTACATACGGTAGATAACCATCAGAGAGTTAGGAAATCCAGCACCGACTTAATTGATGATAAAATGATTCAAGCTTTATTAATGTAATGCCCTCTAGTGTAGATAGGTTTTTTGTGTATAGTTAGAGGCTTGTTAGAAGCCTGGGTATGAGTCAGCCAGGGAGTGAGTCAGCAAGGTTACTTTAAGTTAGAGCTGGAGGGCTCTACAGGTCAGTCCGCTGATACCTCTCCCCGCTCTGGAAACTTGGAGAAGATTCTAGGAGCCAGTGGCCGGAGGTGAGGAGGGACTTATCTGCATATTTATGGGAGTCTGACCATTTCCAAGCAGGAGGCCTGGCAGTGTGGGAGATCAGTTCATAAATATGAGAGAGCCTGGCCAGCAGAGGAGTTGGATGGAAGGTGGAGTGAGGAAGTGCTGCTGGTGTGGAGCCTGGGAGGGGGCCCCAGGGAAGGGGGGTCTACCTATAGGCTGAGATCTTTAAAGAGAGACCTCCCCTGTTCCACAGTCTCCTGGGGAAGGACAACCTGTCAGCAGGGGAAGAAGCCAGCCTAGTGTAAGGTCTGAAAGCAGCTTCACATTTTAAAGCTACAGGAACAGGACAGTATGAGTACCTCAACACCCCCTGGGCCTACAAGGGAGAGGGCAGTCAGGTGCCATACCCAACTAGTTCTCCCTGGGACAGTATTTTTGTGTGTCTTGGAATCCTTTGCCCTGGGATACTCTTCATTATAGCCAGGTGGATGAGGTGATTTTAATCTGAGGTCTGAAGAAGGTTCATTTAAAGGGACTGAGTGCTCCTAGAAAAAACTGTATGCTGATCCGTTAAGAGACAAGATCCACTCCAGAGAGAGTAGAAAGTCCAGGATCAATTTTTTTCTGCTTTTTGTACATAGGAAGTTTGTCCCCCAAGTTGTTTCAGTGCCACTGGGCATGCCATATAACCCTAGACCCCATCCAAGTTGTTTAACCCCTGTTAAAACAACAAAACCAAGCTCATGGACTGTTTACTGACTTTGGATGCAAGAGTGGAAAATGCATGTTGCCTGGCTGTGCAGGAAAATAATGGGACCCAAAATCAGTGGCTCTCAAGAGGGTTGAGCTACATTAAGTATCCATCAAGACATAAACATATCCATCATATAAAAGAATTGACGCGTTTCTGCCCCAACCTTATGGCCTTAGTCATAATACATATACTGTATGTATATATATATATATATATATATATATATATATATATATATATATATATATATATATTATGACTAAGGCCATAAGGCTGAGTCAGTATCATGCCAATTCTTTTATATGATAGACACTTTTATGTCTTGATGGATACCTAATAAGGCTTGAACCATCAATCAAGTCAGTGCTGGATTTTCTAGCTCTCTGATGCAGAGCAAATAGACTAGACGGGGACCAGGATTCAGTGGAATAGATTATTTTACCTTACATGAGCAAAGCACAGTTTCACTACAAATAAGAACTTTCATAAGAGAAACATGGAGGCCGCCATTGGTTTTAACACCCCCTCTGAAAAAACCGTCATGTTGGCTTAAAACAACCATGCAGATAAGAACTAACTTCTCTTTGATACTCCTCACCTGCACACTTATCCCAAGCCGAGTTGCTTGCAAGTACCAAAGCCAAACAATCATCATAAAAGCGAAGTTGCTAGTAGTTTATTACAGAATTATACTCCCCTTCTCTCCAGCAATGTGTTGTCCCAGACCTCATTTTATGCTGGCTGATCACTAAAAGGAGTGGGAAATTTGAAAAAGCTTTACTTTTGACTGCTGGTGATTGCTTGTGCTTTTAGTTGTTTTATTTTCTTCTTTAGGTCTTGCTAAAAGCTTTTACTTTTTTAAATTCCTTTTTCTGTCACTTGTTAAATAGCATTTTTTTCTTCCTTTCCTTGTCTTCCTTAACCCTGCTAATTAAGGGGAGGGGTTAGTTGGTTACAGGTCCCATATAACTTGCTGTAGAGGTTACTCTGAGCTTGCTCGTTTTTGAGGTTGCCTGTATTTTGCTTGCTGGACCTTTGACAGAATGGACCTTTGATAAGTGGCGTTAAAAAACCGGAGTTGAAAACAGGAGATTATAACAGGAATCTACTAACCTGTAAGTAACAACTGATCTTTCTTGTTAATATTGTAACTAGGATATGAGTGGTAGCAGGGTCAAGGGTTTTGTGCAGTGCACAGTGTGCCGCATGTATGTAGCAATGGAGCAACAGCTCCAGGATGGATACCGGTGCGACAGATGTGAGCGGCTTGCCCTTCTGAAATCTCGCATTAGAGGTCTGGAGGAGAAAGTTGCAACACTGGGCAGAGCTATCAACCTTGAAAAGGGGTCTTCTGCTCTCTGAGCAGGTAGCTAATGGGATTGATGTGGAGGGTGAACGGGCTAATCAGGATTATCAGGTAGGAAGATGGGTTACTGTAACTAGAGGGAGTAGTAGGGGCTCACAGAAAAGGAAGGCTGGTCCTGGGTTTGAGCACCCAAACAAATTTGCCAAGTTGGGTGAAGATGTGGGGGTGGCAAGCTCAGGGGTGACAGCCCTGGATGTCACTGCTATCCCTAACAGCCGGGAGAGCAGACCATCTGGGAGGGGTGGTGAGGGTAGTGCAAGAAGGCCTAGACAGCTGGTGGTAGTAGGGGATTCTATGATCAGAAGGACTGATAGAATAATTTGTCGCCAGGATCGCCGCAACCGAATGGTTTGCTGTCTCCCTGATGCCAGGGTTCAGCACGTGTTGGACCGTGTTGATAAATTACTGGGAGGGGCTGGGCATGACCCAGCTGTCTTGGTTCAAGTTGAAACCAATGACAGAATATATGGAAGGTGGAGGCTCCTTAAGAATCAATTTAAAGAACTAGGCTGCAAGTTGAAGGGAAGGACCTTCAAGGTGATATTCTCTGAAATATTACCTGTGCCATGCGCAACTCAGGAAAGACAGAGGGAGATTAGAGAACTCAATGCATGGCTGAAGACCTGGTGTAAGAGGGAAGGATTTGGGTTTCTAGAGCACTGGGCTAACTTTTCATTGGGGTGCAACCTATATGCTAGAGATGGTCTGCACCTAAATGGAAGGGGGTCTGCTGTGCTGGAGAAGAGGTTTATGGGAAGGCTGGAGGAGTATTTTAACTAGGATCAAGGGGAGAGGGAGAATTAGATTATAACGGGGAAGACAGATCAGACAGGGGTCAGTACTTATTGGTGGGTGGAATGGGAAAGACGGGGGGAAGGCTATGGCAGCTGATATGAAGGTTCCCATGTTACAAACAACCCGTGGAATTGGTACCATTTGTATGAAAATAAAAAATATGCAAAATACGTGTGAACAAGGTGTCAATCAATTAAAGTGTTTGTTCACCAATGCCAGAAGTCTGCCAAGCAAAATAGGTGAGTTGGAAGCTTTGTTACATGAAGAGAGCTATGATTTAATTGGTATTGCTGAATCTTGGCTTCATTCTTCGCATGACTGGGCCATTAATATTCCTGGCTATGTTCTCTTTTGGAGAGACAGAGTAAATAGGAAAGGTGGTGGTGTCTGTCTCTATGTGAGAACTGATCTCAGAGCAAGTGTGAAAGAGGACCTAGTTGATGAAGAGTGTGATAAGGCTGAAGTATTATGGGTGGAACTGCACATGGGGGTGCGTACTACAAAGGTAATCATTGGAGTTTGTTATAAGCCTCCCAGTGTTAATGAGGAGGTGGAAACTCAGATCCTTACACAGATCGAAAGGGCTGCAAGGGCTGGGACAGTGATAATAATGGGGGATTTTAACTACCTGGAAATTGACTGGAGTAATGGTACTGCAAGAACAGTTAAAGGGCAAACATTTTTAAACCTACTACAGGACAATTGTATTGTACAGTTCATAGAGGCCCCTACTAGGAATAATGCTCTGCTGGACCTGGTGATCTCAAGCCATGCAGAGCTTATTACGATTGTCCATATAAAAGAACATTTGGGTAGCAGTGACCATAACAAGATTTCATTTACTGTTAGCTGTAAACAGCAAGCACATACGGGAAAAATAAAAACGCTCAATTTCAAGAGAGGTAATTTTCCAAGGCTGAGAGCTGCTCTCCAAGACTTATACTGGGAGGGAATATTGGCATTGATGAACACAACACAGAAATGGGAGTTCTTCAAAAAGACTGTATGTGAACACACTGCAAAATATATTCCCATGGGCAACAAGTTTAAAAGGCTAAAATTCAAACCTAAGTGGTTTACGGCCAAAGTTAAAAAGGCTATAGATAATAAGAAAAGAGCTTTTATTCAATATAAAAAGGAAGGAACACTATCATCGTTTAAACATTACAAAGAATATAACAGAATATGCAAAAGAAATAAAGGCTGCAAAAATTTAAAACGAACGACAGATTGCAAAAGATAGCAGGACCAACCCCAAAAAATTCTTCAAATATATTAATAGTAAAAAGGTTCGGTCCGAGCATGTAGACCCTTTACAAAATATTCTACAGTGGGTGACTGGGGACAAAGAGAAGGCAAATTTATTTAATACCTTCTTCAAATCTGTATATACCGTATTTTTCGCTCCATAAGACGCACCTGACCATAAGACGCACCCTAGGTTTTAGAGGCAGAAAACAGGAAAAAAAAATTCTGAACTAATGGACTGCAGACACAGTACAGGAGATGACCAGAGACTGCGGACAGTACAGGGATGACCAGAGACTGCGGACAGTACAGGGATGACCAGAGACTGCGGACACAGTACAGGAGATGACCAGAGACTGCGGACACAGTACAGGAGATGACCAGAGACTGCGGACACAGTACAGGAGATGACCAGAGACTGCGGACACAGTACAGGAGATGACCAGAGACTGCGGACACAGTACAGGAGATGACCAGAGACTGCGGACACAGTACAGGAGATGACCAGAGACTGCGGACACAGTACAGGAGATGACCAGAGACTGCGGACACAGTACAGGAGATGACCAGAGACTGCGGACACAGTACAGGAGATGACCAGAGACTGCAGACACAGTACAGGAGATGACCAGAGACTGCAGACACAGTACAGGAGATGACCAGAGACTGCGGACACGGTACAGGAGATGACCAGAGACTGCGGACACAGTACAGGAGATGACCAGAGACTGCGGACACGGTACAGGAGATGACCAGAGACTGCGGACACAGTACAGGAGATGACCAGAGACTGTGGATAGTACAGGAGATGACTGCTGACCTTTGGGGAGGGAGGGGGAGCGGGTACCTGAATTTGACAGGTACCCGCTCTTACTTCCGCAGAGTTTTTTTTTTAATCTTACCTGTTCCTCTATCCAGCCGCGCGCTGTCTTCCCGGCTTTCTGTAGTGTGGGCGCTCGTCGGACAGCCGGATGCCCAGTGCGCATGCGCAAGAAGCGCTGCGCTTTGTGATTGGTCCAGCGGCTTCTGGGATCTGTCATGTGTCCCAGGTACCGCCTTACCATTCACAAAGAGCACTGCTTCTTCCGCATGCGCACTTGGGACCCGGCTGTCACGCACACTACAGAAGCCGGGAAGACAGCGCGCCGCTGGATAGAGGGACAGGTAAGGTCCCACTGCAGAGCTGAGCGGCCGGCCCGGTATTCTGACACGGCGGCGGTGGAAATACCGGACCGGCCGCTCTATATTCGCTCCATAAGACGCACTGACATTTTCCCCCCTTTTTTGGGGGAAAAAAAGTGCGTCTTATGGAGCGAAAAATACGGTACATAGGAGCATGGGGGAGCTCTTGTCCATAATGGGCAAGGTATTGACACAGCTCCAGATGATCCACATTGGCTCACAATTGATATGATTCAAAAATATTTAGACATAATAAAGGTGAATAAAGCACCTGGACCAGATGGCATATACTTACGGGTCCTTAAAGAATTGAGCTCTGTTATTTCAAAGCCATTGTTTCTAATTTTTAGGGACTCTTTAATGACTGGCATAGTACCACTGGATTGGTGTAAGGCCAATGTGGTGCCAATATTTAAAAAGGGGTCAAAATCTTTACCAAGTAATTATAGACCTGTTAGTTTAACTTCTATAGTTGGGAAGATACTTGAGAGTTTAATAAAAGACCATATAGATGAGTTCTTGCTGGAAAAAATATTTTAAGCAACAGACAGCATAGATTCATGAAATACAGAAGTTGTCAAACAAATCTGATTTCTTTTTATGAGGGGGTGGGCAAAACCTTGGACAGAGAGGTGGCGGTGGACGTGTTATACTTGGATTTTGCAAAAGCATTTGACACAGTTCCCCACACACGGCTAATGTGTAAGGTAAAGTCTACAGGCTTGGAAAAATCCACATGTAAATGGATAGAGAACTGGCTAAAAGATCGTATTCAGAGAGTAGTGGTTAATGATTCATACTCTGAATGGTCTGGGGTCATCAGTGGTGTATCCCAGGGTTCAGTGTTGGGACCCTTACTTTTTAATATATTTATAAACGATTTAGGCTCTGAGGTTAACAATCCCACACCAAGCTGTGCAGTGGAATAACGTTCTTACAGGATGTCTGCAACTTACAAGCCAACCTCAATGCACTGTTTAATTGGGCAACTATGTGGCAAATGAGGTTTAATGTTGATAAATGTAAGGTTATGCACTTGGGGGCTAAGAATATGCATGTATCATACATACTGGGGGGGGGGTACAACTGGGGGAATCAATGGTGAAGGATCTGGGGGTTCTGGTAGATCACAAGCTTAATAATGGCATGCAATGCCAAGCTGCAGCTTCTAAAGTGAGCAAAATCCTCTCTTGTATTAAAAGAGGTATAGACTCCAGAGAGAGAGATATCATTTCCCCCGGTACAAATCATTAGTAACACCTCATCTGGAATATGCAGTTCAGTTTTGGGCACCAATTTGCAAAAAGAACATTGGGGAACTGGAGAAAGTACAGAGAAGGGCATCTAAATTGATACGAGGCATGGAGAAGCTCAGCTATGAGGAAAGATTAGAGGAACTAAATGTATTCTCTCTTGAGAAGAGGAGATTAAGGGGGGATATGATCAACATGTATAAATACATCAGTGGTTCAGTGAACTCGGTGTAGAGCTATTCACCCTGAGGTCAACACAGAGGACAAAGGGGCACTCTTTACGTCTGGAGGAAAAGAAATTTAATCTCCAAATACCGAAAGGTTTCTTCACAGTAAGAGCTGTGAAAATGTGGAATAGACTCCCTCAAGAGTTGGTTCTGGCCAGCTCAGTGGCTTGCTTCAAAAAAGGCCTGAATTATTTCTTGGATACACAGAATATAACTGGATACTAACATTTGTAGGTAAAGTTGATTCAGGGAATATCCGATTGCCTTTCGGGGGATCAGGAAGGAATTTTTTCCCAGCAGGTGCAAATTGGATAATGCTTTGCTGGGTTTTTTTTGCCTTCCTCTGGATCAACTGTGGGTGTTACAACTTTTTTTTTTTCTATGGTTGAACTGGATGGACTTTTGTCTTTTTTTAGCCAGACTAACTGTGTAACTTTGTAGCTCCTTGCTAGCCAGTAACATCTTTAGCCATTTTCACTGGCCAGGCCCAGATAACGTCATTATCGCACATGCGTAGAAGTTCATTAATCTCAGCATTGCCAAAACTGTACACTGAGCTGTGCATGTGTAGTTCATGTACAGGGTGTACTGGCAGGTAAGAAACTTTAATACAGAAGAGACATACCTTGTCTCTTCTACATTGAAAGTTATGTCTATTTGCCACTTTAAGGAGGACAGCAATACTTCAATCGTCACACCAAAAGCTGACTTTGACCTGTCTTGCCTATTCAAAATCCTGCCTTTGTAATCAGGAAGGAAATTTGGTTATCTCCAAACGCAGCGGTCTCTCATTGCATGAAATTAATCGCTAGGGCAGACATTTGCAAACATCTTGGCTTTAAATAGAATGGGAAGGGTTAGAACATTTCTCAGGTATTGTTAATGATTTTGTGTGACACCACTGGGGAAATATATCCTCATTTTTTATTCTTGAGAACAGGAAAAGAAATAATAAAAGCAAGGACAATCATGTAAAATCACATTGGGTTCTAAATTTCCCCCACTCTTATGTTTTTTTTTTTGTTGCTGTGCCTTATTGCTATTGGAGAGATTTAATAATAATAATATGACTGCAGTTTCACGGTTTATATAATCTATCATTAATAAAAAGAATTGTGTCGAGTTTGGCTTGTAGGTGAGCTGCTAGTAAGATTCATGCAAATTCTCACTGCTGTTGCAACTACATATTACTGAACCCTGCTACAAAGGCTAGGTACATTTTCTAAATGCCCTAATGTGCTCATTTTAGAGTGAAAATAAAATGCATTTAATCATTGGAGCAGCAAAATACCAGACATGTGCTAAAGATTCTAGCCTCCCAGTTGTGTTTGCAAGACGTTGAAGCCTTAGGTTGTTCTATTATGTAAGATCACCTTTGGCAAACTATCACTAGAAGAGTAAAGATGATTAAACCATAATGCAATTTTGTAATAAATGAGTGTTTTTATAGCTTACATTTATATTTTCGGCTCAAACACAGGAATACAAATGTTTCGGCCCTGAAAAAATTATGAAAGTCTAATCAAGGATACCCTGAGGATTGTGAGATGTTTGCAATGTGATGGATTGTCTATTTCTGTAACTCAGAGGGAGACTTTATATCTTCAGAGACAAGAGACCTTGCCTCTGTGTTCTGATATTTTTATGTTATTTTCAACTTCATCTATGCAGCAATTAGAAATACCTAACTTTGCCTTTATGGTAGCTTATTCTTATTGCACTGCACTGCAGCCTTTTAGTTTAACACTGGGAGCTTGATGATGGGGGAAAAAAAGGAGTGATTACCTCAACAATGAGGAGATGCTCCTAAATTATTCAATCAGCAGCCTAGGGTGGGAGTTTAGTGTTATATTGTTTACCTGCATTGGAGGAAAGCAAGTCAGGGGCCTGGCTCTGCAGTGTGGCAGGGTGCCTGGATCACAACACTAGCTAAATGGAGTTACAGATCATTTGATAGATAAAATAGTTCACTTGCATGCACTTTCCTGTTTGCCTAAAGTTCAAATGTGAACAAAACACTGCATCCCAATTGTTGAGGGCATGTGGCCTTGTATGGTTCAGGTGGGGTGGGAGAACATTTGTTTTTGTTTTCCTGGCCAGGCTGCATACTTGGATGTGGGTCTGGTATAGATTCCACAATTTTTCTTACACTATCCCTGCCCCTTTTTTCACATTCACCTATCAGACAGGGATTCCTGGTTGACAGGTGAATGCGCAGGGCAGGAATGAGTCACTGGTTGTCAGGATGCTGGTGAGTGCCTACTCAGCAATAGTGATGGGCTTCATGTTCGAGTCGAATGTAAGTTCAACTGGAACATGGGCCGTTTGTGTGTTCGATGAACACACAAATGGTAAGGGCGTTCGGCGGGCTGTTCACCCACACAATTATGGCTGTGTCCCACAATGCACTGCGCCCTGACAGTGCATTGCGATTGGCCAAAGCAATGCATCTTCAATAATAAAACCCCTGCTATAGATGCGTACTCAAATATAGACTATATATAAAATATTATCACCCTTTTGTGATAATTAACAATGATAAGTGAATATCAATCACTGCTGCCACCTTAAATAAAATGATTAATAATATAAGAAGCAACTTATGCAGTGGCGCTGTGAACAAATACAAAAAGCACCCTCTACAGTGATGTTATGAACCAGGGCCAGATCTAGCTTGTCTAATGTGGGGGTGCAGTAAAAAATGTCAGGAGCAGAGGATGGGAGGTCAGCAGGGAAGTGTACAGGGGGTCACTAGGACAGAGGATAGGGTCATCACTTTTGTAAGGCAGGGAAAAGAGGCCATAGACTTGTAGAGCAGTGTACAGAAGTCCACAGGGCAAAGAACAGGGGCCACAGGAAGACAGAGGTCACTGCTGGTAGGTCAGAAGATAGGAGTCACTTCTGGCAAGGCAAAGGTAGGAGTCACTGCTGGCAAGGCAAAAGTCAGAGGTCAGGGGTCACTGCTGACAGGGCAGAGGACAGGGGTCACTGTGGGGAGAACTCAGCAGAGGTTGGGGTTCACTACTGGCAGGGCACTCAGCAGAACTCCTTCTCCCATCCCTACACTGCACACAAGCTGGGTGCAGGCAGCAAATCTTCTCCTCAGCACACATTACACATAGCTGAGATTGGATTCCGTTACACACAACCTTGATCTACACAGTGTGTAGCTGGCTTCTGCAGCTGCACTACCATTGTGACCAGGGAATTTCACAGGTCAGAACTGCACCATTGCAGCCAGCTACACACTGTACAGATTTGGTTGTGTGTAAGGGAATCTGATCTCAGCTATGTGCTGTGTAGGGAGCAGGAGCTCTGCTGCCTTTGCCCAGGCTGTGTGCAGTGCAGAGATGGGAGAAATGAGTTCAGCATAGTTGCCAACATTTTAAAACCATTTCCAGGGTCACCTTTTTTTTTTTTGCTATGCTCCCAGAAAGCCACTGTAGATGAAGAATGTACTTAAATTAGGGATGAGGCATTTATTTAAACAGGCATGGTCGTTAATCATGATCAATTCAATGTTAAGAATAAATTGAATTGGATCATGATTAATAACAGACTCACCTGTATTCTACACAACAATACAGACAAATCTGATAGAACATGGGACCCATGGATTCAATACATTTCCGTGGCTTGATATTGTTGGGAATGCAACAGCATGTACTATAATGTACTATATATAGTATTGTGTGTTAATATCACTTGACCAGTAGATGGCACTGTACACTAAAGGTTACTAGTTGTGTATATCTGAAAACTTGTTTGTTCCTCTCTCTCTCTATCATCTTCAGGAAGTGATGTGTCTGTAATATCTGTCTGCTGTGAAATGTGCTCTGTATGTTTGTAACTTAAGCCACACAAGTAAAGTCTGAATTCTACTGTCACTACCAGTGTCTTCTCTAACACATAACCAACAGGTTATGGGCCCAGCTCCAGACACTGGAAAAAGGAAAACTACAAGCAAGTAAGTGCTGCATTTACAATCCTACCAATTCACTGAAAGATGGCAAGTGCTTCAGATATGAAGTTTACAATAGCAAAGCTCAACAATACCAACTACCAGCTATGGAAGTTTAAGCTTGAAATGCTGTTATCCAAAGATGACTTGTGGCAGGTACTAGATACACACAGACCCAATGACAACCCAGAAGAATGGGACAGAAAAAACAGGCAAGCAAAAGCAGTCATAAGCCTGTTAGTGGAGGATGATCAACTCCTTCATATAAGGAAAGAAAGCACAGCTAAAGGTATGTGGACTGCATTACAAAGACTGCATGAACGTGCAAACCTAAACAGTAAACTATATCTGCTACGCAAACTGTATAAGATGAGGCTGGAAAAAGGGCAGGAAATGGAAGAATATGTAAATGCTATGCTAGAAATTGTGGACCAGCTGGGTGCAATAGGTGAAGAATTAAAAAGCAACCATGTTGTGTCAATACTTCTGTGCAGCCTTCCAGAATCATACAGTGCCCTTATAAATGCTCTAGAAACTAGACCGGAAACTGAACTGACACTAGAATATGTTAAGGGAAAATTAATTGATGAATACAGCAGAAGAAAGGAAAATTTGCATAGTAAAGAGAACGAGAGACCAGAGGCAGCTCTGAAGGTGCATGAAGGCATAAGACAAAGCAAAGAAACCAGGGTATGTTTTCACTGCAAAAAGGCCGGTCACCTGAAAAAGAACTGTTCAATCTGGAAAGCTGAGCAGCGAAAGCGGAAGCTACCCACAAGAGAAAGAGCTAAAGCGGTCATGAAAGAAAATGAAAGTGCATCATGGAATGGTACTTTTAAAGTGACTCAGAATAGTACCTCACATGGATGGTACATTGATTCAGGGGCAACAAGTCACATGACAAGCGACGAGACATTCTTCACAGAAATTGATTTTAGTGTAAAAGATAAAGTCTTCCTAGCAAATGGGAAAAGTATTACAGCAGAAGGTAAAGGTCAGGGATTTCTGAACTGCAAAACGCCATCAGGGGGCAAGTAGAGCATCCTTGTAAAGAATGTTCTATATGTTCCAAGCCTAGAAGGAAGCCTCCTATCAGGTAAAACCCTTGCAAGCAATGGACTCACTGTCCAGTTCAGAGGTAATGAATGCACAATTCAAAATGGAAAGCAAATCCTAGCAAGAGGAAGATTAAATGAACATCTGTACAAAATCATCACTGAAAGTGAGAAGGCTAATGCGGCAACTCATAACCCACATGACAAGTGCATCCACCTGTGGCATAGAAGATTGGGGCATCGAAACCCAGAAGCTATAAAGGACTTTGCAAAGAGAGGTCTATCAGAAGACATGAAAATATTGCCTTGCCACACACTCAGCAAGTGCACGTGTTGCATCAAAGCAAAGGCCACCCGAACCTCTCTTCCACAGACCAGTCAGAGTAAAACCATTAAACCCATGGAACTGATACACAGTGATGTGTGCGGACCAATGAAAAACATCACACCTGGCGGGAACAGATATTTACTGACTTTCATCGACGATTATTCCCGGTACACAATAGCGTATCTAATGAAGCACAAAAGTGAGACATTAGAAAAACTTCAAGAGTTTGTAGCTATGACAAGCAACAAGTTTCAATGGAAACCTGGAATAATACACACTGACAATGGAGGGGAATATATGAATAAAGAGATGGAATCATACCTAAAGAAACAAGGTATTATACACCAAACAACTGTACCATACACTCCTGAGCAAAACGGTATAGCTGAAAGAAAGAATCGCACTCTTGTAGAAATGACAAGATGTATGATTACGGACGCTGCCTTACCTAACAAATACTGGGGAGAAGCAATAATGACTGCAACATACCTACAAAACAGGCTCCCATCAAAAGCTATTGAGAGTACACCATATGAAATGTGGAATGGATCAAAACCCAACATAGGACATATCAGAGTATTTGGCTGTAAAGCATATGCCCACATTCCAAGTCAGAAACGCTCCAAGTTGGAGAACAAAGCCATAGAAGGCATTCTGGTTGGCTACAGTGAGCAGAGTAAGGGATATAGAATCCTTTGTCCAAAGACCAACAAGGTCACAGTAAGCCGCAGTGTTTATTTTGATGAAAGTGAAACACCAGATAATACAATTCTTGAAAAATGTGGAGAGGATTTACGCGCTGAATCGGCAAGAGACACTGACCCATGCGAAGCAGGACAAGAGCCAGAACAAGAAGTGGAACTTACAATCAACGATCCAATAGAACCCACTGAACAACAAGAAATCAGAAGATCCTGACGAATGACAAAAGGGATACCACCCCGCAGGTTATCATACGCTGCTAAAACACATCAAACACAGGAGCCAACATCCTGGGAAGACATAGAAACTTTGCCGAGAAGAGAAGCCGATCAGTGGAGAAAAGCAGCTGAAGAAGAAATAAAATCACTTCAAGAAAATAAAACTTGGTCACTAACAGAACTCCCTCCTGTTCGCAAAACCATCGGAAGCAAATGGACTTTTAAAGTGAAATATGATACAGAAGGAAACATCTATAGATACAAAGCAAGATTAGTTGCCAAGGGATACTCCCAGAAATTTGGAGAAGATTACGATGAGACATTTGCTCCAGTTGTGAAACATTCTACCATAAGAACACTCCTTAGTATTGCTGCCGGAAAGGGAATGAAAGTAAAGCATCTAGATGTGAAAACTGCCTTTTTGTATGGAGACATCAAGGAGGATCTGTACATGGAACAGCCACCAGGCTTTGAGAAAGAAAAGAACCTTGTTTGCAAACTGCAAAAGAGCATCTATGGGCTCAAGCAAGCAGCGAGAGCATGGAATGAAAAAGTGAACGAAATACTCAGAAAAGAAGGGTTCTCAAAAAGTAAAGCAGATCCATGTCTGTATTCAAAGAATCAAGAGAACAAATGGACATACATCCTAATATACGTCGATGACATCTTGACGTGTTTTGAACAAGAAGGGGACTATGACCAAATAGTTCACAAACTGAAACAAAATTTTGAAATTAAAGAGTTGGGGAACATTACTCACTACCTAGGAATTCAAATAGAGCGGGAAGAGGATGGAAGCTATCTTCTTAACCAAAGTCAGAAAATTACAGAAATGTTAGAACAGTTTCACATGCAAGATGCAAAGGAAGTGAAAACACTAATGGAACCAGATTATCTAAAAAACAATGGAACAGAAAACTTGTTACCTAACAATGATTATTACCGCAGGGCAATCGGAAAATTGCTATACATCGCCACCATGACAAGACCAGACATCGCCCTAGCAGTGGGAATACTTTGCAGGAAAGTCGCAACGCCGTGTCAACGCGACTGGAATGCAGTAAAGAGGGTAATGCAGTACCTAAAGGGAATAAATCGGATGAAGCTGCGACTTTCAGCATCATCAAACCCAAAACTGATTGGATATGTGGACGCCGATTGGGCTGGAGACACCACTGACCGCAAATTTACAAGTGGTTACATCTTCCAGTATGGACAAGGAACCATAAGCTGGTCTAGTCGGAAACAAGTGATTGTTGCACTCTCTTCAACTGAAGCGGAATACATAGCAGCAGCACATGCATGTCAAGAAGCCATTTGGATTCGTCAACTTCTACTAGACATGGGACTGAATATGTCACAACCCACACCCATCTTTGAAGACATTCAGGGATGCATAAAGCTTACACACTCTGAGAAGATTAACCCAAGAACCAAGCACATTGATGTAAGATATCATCTGCTCAGAGACATGCAAGAACAAGGGGTTATCGACATCCAGTACTGCCCATCAGAGGAGATGATTGCAGATGCACTCACCAAACCTTTGCCAAGGGAACGTTATTGTTTTCTACAAAAGAGACTAAATGTCATATAATTATGCACATGCCGTTGAGAAGGGGTGTTGGGAATGCAACAGCATGTACTATAATGTACTATATATAGTATTGTGTGTTAATATCACTTGACCAGTAGATGGCACTGTACACTAAAGGTTACTAGTTGTGTATATCTGAAAACTTGTTTGTTCCTCTCTCTCTCTCTCTATCATCTTCAGGAAGTAATGTGTCTGTAATATCTGTCTGCTGTGAAATGTGCTCTGTATGTTTGTAACTTAAGCCACACAAGTAAAGTCTGAATTCTGCTATCACTACCAGTGTCTTCTCTAACACATAACCAACGGATATTTCCCGACTTGACCTTCTTTCCTTGTTCATATTTACTTCCTTTTCTTACCTTTACTGTCCCCTTTTTTATTTCCCCATTTTCTGGGGCTAGTTGAACCTACTCTTTACTCGTTCTACATCTGTCAGGTTTTCCTTGATGCTCGCTCTGTGTGATTTATGAAGCTACGACCACTAACTCTCCTATACCTGATGGCTGGGAATTTTCTGCTTGAATTACCCCGTTGTTTTCGCACAGTTTAGTTTCCTAAAGGTATGTCTGCTGTTTGTTAACCCAGGTGTTCTTATGTGCTATTCAGCATCTTCTGTGATAACATGACATTTGTCTTTTGCACTGTTTGTAACTTGAAAAATCTCAATAAAAACTATTGGAAAACAAAACAGGTGTGGTTTTGAAAACAGCATATCATTAGCCTAATGCCATACTTTAATCACACATATACAGTATAAAAGAGATATGGTTATGCTAGTTCAGCATAGTGGCAGGCTAGAGCAGTATAAAGGCAGTAGAGTGGCAGATTGGTGCAGTATAATGGCAAGCTAAGGCTGTATAGTGGCACACTAGGATAGTATAGTGGCGGTAAAGTAGCAGGTTAGAGCAGTATAGTGGCAGGTTAGGACAATATAGTGGCAGGTTAGGGCAGTATAGTGGCAGGCTAGGGCAGTATAGTGGCAGGCTAGGGCAGTATAGTGGCAGGCTAGGGCAATATAGTGGCAGGCTAGGGCAATATAGTGGCAGGTTAGGGCAGTATAGTGGCAGGTTAGGGCAGTATAGTGGCAGGTTAGGGCAGTATAGTGGCAGGCTAGGGCAGTATAGTGGCAGGCTAGGGCAGTATAGTGGCAGGCTTGGGTAGTTTAATGGCAGTATAATGGCAGGTTAGGGCAGTATAGTGGCAGGTTAGAGCAATATAGTGGCAGGTTAGAGCAATATACTGGCAGACTAGGGCAATATAGTGGCAGGCTGGGACAGTATAGTGGCAGGCTGGGGCAATGCAGTGAAAGGCTGGGGCAATGCAGTGAAAGGCTGGGGCAATGCAGTGGCAGGCTGGGGCAATGCAGTGGCAGGCTGGGGCAATGCAGTGGCAGGCTGGGGCAATGCAGTGGCAGGCTGGGGCAGAGCAGTGGCAGATTGAGGCAGTGCAGTGGCAGATTGAGGCAGTGCAGTGGCAGGCTGGGGCAGAGCAGTGGCAGGCTGGGGCAGAGCAGTGGCAGGCTGGGGCAGAGCAGTGGCAGGCTGGGGCAGAGCAGTGGCAGGCTGGGGCAGAGCAGTGGCAGGCTGATGCAGAGCAGTGGCAGGCTGGGGAAATACAGTGGCAAGCTGGGACAGTACAGTGGCAGGCTGGGGGAGAGCAGTGGCAGGCTGGGGAAGTACAGTGGCAGGCTGGGGAAGTACAGTGGCAAGCTGGGGAAGTACAGTGGCAGGCTGGGGCAGATCAGTGGCAGGCTGGGGAAAAGCAGTGGCAGGCTGGGACAGTACAGTGGTAGGCTGGGGCAGAGCAGTGGTAGGCTGGGGCAGAGCAGTGGCAGGCTGGGGCAGTAGAGTGGCAAGCTGATGCAGAGCAGTGGCAGGCTGGGGCAGTGCAGTGGCAGGCTGGGGCAGAGCAGTGGCAGGCTGGGGCAGAGCAGTGGCAGGCTGGGGCAGAGCAGTGGCAGGCTGGGGCAGAGCAGTGGCAGGCTGGGGCAGAGCAGTGGCAGGCTGGGGCAGAGCAGTGGCAGGCTGGGGCAGAGCAGTGGCAGGCTGGGGAATTACAGTGGCAAGCTGGGGCAGAGCAGTGGCAAGCTGGGGCACAGAAGTGGTAGACTGGGTCAGAGCAGTGGCAGGCTGGGGCAGAGCAGTGGCATATTGAGGCAGAGCAGTGGCAGGCTGGGGCAGAGCAGTGGCAGGCTGAGGCAGAGCAGTGGCAGGCTGAGGCAGAGCAGTGGCAGGCTGGGGAAAAGCAGTGGCAGGCTGGGGCACAGCAGTGGCAGGCTGGGACAGTACAGTGGTAGGCTGGGGCCGAGCAGTAGTAGGCTGGGGCCGAGCAGTGGCAGATTGGGTCAGAGCAGTGGCAGGCTGGGTCAGAGCAGTGGCAGGCTGGGTCAGAGCAGTGGCAGGCTGGGTCAGAGCAGTGGCATATTGAGGCAGTGCAGGGGAAGGCTGGGGCAGAGCAGTGGCATATTGAGGCAGTGCAGTGGCAGGCTGGGGCAGTGCAGTGGCAGGCTGGGGCTGTATGTAATGACAGTGTGCTCAGTCACCTACAGCATGGCTGGTGTTGAAGACTTCCTGGTGCTTGACTGCTGCACCCACTTCTCCTCTGCCTGAGTGAAGGCATCTGTGGGAGGAGTAGAGGAGGCAGCCACACCCCTATCCCTGCCCACCAACTCCAGCTGCCTGGGAAGACAGTGAAGATAATTGAGAGATAGCTGACCTGTATTAGATAACACGGGAGAGGTACAGGCAACCTCTCCCACCCCGCTGGTCCCCCTCTTCCCCCTCTGACCTGATGATAAACTGGGCAGTACATCTACTATGGTATAAAGCTGCAGGGGAGAAAGTGCAACTGTCTGAAGTATTGTTCAGCAGACAAGTACAGTTTCCAAGGAGGGCGGCAGTTAGCTTTGGAGGGGGACAACTGAAATTTGGGTGGGTTTAGCTCACCCCAGCACCCCCCTAGATCAGGCCGTGTTGTGAACAGTGAATCAAGACTAAAAATAATTAAAAATCATTCATAATATAAATCCATTCACTACTGTGGAACAATAAAGTCCATCAAATAATGTGAATGTCACTTTCAGTGCTTCAATCTTCCTGATACTTTGTGTCCCAAACCAAAATCACCATGTGCTTGTGAGACAACCTTCCCTTCTGGGTGTGCACTCACCGGACCAACATGCCTCCCAATCTCATGGTTGGCATGTATCGCTTTTTAGATCTCCAATTGCAGTATCGCTGTGTAAACTTCATAAACCTCCTTACTCCTCTCCATCAGGTATCATAGCTATGAAAAAATTAAAAAAAATTGTATTCAATATCTTTAAAAAGCCACTCACAAAGTATACATATTTAAACACTTGTCATATCCCAATACATAGACATCAGATGTGGGTGTCGTGCTCTCACCACTGCCGGACCTCTCGGATGGCGCTTCCGTGTCACTTCAGCTCCGGCTCCTGACGCCACTTTTGGTTGCCACACAGCCTCACTCTGCAGCATTTAGTAACTTCTGACTTAGCCATAAGGATGGCTGTACAGCATGGCGACTATCTCTATATACTTTCCTCATTGCCGCTATTGGTCAATCATTATCACTGGGTGCAGCTGTCAGACGGCAGGAGCCAACGCCGAGAGTGGAGCGTTTTTTTTCTTCTTCTTTTCTGTTGGCCATGGTGGCAGATATTGTGATAGACATTGGATCTACTTTGGGGACATTTTTTTGTTTTGATTTTAATAAAGGATTGGCCAAAGACTGACACCTGTCATTTTTGACCTCACTTTTTCTTTTTTCTTAATGGGTGCCCATACTCATTCACATGGGGGGGCTTCCAGATTCCACTAAGCTCCCTGCCCGCAGACCCCCACAACCACCAGTCAGGGTTGTGGCGAGAGACCATTGTCCCCATCAACATGGGAACAAAGTGATTTGGGGGGGAGCCCCCAAAGCACCCCCCTATGTTGAGGGCATGTGGCCTGGTATTGTTCAGGACTGCTCGTTTGTCCACCCCCTTTCCTGACCATGCTTGGATAAGAGTTTGGTATGGATTTTGAGGGAAACTCCCACTTAATTTTTTAAAACATTTTGGCGTGGGGTTCCCCTCAAAATCCATACTAGACCCAAAGGGCTTGGTATGGATGGGAAAAAAAATTGAATTGTCGGGCAATGCCAACAATTCTTTTGACATTCTGCTGTCAGTAGGGAAACCCACTGACAGCTGAAACATTAAAGAATGTTTTACTAGTAAAATACTGCATGAGTTAACAATATAACTCATGCGGCATTTTAGTACCTGAGCAGTATATCTAAATGTACATACATACATACACACAAGTCTGCACAAATGTTGAAAGCTGAACTCTAGGGTTAAAATAAAAAATACCCTTGCAGTGCTCTCCCTCAAATTTCAAAGATTAAGCCTTCTGCTGCCAGGCCCTGCACTCCACTTTTAAACTCAGGTGGCCAGACCATTTTTATAATTTTTCCATTGCTTTTTATTTTTCCCTTACAGCTTTCAGAGTTTGTAAAAGATCCCCAAACCATATATTTTTTGAAAGCATATGGCCTGTAGAATAAAAAAAGAAGGTGCTACTGAAGGATCTGCGATATTTTGCGAAACATGTTTATCAAAACATTATTTTCGCTAAAAATACACTAAAATTATTGTTCACAGATACAAACACAGCAAGTTTCACAAAATACCTGCTAAATTCCTCTCAATTATAAAAGCATAACCTGTATTGATTTAATAACAATTATTAGTAAATTTCAAATTGCGCCATTTTTGCAAAATCGTGAAAATCAAATGTATGTAAAAAGGTAAATAACCAAATTTCTCTAGAAATCTGGAGGTTTTAATTTTTCCCTTATAGCTTTCAGAGTTTGTAAAAGACCCACCAAACCATATATTTTCTGAAAGCACATGACCAGTAGAATAAAAAGAAGATACTACTGAGTTTTAAGACCCCACAATATTTGTGCAAATGCTTATCAAAACAATATTTTTGCTAAAAGTACACTAAAATCATTATGATAGAAACAGCAAATTTTACAAAAGTCCTGCTGCATTCCTACTAAATTTAAAAGATTAACTTGTATTGAGTTAAAAACAAATATTTGTAAATTTTAAATTGCACTTTTTTGGGGAAATGGTAAATGTACGTATGCAAACTCTAATCATCTAGAGGTTTTAATTTTTCACTTACAGCTTTCAGAGTTTGTAAAAGACCCAGGACCCCCCTCCATATATTTTCTGAAAGCACATGACCAGTAGAATAAAAAGAATGTGCTACTGATCTCTTTAAATCCCAAAATAGTTATTTTCACAAAAAAAAAAAAAACACTAAAATCCTTATTAGCACACATAAACACAACATAATTTATAAAGAAAAACCTGCTAAATTCCTGCTAAGGCCTCATTCAATGGGGTGTGCCAAAGCATACACCCATGGAGGGCCATGTTTACCTACATGGGGATGCACTGGTGTTCTGTGCTTCCCCGTGCAGGCAGTCCTATTTATGTCAGTTGGGACACAGCGGTTACAAGGATAGATCTGACATCTGTGTTGGTATAGGTGCATGGCCTATACCAACACAGACAGTGAGAGTTCAGGGACATGCACCCACATCAATGTCAAGTTGGGAGCGGTGGCTGTGTCCATGCGGCTGCTGCATACCAATTGGTATGGATGGGACTGCCTGCACAGGAATACACAGAACACCTGTACATTCCCTTGCAGCTGCTGTGTCCAAATTGACATCAATGAGACTACCTGCATGGGGATGCAAGGAACACCTGTGCATCCCTGTGCAGCTAAACACAGCCCTGCAGTAGTATGCCCCATGTGAACGAAGCCTTAGGCTTTCAAACTTGCGGTGGGGGGGTGGCAAAAATGCACGGTTGAGCTGTGTTTATGCAGCTCACTAACCACCCCCCTTAAGCTGCAATAGGAAGCAGACAAGGGTGCTTAAATACTGGGGCTCCGATGTTTCACACCCATAGTAAAGTTGATTTGACTTGTAGCGATGCCCTCCAAACACTACACACTCTAGTCAATGGGGAAGCACCTGCAAACACCCCACAACTTCATGCAAAGCATGCAGTTATGGTGCATTTTTCTGCAAAAATGGGGTTAAAACAGGTGGTGAGGAGGCGTCACATTGCTTGCAAGATGCTTGGGGCAGCTATTCATTTTGAATGGCACCCCCATGGATCTCAGCCCCAGCAGGAAACCGCATAGTCAAAAAAATGCGTTTGGGAAAAGGTGCATGCACTTTTTTGCATGAAACATGGGCATGGCAGCCCATTCATTTGAATGGGCTGCTGTGCCCACACAAAAGTACTAGTGTGAACCTAACCTTACTATTATTCTGTTTTTTAATATAATTTTAATTATTGTTTGTTAAATAAAATGTATTTTTTTTTATATGGAGGGGGCTTTGGAGAGACATCAGGGGTCTAAACAGACTTAAGACAGTCCCTTTCTCTGCAGCTTGAGCTGCACTGTAGATTAATGGATAGGAGTCTGATTAGACTCCTATTTGTTCATAAAATGGAACATAGTACACAGTGTTTACTATGTTTCATTCACAAACTGAAACATAGTAAACACAGTTTACTACAAGGTGATATCAAAAAGTTTCTAGACTAGTTTGCAACACGTCAAAACACATCGTCTTGTGTACATTGGGAGCTGTGCAACTGGTGCTATTCTGGTGCTATTCTGACCACGTGTGTTACCAAGTTTGCCATTTCATCATGGACAGCAAGTTACAACAAAGAGCAAATGTGAAAATCTATATTATACTGGGCAAATCTGCTACAGAGATGTTTGACATGATTTGCAAGTTTACTGTGATGCTGCAATGAGTCATTCAAGGTGTTTTGAGTGGCACGCATGCTTCAACAGCAGAAGAACATCACTGGAAGATGACGAGAGATCAGGAAGACCTTCAGCAAGCTCAACCCCCAAAAATGCCCTCTTCCCAAACGCAAAGATCCAGCTCAAAGATCGTCATTTTGACAACATTGCAGAGATCAAGTGATCTTCCCAGTTTCATGCAGAATTTCATGTTTGCTCTAACTTGCTGTCCATGATGTAAAAGCAGACGTGGTAGCACATGTGGTCAGGTTAGCACTAGTTGCACAGCTCCTGATGTATACAGGATGATGTCTTTTGGCATACTGACTTATGAAGGTCGGTTCTCCCTGTGACTGTGTGTGCAGCCTTGTGCTGCCATCTGTTGGCTGTTACAAAGCTAGTCTTGATACTTTTTGATACCACCTCGTATTTGGTATGACTACCTTTGGCCTTTAGCAAAGCAGCAATTCCCTTAGGTATATAGAGCAGATTGGTGAAAAGATTGTCTGAGCAGTTGTATGAATTATTGCAGGCTGTTTTGAGGCAAAATGGGCTGCACTCTGTGAGCCACATGGAAGAGATATTGATGGGCTTACTAAGTGCATAACACATTATATTAACTTTGTTTAGATTCTGTTGTTCCAGCATGAATTGTTCATTGTTATGCAAATAGTTACATAGTTAGTCTGGCTGAAAAAAGACAAAAGCCCATCCAGTTCAAGGGTAATGGGTAACAAGGGATATTGAGGTTATTCTTAATTCTAATAAAATGGAGTTAACTCTAAAATTAGAGTTAACAATAGGGAGATGTTAAAAAGGATTCAGAGGGACCTGACGATTAGAGAGGCTAAGGAAAAATATAGGAGGAAGCTGAAGTGAAAACTCCAGCAAAAAAATGTGAGAGTTATGGAGTGGCATGAGAACCATTAGAGGTTTCCAACTGGTTAATGGAATGGCAGAGGGAGCAGTGGGGAGAGCAAATGAACTGAACCTGCTTATTTACAGGTTTGATTCAGTGGTCCTCGCCCCAGTCCCCTCAGATTTAAAACAGCTGTAGACAAGCAGTGTGGAGGCAAGTACCCTCTACTTCTCATGCTGGATGTTCCCTCTCATTTAGTGTGGGTTTTGCTTTCCCCCAATCAGATACCAACTTTTTAGAAAAACAGCTCTACTTCTTCACAGGGAAGTACAACAATGTATTTTACAGCTGATGAGGTGAGTAGACAGTTGAGGGGACTTAAGGCAAGAAGAGGGTGTTTGGGCAGTGTGAACATCAACTGGAGGGTGTCCTTTAGCATGTCTTCAACCATAGTCTGAGTCTCTGAAAGGTCCCTGTGCTGTGGAAGTCATCTTCCCTTTTTCCTATGCTGAAGATACCTCGTTCTGGTGGCTCTAAGGATTACAAACTAGTGGCCCTGACCTCCCATGTATTGAAACCTTTTAGACACACGTTTTACATCAGTTAGGGCCTATGGTTAGTGTAGCCCCACCCCCAAAGGAGCCGCTCTGACACTTGGTTGACTAAAAGTCACTGCAAGCACTGATACACAAATGTAAATACTTTTAACCTGACTGTGGGTTACTACCAGTAAAGTGCTGAATGCTCTTAATCTATTGATATGGGCTAGAAAAAAATGACAAATTGAACATAACTGAGCACACAGCCGATAGAATATAACACAGTCTGCTAGCAGAGTAATAAATTAAATTGGCAAACATTTTATTTTATAGCCCTAACTAGAATCAGGAGAGTAAGTTAGTAAATCAGCAATAAACAATATTAGTAAACGTTAAATGCAGTATAAATGATAACACTACACTAGGTTAGAGTGCACGCTAAGGGATTGGCTGGGATGCAGCATCTCTTAAGAGGTACCTCTTTAACCAACAAAAAAACCCCCCAAAAAACAAGGCCTCAGGTCAGCAACTGTTAGGGGCAGTCTTTAGTTTCTTCAGCTGGCTAAAAGTTGGGCATGTTGGCATGTGTTAAGGCAGTCAATAAGACTTGCAGGCAGTATTAAATCTATGGAGTAACTAGAAGGTAGTTCCTAATGGCTCTGTCACTAATGGTGGTAACAAGTAGAGGACACATGGCCCTCTCACCAGACCCAGCGACACCACTGCAGTGGTCTATCTAGCTGCATATCCACTCACTCTGGATTGCCTATGACAACTCTAGTAGGTTGATTCATCCCTCAATACTCAGGTCACGCTCTGTTCCCTCTTGCTGTTCCTCATACAGCTGTGAGCTGGGCTGACCAGGCTCTCTCTCTCTTAGGTGAAGTTTCCTTGGCATGCTCCCGTCACACTCCTGTAACATCAGTCTTCTGTCATACGCTGAGGAGAATCCTTCTTCCAGAAAGATCTGGTTCTCTCCTCCTTACTGCTGATAATAAGCTGGAGGGGGGTGGGCAAGGATCACCTGCCCGGCTACACAAGCTAATATTTAGACCCATTGCAGTTTGCCTACCAGCCAAGATTAAGAGTTGAGGATGCTTTCATCTTCCTGCTAAATTGCATGTAAGCACACGTGGATAAGCTGCCAACCACAGTGAGGGTCATGTTTATCAACTTCTCGATAGAGGCCAGTTCTCCTCAGTGGGAAGCAAACAGTGATGCAATTTGAGGTTTCCCTTGTGTCATGGATTGATGACTACTTGACGGGAAGTATGTGCATTTGCAGGACTGTGTTTTGGATAGGATGGTTAGCAAGATTGGGGCTCCACAAGGGACAGCTCTTTCCATTTCTTTTCATGGTCTATACCACTGACTTCAGCTACCAGAGTCTTGCCATCCTCAGAGGTTCTCGGATGACTCTGTGGTAGTGGGATGCATCAGAGATGGAAAAGAGACTAAGTATAGGACTGTAGTGGAAAACTTTGTCACATGGTGTGAGGATTAGTGATGGCCGAACACCCCCCTATTACGTTCGCGGCTGAACATTCAAACGAAAGTTCGACCGTGAACTTCGAACAGAGGGGACAGTTCAATAAACAGCATTTTACCACATCCGAGTATGCAGTAAGATACCACACAGCTACTAAAAATTCTTTAATGTTTCAGCTGACAGCTGAATGTAAAAGGAACTGTTGGCATTGCCCAGCAATTTAAAAAAAAACGTGGCGCCCCCCCCATCCGTAGTAAGCCCTGTGTGTCAGGTATAGATTTTGAAGTGAACCCCCACTCCAACATTTTTTTTAAAACATGTATCCCAGAAGGTCAGGAAAAGGGGGGGATGAATGAGTCCCCCCGAACCACACCAGGTCATATGCCCTCAATGCCCGCCCCAAAGCACCTTGTCCCCATGTTGATGGGAACAAGGGCCTCTTCCCTGCAACCATGGCCTGTGGTTGAAGAAATAGAACAAAAATGCTCCGATCTCGACGCTGGCTCCCGTTGTCTGACGGCTGCGCTGGGAAGACAGTTCTTAAATACAGTAATGACATCTCAAGGGGGCGAGGACACCACTGAACACACGAACAGCCGATGTTCTAGTAGAAGATACGTTCGACTTGAACATCTAGCCCAACACTAGTGAGGATAATCATTTGTATCAAAATGTGACTAAGGCAAAGGAGATGGTTCTGGATTTGACGCGGAGGAAGGCACCGATAACTCCAGGGAGGGGGTATGGGGGTGTGCATAGATAATAAACTGGACTGGAGTAAAAACGCTGAAATGCTATATAGGAATGGTCAGAGTTGCCTCTATTTTTTGAGTAGGTCGAGTTCCTTTAACATCTGCAGACTTAAGGTGGATGACACTAACTCAATAAGGCAATCTGCAAGGCCAGCGATGTTGTTGAATTGGAGTTGAACTCGTTAACAGTGTCAAAGAGGAGGACGCGGTCAAAGGTACTGTAAGTTCACTCTTGGACAACTCCTCCCACCCACTCCATAATATGCGGGTAGGTCTGAGAAATACCATTCCTGATAGATTGTTTCAGCCATAATGCACCACAGAGCGGCACAAGAAATCATTTTTGCGTGTGGCCATCAACTTCTATAATTCTCTGAGTGAAGGATGCAGGTCTTTTAACCTGGACTTACGATCCAGATTTTTAAGTGTCTTTGTATTATGTTATTGTTAGGTTAATGTAAAACAATCTTTAGTCTAATATTTAGAGGGAATGATGCAATATTTGCATTTTTGTAGTTTTTTTTGTTTTGTTTGCTCAACCAGTGTTAATTATTCAATGCAGTATTTTAATAGGATGGTATGTGTATTATAGTATTTAATTTAGTTTTTCATTTGTTTTATTTTGATTTATGCTATTATATATATTAACTACTTTCGGTACGCCTGCCCGCCCTCAATGTACTGCGGACAGGTGGCAGCTACAGGACTAGCGATGTACCTGTACGATCGCTGGTCTTTTGTTAGCACAGAGGGGCACTGTGCACCTGAGCGGGTCTGCAACTCTACTCTCCCACACCTGCTGTGTACATCGGACACAGCAGCATGAGAATCCTGAAAATTGGGACCCGGTGATCACAATGACAACAAAGCTTTGATGAATCTTTGCTTCTGTTCCTGCAGAGCTCTCACATGACACATGGGGCTAATCACAGCATCCTGCAGCACGTGACAAGCTGGAGCCAATCACAGATCACTATTATGTTGAATTGTCATAACCTTAACTCATTCATGACAGTTCAAACCAAGCTTTGCATTGCAGAGCAATGATCTTCTTTGCTCATGCAAACGAAAAGCGTAAAAAAAAAAAAATCCTTGATCAACTCCCAGAGTAGTACAATGTTACCATGGTAACATTGCATTACTCTGATGAAAATATAAAAAAAAATTGTAAAAAAATAAAAAAAGTTAAATGAAATGTTTTTAAACATTTTTTTTTTTTTTTAACTACTTACCACTTGCCCGCCATCAATGTGCGGGCGAGCAGCGGCTCTGGGCAAAACGACGTAATCTTACGCTGCTGTCTATTTCCGGGTGTGCGTGCACCTCCGCTGCCCCCTATGCTGTCCAGGGAAAGCAAAACAAACATGGCACAGAGTAAAAGCACTACATTTTACATACACATTAGATTAGTACATTTAACGCTTTGATTGCCCCTATTAACCCTTTGATCACCCTGTCACCCAGCCAGTGCCATTAGTACAGTGTCAGTATATAGAATTTTTCACTGATCACCACATCCCTGCCACTAGTGACATCAGATAACATCAGGGATAGTTAGCGCCAGGGGCGGACTGACCATTTGGAAACTCGGTCACTGCCCGAGGTCAGTAGGGGGCCCCATGAGATGCCCCTGGTACCTTTTTCATAGGCTTTTTTGAGTTTGGGCAAGGACACAGGGGCCCCATGATCCCCTATTGCCCGGGGGGCCCCATGAGTTGTCAGTCCATCCCTGGTTAGCGTCCCTCCCAGCCAGGGTCAGCTAGTATTAGATTGCCCGCACACTACCACAATCATGGTCAACTATAGGTTGCCAATTACTGCCATTACTAGTATAGTGTTTGTACGAATCAATATATTGATCACTAACAGAACTATAATAGTGCCTCCTTTGTATAGTGTCCCCAAAAATGCAGTGTTCACAGGATCAGTCCCGTTCGCTGCCAGCACTAGCATTTAGCCCTAAAAATACATCGCCATCCACCCAAATTCAGCTCTTGCCAGACAATTCGCATGGAAACCTATCACAGTTTCTGAATGTAAAACCTTTTTGGGCCTAAACCTCAACATGGGCATTACAAAAAAGAATGAATTGCAGTCATATTGGTCCACAGACCCAATTCATCATATGCCCATGTTCTCTGCTGTTACATATGCCCAACATGGACCAGCAATATACTGAAACATCGCTGGACTTTGAGTGGTTATACTGGAATGATGCCTGCAGCTACAGGCATCATCCTGGTATAATGTTTTTCATCTGGCAGTCAGCTTTCATGTAAAAGCAATCCTAGCCGCTATTTAAATGCTGGATCGCTTTTACAAGCAGCAGGAATGGTCTCCCCCACCCCTCCTGCCACACTCCAAAGTTTTCTTGGGCTCTCCTGTCCCACCGGGGAACCCAAAGTGCAGCCAGCAGTTCCACTGGCTGACAATAGAGCTGATCGGAGACTGTAATGCCTCCAATCATCTGTATGGTCTAAGAGACCGGAAGCTACAAGTATTTCATTATTTTCATTTCTCCGGACATAAACAGAGCCATTTTAAAATTGGGAAAGCATCTGATCACACCGATCTTGCTGTGATCAGATGCTTTAAGGGCAGAGGGGAGATCTAGAGTCTAATTGACTCCAGATTTCTCAGAAAAGAATATCTGTCACTGCCTATTGCTATTACAGGGGATATTTCCATTCCCTACGATAACAAGAAAAGTTATTAAAAAATGAAAGGAACAGTGTAAAAATAATTAGAAAAAAAAAGCAAAATAAATAATAAAAAAATTCACGCCCACCCCTATCCCTGTGCAAGTGGTGGTATGTAAACAGATTGCACCATGCATTTGCGGTATCACTGCAAATATCAGATCAAGGACAATAATTCTAGCACTGGACCACCTGTGTAAAGGCTTTTAAAGCGTTGTCTATGGATATTACAAATTTACGTAAGTTGTTGCTGTTGAATGGGCATGCACAATTTAAAAGCATGTCATATTTGCTATCCATTTACTTGGCGTAACATCATCTTTTATATTTTATCAAACAGTTGGGCAATATATTGTGTTTTTCAAAATTTTCAGTCTTTTTTCATTTATATCACAAAAAATAATCAACTACCACCAAAAGAAAGCTCTATTTGTGTGTAAAAAGGACATAAATTTCATTTGGGTACAGCGTGCATGACCGCGCAGTTACCAGTTGAAATAGCGCAGTGCCGAATAGCAAAAAAATGGCCTGGTCATTAAGGAGGGTAAATCGTCCGGAGGGCAAGTGGTTAAAGAAAATGTAAATCCAACATTTAATATTCTTGATACGTGCTTGCTGTACCATTTACTTGTATGAAAAAGTATCCTGTTCTGGTTGTATTGCTTCCTGTGTGTGAAATCCCTGGTGCTCCTGCCAGGCCCTTTGCTTTCCTATTAAAAATCTGACCACACTAGGCAAAAGAGCACACTGTGGACAGTTCTCTAGATTCCTCTCCCCCAGCTCTCTGAGCTCATTATGCAGTTCAGACTAGATCGTATGTGATCACTTATAAAAAAGGGGTATTTACAAGGGGTCTTCAAATGTTTCCACATATATATTTGAAGAACGCTCATATAATGTTTTTACTACATTTCTACATAAATGTTAAACTGCATTGGTTATTTTACAAGGTGAGGGTTTACATATACTTTAATTTTTTTGGTTAGTGGTGATTTATGTTATGTTTGTTCTAAATATATGCATGCAGCATCTTAAGGTTTTCATGTGATTCAAACAACTATGAAAACTTGCTACAGTTCAACTTCAGAATTGTTCTGTTCCTTTTCTGTGGAAGTAAGCCGAGACTGGCTTCATTATATTGAGGCCAGGGTTCTGTGGGAACCAAGCAATCAGTTGTAAGGTTCCTTGCTTTGTGTTGCAAATCTTTATGATTTTTGGCCATGTGTTTGGGGTAATTGTCAAGCTGCAAAGTAAAAATGGGGTAGATCACCTCCCTGATGGCTTGCTTGATGTACACTATTCTCCAGCCCTGCAGTGGTCAACCCTTGTTCTGTTGGATCCACGTATTTCAAAATGTGGCACTGTTCAGAGCACTTGCCATTTTCTGAATTGTTGTGCATCCAGATCCGTGTGTTTTAATGAAACCTAGGCAAGTATTTTGGCTTTATGACCACCCTGAGTAATGGTTTTTTACAGTAGTTGTAACTTTTCCATGGGGACCATTCAGGTAATGCTTATTTAGAGAGATGTACAAAACCTCAGTGGGTTCTGATAGCAGTGGTGAATATCTTTTATTTTAGAAGAGAAGATTAGCGTGGATCTTATTTGTTGCACTCTGCTTCCATGACTGGCCACTGCAGAGCCAATCCTTTTACAGACTACAAAAATTCATTGCTTTTACAGAAGAACTTTGACATCATATCTGGAAACATCTTTCTGTTGTGAATTTTCTGCTCCTGGAGAGGTCTTGCTGATGCAGTATGACCACCTTGTATCTTGTTGCTATGCTCACGTTTGCCATACTGTTGTGTTTGAAGGTTAAACTACCACAAACTTACCTTTTTAGAATGGTTGCCCTTTCCCCAATTTTATTTAACATTCTGCACAGATCTTTGTGCAGCATTTATTTGGTTTGGGTCAATCTAGACATTGTATCCTTTATCATTAGATGGGCACCCAACAGAGAGCTTACATTTTGTGAGTGGAAAATGTTCTATTGCTAGGTTATTTTCTTTAAGAAAATTCAAAGTTTTTTGCATTGCTTCCTTGTTCAGAACTCTAACATTTGTTCTTTTCTATAGACAAACTGATGCAAAGACATAAAATGAGCACTTTCAACAAATATTTTAGCAATTTGTCTAAACTGCCTGAGTTGTTTGGAGAGTTTTAAATATTTATGCTGTGTGTGAAAAAACAAACTAAAAAAAACCACACAAAGTGAGAAATTTTCAATATGCAAAAGAAATTTGTAGAGTACTCTCTACCTCTCTCTTTTATCTTATTTTATAAACACATACTGTACATACAAACATGCAGCTATATTTTGGTTGTACGTTCATTTTTACCCTTACCATTATGTTTTTATCACTGGCTCTTTCAAGACATAAATGACTTTTGGAGAACACATTCAGCATATTGCATAGAGAATTGCTTTGTTCAATCCATTTTTTATTATAGATAATTTATAAAGGAGAAAAAATAGTTTATGAAATTATATTGATGTGTGAAAACTAAACATGTTTTACTTTGGAAAAACACCTCAGAAATGATTGCTTAAGGTGGTGAAAATCAATAAACATTTAGAATCTCACCAGGAGAGTATTAGATGCATTGTGGAAAAAAAGTGTGAAAAGATTTATCTGACAATGTAACAATGAAGACAATTACAAATCTAACTTGATACATAATGAAAAAAAAAACAGTTTTTGGTTCATGTAAAAGTGCATATTAAATAGATTATATAGCAGGTAAGAGGTGTGAACATCTCTATGAACGCCTTCTATCTTGCTAGTAATACCCGTCGCCACTAACAATTCTTCACTCCAGTGGCAATTCTCATCAATACAAAAGTTACAGCTTGTTTTACAGTTATTAATAGTCAATGCATCCAGAAATGCAAACCTACATGGTAGAAACCTTATTTTAATTTCAGGATCCAGCCTAAGATACATGTATACAGTACCAAAACAGTAGAAAACTGACATATGTTGTTTCAGAAATGATGAAAGTCGAACCTTTTACAAGGTTAAACACCTCTGCTCTGAACAAAATATTCTGTTCTCATTTTTCCCTTCTCTCATCTCGAAGAGATCAATGTGTTTCTGAGGCAGGTGTTGAGAAGCTCAGCTCACAGCTAAAACAAAAAAGCATGCTTTGTTGCTGACTAAGTGCATCACATAGTAGAATGGTGTACACTTGAAAGTTAGGAAGAACACCTACCACCTTCTGGGTTTTCCACTTTTATGCAAACAATGAATATCTCATTTAGTTAAGAGCTGGATCAGAAGTGAGATTTAAACAAGTACTCAACATACTTGATAAATCAGTATGAAAGGCAAGAAAAAGATTGGAGCATAACTATCTGTTCTACCACTGCAGCCTTTGCTTTAATTAATGAAATTGTCATCAATCTTGTGAACTGAATTACAGTTGCAACGAGTCTCACCTGCATATAGTCATTTGGCCAATCAGGGTGATTGTCCCACTATTTAAATCCACCCTGTTTCCATGTCAGATTATTGTACTCCAAATCAATGTATAATCCTGCCTGCTGCCTTGTGATCTCTATTGCTATTTGTAAGTGGCCTTAGCTTGTGGTGCTAATTCTCTGCTGCCTGTACTGACCAGAGTTAGTGACCCCGACACTGATTCTCTGGCTCCTGAACTGACCCTGATTTGTGAACCTGATGCCAATTCTAGATCTTGTAATATGGACTATTGCTTTCCCTTGATCTACTAAGAACGTTGCCTAGCCTCAAGTTTCTGGTCACTGTGCAGTTGCTGTGGTCTCCATTTGGGCCAGATTATTCTCTTAGGAATGTACCTGTACAGAGAGAGTAGCCAATCAATGAACATGTTGTTTCTTTAAGGGTTCATGCACAGATTATCGCAGGCATTTTTTCATGCCAAGTGTAAAACTCTGGGCCACATGTGCCACATCCAGCAACCTTACAAGTGATTGGTTTTAGGCATCTGTAAGCTTGTAAACACTGATGTTTCTTTACACCAGTGTTCACCCATGCAGGTGCATCCAATGTATTCCTCGGACATGAAATTTCTCCTTTTTGGAAATAAATCAGACACCCATGACCGAGTAAACACCAATGCAAAGAAGCATCCTGCATTTACAAGATTAAAGTGGCATACAGCCAAGAGATTTACATATAAAATATAATCATACCAATAAGTCTGTGTGCATGAACCCTAATGTAGGCTGTGCAAAACCAAGCCCCAGTGATTAAAAATGTACAGGCATGAGTGCAAGAATGACAAAAACAAGTAGTTGCTTTGCAATCTCAACTTTTACAATAACAGCAAAAAATGACAGTCAGTGATCCTATGAGGGACCACCTTCCATTGCCTGGAAACCCTAAACATTACGAGAGCTACCAATGTCAACTTTATTTTCAGTTGCAACTTGTCCGGTTTGTTACCCAGTGCTCTAAAGCAGGCTTAAGAATGTCTTTTCATACTTATGAGGTCCTGGCATGGGTTTTCTCATACTTGAAGCAAGACCACACTATGAACTTGATATATGATGATCCTAGACACAGTGCAACTGCAGAAGCTATATTATTGAGCTTGTGTCAAGAGAAATGTTCCAAAGGTGAAAATATTACCGCATGTCATTGTTGAGTGTCAGATACCACTTGAAATGACAGTGCTCAGTGTTTTCATTTTAGAAAAAGGCTCCCTGAGCAAATTAATAATGAGCCAAGTGACCCTGATACGTTTATCAAATGTAGCATTAGAATTATAGCCAACCGAAAAATCATAAGCCAGACAAAGATCAGTGGGGAAAAAACAATTTCTCGTGTTTTAACCCACACAACTGAACTATTCAGATTAGAGTGATTGGGGATCTCTCAGTTTTGCTGAATTAGAAAAAAAAGTAGATGTGAAACAAACTTTGTTAATATGGTGGCCAGGGCACTTCATCCTGTAAATATCCAAACCACAGAGAACAATTGTAGGTGCTGGTCAAACAGAACTGCCCCCCTCTAGTGAACAAGTAAGGTCCATTGTAAAAGCTGAAGGAAAATACAGCAGCCAGATACCTAAGCAATCTCTAGCACACATGTAGACTGATGTATCATCACTCTCTTCTGGCACAATCACCCATGAGACCACATAGGGCATAAAGAAGTAATAAAACTTTCATCTTGACATGCTCTCTGAAGGTTCCTCCTATTTTAGGAATTCCATAGTTGTCAGCTCATGAACCCTATTATTATTATTATACAGTATTTATATAGCACCAGAAAGGTTTGCTCAGCGCTGTACATTATAGTGGGGGACAGAACATGAGACAATACAGTAACAAAACAATACACAAGGGGTTCGAGGGCCCTGCTCTTTCGAGCTTACAATCTAGGAACTATTGCCATGCAGGTCAAGAATTGTACCTTTTCTTCAAAACAATTCCAGGTACTTTGCCTAAAGAAGGACATCTCACATGCTGTTAGTGGAGTAAAATCCACTAATCTTGAAAAATGTCCTTTTTATTACAAAAAATGTAAGGACGTATATAAGGTAAACACAGGTCAGTTTCCACCATATGGCGCTCATGGTTTCCCTGATTTTGACAGGGGCTCCAATTGTACTTACCAGTATATACTCCCAGTCAGAACCAGGACTAAAAAGTTTTAAGAACTTTCTATGAAAAAATTTGGCAAACAGGTCTTATCTGCCCTTCAACATAACCTGCTAGTGTCTTCTTCCACAAAAAAAAAAAAAAAATGGGACCCTTTGCCCATACAATGACTACAAGAACTTTTAAGCTTCTTTTTAAAAATCAGCATGATGAGTGGTACTTATATGTAATGAGAATTGTCCTTTGTACTGCTGTTTTGAGATATAAAGTCCTACGATCTTCTGGTGCTGTGGTGCCCTGGCAATAATTACAAGCTAAAATCCGACATTGGTTGGTTGTACCCAAGTCAACTGATGGATCGACTTGGGTACTCTCAGTCTGCCCATTCATGGATGGAAACTGAGCTAGTCCCTGCTGTAAGACAGGCTGCCTGGACACTTTTTATTCTCAAGGTTTGATTTTATAATTTCTTATAGACCAGGAGGAAAGAATGGGAAAAGAGATGCCCTGTTAGGGAATTGCAGCTGACTCTCCTACAGACCCAGAACCAGCTGGCACCAAGAAAAATACCAATCAAGTAACCAACCAGAAAACATCAATTTAGACTTATGAATCTGGACTTTCAGGAAAAGACTGGGTTTACTAAAGGCAAATAGACTGTGCATTTTGCAAGTCTACAAGTGCAGTTGCTCCACAGCCTAGTAAATGAGATGAGGCTTCACTTTGTAGAGAATAACCAATCACATGCAAGAAAAAAAACAAAAAACAGCTTTTTTGCTTGCTCATGACTGGATGATGAAAGTCAGTAGAACTTCCCTTCATTTACTAAGCATTGGAGCAGCTACACTTGTGTAATGCCTATGAAATGTGTTGGCCTTGGACCCTTTATTGCTTGGGGAACTTTGTTGCTCAAATGCCAGTAGCACGTTAAATGACATTGATGTAATTTCTCTAGGCTAAAGGAACAGAGTCACAAGACATTAAACTGCTTAATGTGTTTGTGACATCTAGAAATGTTACATTAGACTGATTAAATTAGATACGAACTTGTTTGTGCATTTAAAGATGTTTACTTGTTTGAGAAGTTAGAAATCTTTAAGTTAAGGGTAGATAAGAAGCTGATTTGAGGCAAAAGTGTGATATTGCTAGATAAAATGTTTGTTAAGTAATGTGTATGACTCTGTTATCCTCATGGGACTTTTCTGTTAGCTCCTCCTGGAGTGGGCATGGCGCCTGCCCATGTTGGGAAAGTTGCCAGAAACAGGGCATATAACGGGAAGCCTGAACATGGTCGGGGGAGCCTTCCTATGCGAAAGGGAATGCTCTAATGCTGGGACTCTTGACAAGGCTATATGGGCTCATCGATTGGTCACGTTTAAGGCTTCTCTGCGACCCCCCCCTGTGCATTATGGTTCCGATGGGGTCTGTTCCTTCCCGTCGCTTTGGTGATGTATTCATTCTATGCTGTGATGCTGTCAAAAGATGTGTCTGTCATGCTGTAATGCTCCCATTATTATTGGTGTGTGTTATTATGCAGATTGTGATGAATATAAGATATATTTTCCTGTGTGTCGTGTGATAATAAAAGTGGACGTTTTGACAGTGCAAGAATACTGCAGTTGGATTGTTATTTCTTAGAGTGCTGAGTGAATGCTATGATGTGCCAGTGCAGGTGTACATTTGGTAGTGGGTCTCTCACATGCTCAATAATGGTGTAAGTGCTGGTTAAACGTACCTGTGTATTGTGTGTGTGTGACTACCTGTGTATTATGTGCATATGACTTGCTTTTGGTTATTGTGTCCAGCATTGCATTACAACTTGCAAAGTGAACAGTCTGTTTGCCTATAGTAAATGAACCCCTATAAATTTCGGAAGAGGCGCAATTTAAGGTGCTGCAATACAGTAGGGTTCAAAATCTGCTGGTCACCCAGGAGTTAAAAAGACAGAAGACCTCCTTGCGCTTTTCCTTTTGTGGCCTACTTAACAAAAATATGTACAGGATTATGTCCTCTTAGGTGAGAGATGTGCATGCAATAAGGAATCTACAACAACCTATCCTTGTACCAACCCACCCATGGGGTTCTATTTCTTTTGATTTTATTGTTGACCTACCACCACCAAAGACATTTACAATTGTTCTGGTAGTAGCAGATCATCTAATAAAGATAGTTTATTGTCTGTCCATTTTTGGAATTCCTACAGCCAAAAACAGTAAACATTTTAATTTGAGAAATTTTGTAGACTGCATGGCATTCCATATGAGAAAATATCTGTCCAAGGAGTTCAGTTCACTTCACAGTTATGGAAAACTTTGTTTTATGCTGCCATCTTCTGGATGACTGGTCTGAATGCCTACCATTAGCAGAACTTACATACAACAATTCCTGACAACTATAAAAGCAAGATTTATAAAAGAACCAAGAACTACTATAAAACACATTACATGGAACTCCAGAATCTTAAAAGAAAAGCACAGAGAATTATTCCTTCCTATTCAGTAGGTAATAAGGTCTTGTTATCTACAAAACATTTATACTGAAAGAATAAGTTCACCTTTGGGAACATATTACATATTCCACCCATTTTTAGGGTGGAACAAATAACATATTCCCAATGCTGCAGCCACTGCCTGATCCCACAGCCCTGTGACAGCAGTATGGGGAGACATGGGCTCCGCCCACACGGCAGTGTCATTCATTCATAATTCTGTAATGAACTTCAAGTCCCAACAGCCTTAGCGGCTGTCCACTTTTAGTTCTCAATTAACTACTGTGGCGGTTCATTGATTCTTCCTGTCAGTATATCTGCTTGCCCGTACATCCTGGAGAGTCCTGCATGGCATCAGCGATCTGCTGATTGCTAGTGCAATGCTTTACAGGCTCCTGCAACAAAAAATTATAAATGCACAGTTTTTCACCTGCAAATAAAAATGTGCATTTATTATATTTTGTCAAAAGGTGAACTTATCCTTTAAACTACGTATTTGAATTTGGGTCTCTAATGGGCTGCAGCCTTTGCTTTATTAGAATTGTCATACTTCTGCTGAACTGAATCTGATCATGTGCTTAATCAGGAAGATTGGACAGCTTTTTAAGTTGACTGTGTTTCCCTAACAGACTATTGTGCTTGGCACAAAATCCTGCCTGTTGCCCTATGATATCTCTAATGCTGCATGCAAATGATGTTGGCTTGTGACCCTGATGCCGATTCTTTAAAATCCAACAACCTTGTGAGCTGCTATAGAGAGCCTTTTCTACTGACATATACAGATCATAAACCAAGCAATTTATACAATTATTCAATCTCCAGCAGCAGCTGAACATCCAGATGCATATATCTCATATAACTAAGCATACAATATATAACTATTTGTGCAGTGCTACGTATACATAAACATGCAAATCAATAATGGGGCATTATACATATAAAAAAAAATAAGTGAATACGTTCTTTCCCTTAAATGGGTAAATAATTCAATCCGTGCGTTTCAATCCAGAAATCACCACCAGATGTCTGGTGGAAAAAAGTGTGTAAATTTGAAGTGAAGACAAATGCTCAAAATTAGATTAGCACACTGAATAAAACCTTACATACTTGTATATAGAAACAAATAAGATATACAGAAATCCCCTAAGCATGTTGAATGTTTAGTATAATTGGAGCTCCCAGATAGTCTGTCCTACCCACAGATGAGCTCTTGGGCAATTAATGGGATTTTTCAACTCCGTCATCTGATCAATCCGGATTTGCGCAGGATTCGGTCATTTGAGATTAGGTCATGGAAATCCACATTACCTGTATCAGCCAGATATACCTATTTACAGTTCCATCATTTTTTCCATACATTGAATTCTTCTGTAACACTACACCGCCCCACAGATTTTGAGAGGATAGCTGCTAAAGGACCCTCCCAACAACATCTTATTACCTCTTTATATAAACTACTCCTCAATAAAGGTTCTCTTGTTGATAACCCTCGCCGTTATAAGAAGAGTTGGGAAGATGAACAATGCCCAACTTATATAAAATATCAATGTACTGGTACAAGACCCCTGTAGTGCTTCAAGCGATTAAACCAAATCTGTCTGACAGGTTCTGGCGGTGCATGGGAGGAGTTGGCATCTTTGCACACATCTCTTGGTTCTGTCCACAGATTGTGGGTTATTGGCTACGGTTAAAATGGTCTTGGAGCAAGTACTCAATGTTACGCTAATCCTAGACCCGCTACGCTATCTTTTGGGACTACCCTTTAGGGGTATCTCTAAGCAATCTAAGAGGTTGGGAATGCATAGTCTGATGGCTGCTAGAGAAGTGATACCACGATTCTGGAAATCAGTTGATGTCCCCACACTAAATCATCTTTTAAGAGCGATATCTGAAATCAGAGAAATTGACTATCTTACAGCTGTAGTGGGTGACTACTCAGGTCATTTTCGATCTATTTGGGAACCATGGGATCATTCTTCCTTTGGTAGACTTCCTTCCTATCCCCCTCCCTTATATAGCTCAGACACCTCTTTACTTATTAAGCCTCTGACAACTAATGTAATGCAACAAAGTGCAGGTTTATGTTGTTTTGTGTTTTTTGCATTGTATAGTTTACCATGCTGTCTAATTATGCCCATCTTTCTTTTGTTTTTATTCTCTTTTATATTGATTGTGGCTTTCTCTTACTGCAACGTTCACACCTAAAGTGTTGTTGTACCTTTGTTCTGAAAAAATGGGCTTTGGCCTTTAATAAAAATTTACAATATTAAAAAAAATATATTTGAAGAATTTTTGGGGGTTGGTCCTGCTATCCTTTGCAATCTGCCGTTCGTTTTAAATTTTTATTTCCTTTTTGCATATTCAAGTCTTCAAGCCTACCGGAGAGGAGCCAGTGCCTGAAGAACCAGGGTCTGCCTACTTGGGGTGGGGGGTAAAGCCCTCCATTATGTTCCTTGTGGTGTAGTAGCCACAGCCTCTGCCAGGTCTCTTCACACTGCACCAACCGCTCAAGCACTGTTGCCTGTGCCATCAGAGACTGGGTCCATGAATCTCATGGGGCCTGCTGACGACGTCACTGTGGCCTCCACCTGTAAAACCATTCCTGTTTCATCTCATTGTTGCCCATCTAGTGCACCTGTTGTTAATTTCATTAACACCAAAGCAGCAGAAGCTGATTAACAACCTCCTCTGCTACTTAACTGACCCTATCAAAATCCCAGGAGTTTCATTGACTTAATGCTATATAAAGTGTTCCTTTACTTTTTTTGAGCATTGTATTATAAATGGCATTTTAACAAGACACACCTTGCCATGGATCATTTGTACAGTTTAACATTAATTCATCCATATAGGTGAAATACGTCAAGAATCTTTATGGTATACCACTGTTTATAATCGATTGATTTATTACAGTGTTGTTAAGCCTGTATTTGTTGTGTGCAGTCCATTTCTTGTGGAATGTGTAGTGACAAAAAGGCAAGTGAGAGACCAAGCGCCAGTGTTGGAGTAAAGGTAGGCAGTCCTGCTTTGCGGCAGCAGATTTCATTGTGTCCTCTTAATTGGATCTTATTGAAGAGTTCTTAGAAAACACCTTTAAATAATAAACACACCTGCGGAAGACCAAGCTTAAAAACGCAGCTATGGTGGTGGGTAGGCTACAGTCATCGTTTAAAATGATCAAAATCTGACTTGATGTAAAATCCCCAAATAAATTGGTGTTCTTTAGCCCCACATCAATCTCACAAGAGAATATATATTTCCTAGGGGATTTAAAAAAACAATTGTATCCCCAGATAAGGCACATCTGAACCCTTTCAACAAAAATAAGCCAGTTACTCTGTCTCATCCAAAAATGTGACTACATAATAAAATCCAATGAAAGGGCAGGTTTACATGTTTCAGCAAAGAAGCCTTAGTCATGGTGCTATGACTAAGGCTTTCTAGCCAAAATATGTGAGCCTGCCCTTCCACTGGATTGTATTTTGTAGCCAATAAAGTCTTCACATTTGTGGATGATACCGAGTAGCCGGCTTCTTTCTGTTGGACTGAACTCTTGTCAGGTGTGATGTTCCTCCGGCCTGGGCACCAGTAAAACAGTCCAGGTGGTCAAGCGCTGATCTTCTTTTGAATGTTGTTGTGCAGATCTGAACCCTTAGTTTGAGGGGGAATAAAAATTGCACGGTTACCATTTTAATTCATGTCATTGTCATCTTCACATGGTGATTTAGGTATTGGGTTCTCAAGCATAGTTAAATAGAGATAGTTGAGTAATGGCTCTTAAAAGAAAATGTTCCCTTTTACATTTGATATCTAAAATGGAAATATATTGGGGGCGTGTCCTGGAGCAGCATGGTGTAGGGTGTATTTATGGAAGCTCTGTCTGAGACTCATCCGTTTCTGATGATCCTGCATGAAATCCTGCTCATACTCACACCTGATACGCTTGCAAAGCTTTTCTCTACCCTCTTGTGCTATGTCGCAGCTAAAAAAAAAGTTGTTGAAGCTGGTGGTAAACTTGATAAGTTTCGCCATAAGAGAAGGACATCATGGGGGAAGATGGTGCTGTGGCCTTTGCCACGAGAACCAGTAACGTCTGACACTAAGATATTGGAGGTGATTTCCACCTGTCAGAGCACCCTAACTTGCAAGATATATGAAATCAAGCACTGGGTACAGAAAATGATACACGGCAATGAATAAATGAATGAGAGAATAAGAGAGTAAAATAATAAAAAATATTTAAAAAAAAAAAAAAATATATATATATATATATATATATATATATAGATATATATAATAAAACACACTAGCTGCTAGCATAAAAAGTCACCTCAGGACATAGCAATAATAAATGTATAATGAAATGCAGCGCTAGTAAATCTGTGGCGCTCACAGACGTATCAACTCAAATAAATGAATTCAATAAATGTCAAATAACAGTTCCCAAAATAATTAGTGCAGAACAGAGTGGAGGTTCCGTGACTCTTGTGGTGATGGAGTAAAGTATAGATTTACACTAACCAGATAGATGAAATGCTTGCACATGGAGTATATAAGACCTACTCCTGGTACTATGGATGTGAATCACTGGAATAGGTAGTAGTCAGCTATGCCTCAGCCACCAGGTGTCATAGGTCTGGAATACATCAGAGGTCTACCTGGATGTCGACTTCAGCCACCAGAGGGTGCATTACTCCCAGACATCAGGTAGGCAGGAATCAGGTAAACATCAAAAACTCCAAGATGACCGCCAGCTGTGTATAGTAAGCCATGCGGTGTAGTAGCAGTACAGTCCAGTAGAGGGCACCAACTGACGCGTTTCGTGTATAATACACGTTATCAAAGATTGAAGAGGTGAAGATTGATATCTCACTTATTCGGCAAGATTTACAAAATCTCCGGGAGCGGGTTTCGGAGGCGGAAGTGCGGCTTAGTCACGTGGAGAATGATTTGCCACCATTACAGGTTACTACTGAACACCTGCAACATCAGCTCCATACGGTGCTGCAGAAGTAAGACAACATGGAAAACAGGCTTCGCCGACGTAACCTTTGATTCGTTGGTTTGCCCGAGATTGAGGGATCAGATATGGCTACTTTTTTGGCATCATTGCTCACTAATACCTATGGCAGGGAGGCATTCTCCCCTACTTTCGTGGTGGAGCGCGCCCATCGCCTGGCCTCTAGGCCTCCACCAAAGAGGGCACCGCCACGCACATTTATTGCCAAATTCCTGATCTGTTGTGACTGGGACACTATGCTTTGCCTCACCAGGGAAAAGGGAAGCATCCTGTTTCAGAATGTCAGGATTGCCGTGGGGGATGACAAGGTTCACTTTTTTGAAGACCTGGAGTCGGTGTTGACCTAGCTGGACCAGTGAACAGCACTGGCCTGGGGACATTTAATGGAACTGTGCTTCACCTCTCCCCACCCCGGTGCTTTGTGAGTGTATCCAGATGACTGACTCCCCTATTATTCTCCACCAAAAATCCTGCTTTTCCCTCTTTATTTACATTTTTTTTATTATTATATTTTTTGAATCCCCTCTCCAGACATTAATAATCGCTTCTCTCCTTCCCTCTTTCTTTGCTCTCGCTTTATTTTTCAGTTTCAGCTCCTATTTCCCTTTATTTAGTCCTCTTTGTGAGTCTTGGGCCCTTCTTTTCTAGATGTCTGGTGATTTCTCCCCCTGCCCGGTTCCTTTCCCGTGTTCTCCTTTTTCTTTTTATCTCCTACTTATTTCTTTCCTATATCTTTCTTTCTCTTCCCCCCCTCCTATGCCCTCTTGTTCCCTTTCCTTCTACTTTCTCCTACTTCCCTCTTCTCTTTCCTTCTTTTCCTCTCTACGTTTCCCTCCTTTTCTTCTCTTTTTTATTTCCTGCTGGTCTTATCCTGCTTTATCCACTTTTTAACTGGGACATCTGACACCCTGGGCTATGTACCGCTTTTCAGCGGATTGTTCGCTCCCATAGTACCTGAAACTCCCTACATGTGTTCCGGATTTTGTAGTTTCCTTTTGTTCACAGAGTCCGGTTTGGGATGGAGTTCTGACATTTTTCTTTTACATCTCAATTCATGTGAGGTTTCCCTGGCCAGCTGGAGTGGGGCATATTGTCCATTCTCTATATTTTCTACTACCCTCTCCATGCTGGTCCAGAGTATATAGTTCACCTTGTTACTCATTTTACTAGTTTCTGTTAGTATTGTATTGTGTTTGCAAACTCAAGAAGAATGTGATGCTGTCCATTGCTAGCTTTATGGTATTTATGTATGGAATGATTATGGCTCCTCTGATTATGTCCTAAATGAGCGTATACCTGTATTTTGTATTACCTTTGGATTGGGGGGGGGCTGAGATTTATTCCTCTGGGCTATATGTCTTGGCGTGATCCTATTTGTGTTATATGTTCTGCTCCTGTGCATTTGCCTGCATACATTTTTATATCTCATAATGTCATGCCCTCTCCCAAGTTTTTTATGTGGCATGTCCGTGGTATGAGGGCTCGGCCTAAGCGAACTGCAGTTTTGCCTCACCTAAATTCTTTGAAGGTTGACGTGGCGGCCCTCGTGGAGACCCACATTACTGGTCAGCTCAAACTGGCCCTCAAAAAACCTTGAATTGGATGACTTTACCAGGCCCCTTACACCTGTAATTCATGTGGTGTTGCAATAATAATTGCTAAGACGATCCGTTTTCAGTTACTAACTTTGCAGGTGGTCCACAAGGCAGATTTCTTTTTTTACATACTATCCTGAATGATGTCGAAATGTTGATATTGGCCTACTATATCCCCTCTCCTTCCAGTTTGCTGTTTTTACTGAAGGCCTGATGTTTATTGCATATCACCCCAGTATCCCTGCAGTGTGGTTGGGGGATTTCAATATCATTATGGACCCTAGTATGGATAAACTGGATTACAACCCCTCTGTTCCCACCCCATGCTACTTGTTTCGGCAAACTGACGGAATTTGCGCTGGTGTACACCTGGAGATACTTGCACCCCACGTCTAAAGCTTACTCCTGTTTCTCTGCCTCTTACTCCTGTCTCGCATAGATTACATATTTATATCCAAATCACTGTTATCCAAGTTTGGGGAGGTGGGTTATGCCCTTTGGGCATTTTCAGATCATGCTCCCTACTGGATGAAACTTTACCAGCCTTCTTCTTCGCGTCTACGTTTGGAAACTGAACCCCTTTTGGCTGACTGTCTTCCCGGATTTGGAGGACATGCAGGCCGATTGGGATTGTTTCCTCACTACTAATGAGGGATCGGACGATTTTGGATCTGTCTGGAGCTCCTTTAAACTGCATGCTCATGGCATTTTGGCGGCCCGCATTTCCAAATACAAATCTAGATCAGTTGTTCGACAGGTGGAGGAGCATTTACTTAACCTAGAACATTCTTTCCAGGCTAACCCTTGGGGTGAAGCCACTTCCCTTGTTAAGCTGCAGGCTCATCTGGTTAATCATCTGCTCTTTGAGAAGGCCAACCAGAATATTTTTTATAGCAGGCAGGGAATATTTGAGCATGGGGAATGAGCTGGTCGCCTTCTAGCATACCTGACACATTTGGATCTTCAACCCCACACTGTGATCTCTTTGCGAGACGTCTCAGGTGCCTGCATTACTGATCTGGACTTCGTAGCAGGGGAGTTTCGAAACTTTTTTTCCACTCTCTACTCCTCCACGGTTCATGACTCTCATGCTGAGCTGATCGAATTCTTACAGACCATACTGTTTCCTACCCTTACCCCTTCTCAAATTGCTAACCTGGAGGCTCCCATTTCTACGGAAGATATTACTGAAGCTATGGCTCACTTATCCCCCTCTAGAGCACAAGGCTCTGATGGACTCCCTTTGGAATTTTACACATTTTTTCAGGACTCTCTTATCCCTCGCTTATACTCTATGGGAATGTTTACGCAAATTCGGCTTTGGGCCCAAATTTCTCAAATGGCTCAGACTGCTTTATCATGCTCCTACAGCTAGGGTGTTGGTTGGTGGTTGGGTGTCTAATTCCTTTCCCGTTTCTAGAGGTACGTGTCGGGGTTGCCCCCTTTCCCCTTTATTATACGCGCCGACCATGGAGCCCCTAGCCATAGCGATTGGTTCATATCCTGATATTTGTGGCCTGTGCTCTGGTCTGCTAACCAAGACTGTGAGTTTGTATGCGGATGACATGCTTTTGTATCTGGAGGATGCGGGCCCTCGCTCGGGGCTGCACTCGACCATATAGAAGAATTCAGATGCTTTTCCGGGCTTCAAATAAATTGGGGGAAGTCCCAGATTCTCCCTTTAGATTTTGGTGTTCCTACTAGGGAACAGGCCGCTCTCCCTCTAGTCAGCACTATTACTTATCTTGGGATTGTGGTTTCTCGTGACACCAAGGATTATCTTCAGCTCAATTTAGAACCCCTGTACCCTATGTTGAAGTCAAAATTGCAAGCCTGGTCTTGTCTCCCCCTCGGGGTCATATGACAAGTACATTTGATTAAGATGGTGCTCCTTACCAAACTTCTTTATATTTTTTGGCATGCACCCATATATTTACCATTGCGGGTATTTAAATCTCTTGACTCTATGCTTAATTCTTTTGTGTGGGGCAACATGCGACAAACTCATGGCGTGCTCTTAAAAATCCCACGCACCTGAGGGGTACAGCACTCCCGGATATCAATCTTTATTATTTGGCGGCCCAATTGTCTAATTTTTTTATTTAGATAAGGGGGGCAAGGATAGATATCTTGCATTGGTGTGTGCTCTGGCCTTTTCTTGGGCCTTTCAACTGTTATTAAAGGGCATGCGAGACCCCTCAATTATGGGTTGCCGAAGGGGATTACTGTATCATCATTGTAAGATTTGGCCTCTAGTAAGCTACACATTCCACACATTCACGCTCATACCCCCCTGTGGGAAAACCCGAACCTCCCTGAATTGCTCACCCTTCCTGACTTTTGTTTATGGATCAATAGGGGGATTTTGTATGTCTCCCAGATGTTGTGCTGGTGTCAAAACCTTTCAGGACCTCAAAATGCAATATAACCTCCCCAAATGTCATGCTTTTTCATTTTCTCCAGCTCTGCCATGCACTGCGTGCCCAATTTGGTGACTCAGTTTTGGAGCTTGACTCTACCTATCTCATGGACGTCATTTTGGGTACGGAGTCCAAAAAACTTACATACACATTTTATAATGCTCTACTTTTACCTTCTGCATCAATATTGCCATATCGACTTAAAACCCACTGGGAAGTGGACGTGGGGGAGCTGGATGGTGAAATGTGGGAGGGAGGGCTTTCCTCGACCAAGACTGTCTCCCCGCAATTGTCGGATCGCCTCACTCAACTATAAAGAATACATAGAACCTATTTAACACCTATTTGGTTGTCTAAATACAGTCCACAGTATAGTCCACTTCATTGGCGGACTGACAACTCATGGGGCCCCTGTGTCCTTGCCCAAACTCAAAAAGCCTATGAAAAAGGTACCAGGGGCATCTCATGGGCCCCCCCACTGACCCCGGGCCCTCGGGCAGTGCCCGAGTTTCCAAATGGTCAGTCCACCCCTGATCCACTTTGTCCTGAGTGTGGGGACACTGATAGTACTATTTTTCACTTAATATGGTCTTGCCCTCTC